>NC_140995.1:228874903-229297861 GCF_052327205.1 Somniosus microcephalus
ATTTACCCAGGCGCTAAGTCCCCCTGGCGCGGCGCCAAAAATTCAGTAGCGCCGCGCCCAAACGGCTGCCGGCGCTACAGGAGGGTGTCAGCGCCTTGAAATGGGTGCTGACTGCCGCATTACGGCGCAATTCCGGCGCTGCGGCACCCGATGCGGTGCGGCAGGCTGGGGAAGTGCAGGCCTCCTCCTTCAGTTAAGGAGGAGCTGCCTGCACCCGCCCGCTGGCCGTTGAAATCTTGAAAAAAATGAGCCCGGCACCTCGGAGAAGTGCCGGGCTCGCAGGCCAGACGCATCTGTTCCGCGGGGGGGGGGGGTGGAGGAGTCCGGGGAGGGAGGTGCGGGCAGGCGGCCGGCGGGAAAGCGGCCGGCCGCCGCGCGACCTTAATGCGCCGGCGCTAACTCGCGTAGGACTCTGCTGAAACATCGTTAGTTGCGGCTGCCACGGGCGAGGCGGCTGCAACTCAATTTCGGCGTTGGGGCCCGTCACCACAGCAACCGGGACGCTGCGCACACCGATGACGTCATCGGTGCCGGCGCAGCGCAACCGGTCTAACGCCGATGGCAGGGCCCCACTGAATTTACAAACCGGCCATAACTCTGGCGCTAGGCCCTCTAGCGCCTCAAATGGGGCGCTAACCCTACTGAATTTTCAGCCCTATGTATTTGCCTGGTGTGTAGATCAGTTCAAAGTCATATCTTTGCAGCTTCATCATGAGTCGTTGAATCCTTGGAGACATCTCATTCAGGTTCTTTTTTATGATGGCAACCAGTGGGCTGTGGTCTGTCTCAACTGTGAAGGTGGGAAGTCCATATATGTAGCCATGAAACTTTTCTAGTCCAACTACCAAGCCTAGACATTCCTTTTCAATCTGGGCGTATCGACACTCAGTATCAGTCATAGACCTGGAGGCATAGGCAACAGGCTTCCACTCTTCACCCTCTGCTTGTAGCAAGACCGCACCTAGGCCATCTTTTGATGCATCCGTTGACACTTTGATTCTTTTTGTTGGGTCAAAGAAGGTGAGTACAGGTGTGGTTGTCAGCACTGTTTTGAGGTTTATCCACTCTTGTTCATGTCTTTCTGTCCATGCGAACTCATTTGTTTTAAGTAGCAGGTCTCGCAGACAGGCTGTCTTGGCTGACAAGTTAGGAATGAACTTTCCAATGAAGTTTATCATCCCCATGATGCGTAGCACTCCTTTTTTGTCAGTGGGTCGGGGCATTTTGAGTATGGCGTTTACTTTTTCCATATCTGGCTCTATTCCTTTACCAGATAGATTATCTCCTAGGAAAGTGACTTCCTGGACGCCAAACTGACACTTGGCTTTGTTGAGCCTCAGTCCATTCCGGCATATGCTCTGTAGCACTTTAATCAGTCTCTCATTGTGTTCTTTCAGTGTGGAGCCCCAGATGATGATGTCATCAACATAGACCCGAACTCCTTCCAGACCTTCAATTATGTGTTCCATCGCTCTATGAAAGATTTCAGATGCAGATATTATCCCGAAAGGCATTCTGAGGAAACAATACCTGCCAAATGGTGTGTTGAAGGTACAGTATTTGGTGCTCTCTTCATCCAGTTTTAGTTGCCAAAATCCTTGTGAGGCATCGAGCTTTGTAAAGTATCTGGCACCTGACATTTTACTGGTGATTTCTTCTCACTTGGGAATCTGGTAGTGTTCACATTTTATGTTTGCATTTAAGTCCTTTGGATCCATGCATATTCTTAGATCATTGTTCTTTTTCTTTACACATACCATGGAGTTAACCAAGTCTGTTGGCTCTTTGACTTTCCTGATGACTCCTAGTGTGGTCATTCTGTCCAGTTCATTCTTGAGCCGGTCACGCAGGGGTGCTGGAACTCTTCGTGGAGCATGTACCACTGGCTGAGCATCCTCCTTTAGCTGGATCTTGTAAGTGAATGGTGGAACTCCAAATCCTTTGTACACATCCTGGAAATGATTCACTACAGAATCCACCGAGTCATCTGGTCTGCTTATGGCACAGTTTATACGGTAGACTCTCTTGACCAGTTCTAAGTCCTCACAAGCTTTGTCACCCAGTAGTGAATCAAGTCCTTCAGCCACAACAGAAAACATGAGATGATGCACTTTGTCTTTGACTGTCACTTTAAGTCTGCATACACCTAAGCTATCTATTTTCTGTCCATTATAGTCCTTCAGTAGTACTGACTTTTTCTGTATTTTGGGCTTTTCTTTCATATTGTTAATGTCACTCATACTGATTAAGTTTGCTTTTGCCCCAGTGTCTAGTTTCAATGTAACTAATGCTCCATTTACCTGCAGTGGGATCATCCATTTGTCCTCTTTTACTGCATTAACTTTATGTTCAGCATTGTTAATTCCTGAGGGCTGCACATTTTCTGTATCCCTTTTGATATTGTCACATGACACCATTCCTACAAAACATGTCTCACTTAAATCAGTGTCCTCAATTACATTAACTCGTTGCCCTTTCTTAGTTTTTACTTTTGAAAAGCATTGTTTGGCAAAGTGATTCTTTCCATGACATTTTGTGCACATTTTTCCAAATGCTGGACATTGTTTTAACTGGTGTTTGTAACCACAGCGTTTACAATTAAAAATTCCTTCCTCCGATTGCTTTTCACTTCTGTTCTGCCCATGTTTCTTCCCCTTGTAGGACACAGCACCGACAGCAGCACTTACTGCAATCGCATCATCATTGATTTCACTGAAAGTCTTGGCATACTTTTGAGCTAGCTCGCTAGCTTGGCATATTTTCACAGCAATTTCCAGTGTTAGTTCGGTTTCTCTCAACAGACGTTCCCTGACTTTTTTTATCATGAATACCAAACACAATCTGGTCACGAATCATGGATGCTTTCAGCTCAGAGAAATTACATGTCTGTGCTTTCAGTTTCAGATCAGTCAAAAAGCTATCAAAAGTCTCATTTTGCTGCTGTGTCCGAGAACGGAAGATGTACCTCTCATAGGTTTCATTCTTTTTGGGAGAACAATGTGTATCAAACTTCTTTAGCACATCGTCTAACTTTTTTTTCTTCTCCTCTGGATTAAATACAAATGTATGAAATACCTCTATCGCCTGTGGGCCTGCAACCGTGAGCAGCAACGCTATTTTCCTTGCGTCTGGCTTCGTACCGTACCCAATGGCAGCAATGTAGAGTTCGAATTGTTGTTTAAAAGTCTGCCAATTGTAGTCGACATTTCCTGTGAGTTTCAAATGCTCTGGTGGCTTCAAATTCTCCATGTCACGTTGCACAATATTCAGCACATCTTACCAATCCTGGCACCATGTTGTGTTCATTAATAACTAGTCATTTTTATTAAGAACAGCTAGCTTTTGCTAGACACTTTATTGAGCACATGTGGACTAGGTACAGTATCTGTAGAGGCCTCCATCTTGACTGCTGCCTTGTGGGTAGTCTAGTGCATCCTGGGTAGCCCACTCTTATATACATACAGCACCACCTAGTGTACCATTCCAGAATGACAGGTTACTGATCATTACATCTCCCTCTCCCTGTCCCTCTTCTGCCTCTGTCTCTTCCTCTTACTCTGTCTTTCTCTCTGCATGTCTCTTTGTCTCTATTTTTGTTCCTTTCTCTTTCTATCTGTCTCAGCCTTTCTCGGCATCTGCCCCTCTCTATATATACCTCTCAGCCTCCCTATCGCACTTCCTGTTTCTCTCTCAGCCACTTGCTGAATCTGAACCTGGCAATCAGTCAGATATCAGCGGATGAATGTCTAATACATTAGATACCAATTGCACTGTCTGCTGTTTCAGGGGAATCAGTAATTTAAAACAAGTTCACGAGGGTGTCTGTTACAGTGGCAGACACTGAAATGTTGCAGTTACTGACAGAAAGAGAGAAAGGACCTGTCTGAGAGTGAGAGACAGAAAGAGAGAGAGAGCGGGAGAGAGAACAGCACTGTCTGAGAATTGAATTGAATTGATTGAACAGAACCGTCTGAGAGTGAGAGACAGAAAGAGAGAGAGAGAGAGAGAGAACAGAACTGTCCGAGAGTGAAAGGCAGAAAGAGAGAGAGAGAGAGAGAGAACAGAACTGTCTGAGAGTGAGAGACAGAAAGAGAGAGAGAGAGAGAGAGAGAGAACAGAACTGTCTGAGAGTGAGAGAGAGAAAGAGAGAGAGAGAGAGAGAGAACAGAACTGTCTGAGAGTGAGAGACAGAAAGAGAGAGAGAGAGAGAGAACAGAACTGTCTGAGAGTGAGACAGAAAGAGAGAGAGACGGAGAGAGAACAGAACTGTCTGAGAGTGAGAGACAGAAAGAGAGAGAGAGAGAGAGAGAGAGAACAGAACTGTCTGAGAGTGAGAGAGAGAGAGAGAGAACAGAACTGTCTGAGAGTGAGAGACAGAAAGAGAGAGAGAGAGAAAGAACAGAACTGTCTGAGAGTGAGAGACAGAAAGAGAGAGAGAGAGAGAGAACAGAACTGTCTGAGAGTGAGAGACAGAAAGAGAGAGAGAGAGAAAGAACAGAACTGTCTGAGAGTGAGAGACAGAAAGAGAGAGAGACGGAGAGAGAACAGAATGGTCTGAGAGTGAGAGACAGAAAGAGAGAGAGACGGAGAGAGAACAGAATGGTCTGAGAGTGAGAGACAGAAAGAGAGAGAGACGGAGAGAGAACAGAACGGTCTGAGAGTGAGAGACAGAAAGAGAGAGAGAGGGAGAGAGAACAGAACTGTCTGAGAGTGAGAGAGAGAAAGAGAGAGAGAGAGAACAGAACTGTCTGAGAGTGAGAGACAGAAAGAGAGAGAGAGAGAGAGAACAGAACGGTCTGAGAGTGAGAGACAGAAAGAGAGAGAGAGAGAGAGAACAGGACTGTCTGAGAGTGAGAGACAGAAAGAGAGAGAGAGAGAGAGAGAACAGAACGGTCTGAGAGTGAGAGACAGAAAGAGAGAGAGAGAGAGAACAGAACGGTCTGAGAGTGAGAGACAGAAAGAGAGAGAGAGAGAGAGAACAGGACTGTCTGAGAGTGAGAGACAGAAAGAGAGAGAGAGAGAGAGAGAACAGAACTGTCTGAGAGTGAGAGACAGAAAGAGAGAGAGAGAGAGAGAGAACAGAACTGTCTGAGAGTGAGAGACAGAAAGAGAGAGAGAGAGAGAGAACAGAACGGTCTGAGAGTGAGAGAGAGAGAGAGAGAACAGAACTGTCTGAGAGTGAGAGACAGAAAGAGAGAGAGAGAGAAAGAACAGAACTGTCTGAGAGTGAGAGACAGAAAGAGAGAGAGAGAGAGAGAGAACAGAACTGTCTGAGAGTGAGAGAGAGAGAGAGAACAGAACTGTCTGAGAGTGAGAGACAGAAAGAGAGAGAGAGAGACCCAGACCGGGAGGAGCGGCCCGAACCAGGACAGTGAGAGAGAGGCAGAGAGAGAGAGAGGCAGAGAGAGAGAGAGAGAGCGAGGCAGAGACACAGATACAGAAAGAGAGAGAGACACAGAAACAGAAACTCGGGGGAAAACCGGGAGAGAAACCGGGAGAGAGCGAGGCCCAAAGAGCGAGAAAACCCCGAGAGTGAGGCCCAGAGACAGAGCCCGGAGACCGCGGGGCCTGGAGAGAGAAACAGGCCGCAGGCCGAGAGAAACCAGCTATATCTAAGATGAACCCCTGAAAAACTCTCAATTTTTGGACCTAAAAGTGGGATAAGGTGGAACACGACACAAAAAAAAAGTTATCTAGCTACGAAAAAAAAAACAAACGACTGCAATGACACAGAGCAGGGAAGTGACATATCCTGAGCATTGCAAAAGTGAAAGGGCAAAGGATAAACACAAGGAAAAAATACTACAAGATAACCCAGAGATCCTCTACTTTGACTATGTCAAACAGAAAGACACTAGGAAGAAGAACAACCTCATATTCTACACTGAATCCGTTCCCTCATGGAAGGATACTTTATACAAAAACTACGCACACGTCTTCAGTGAAGGTATTGGCAAGGGAGGCAGACTGAAAATATGTAAAGATGGAAATCTAGATAAAGATGACCCCCTGCCAACTATAAGCTACTATAACAAAGGAAAGATCATGATACAGGGGAATGTAGAAAATTTGGACACCTTTGAAAAGGAATTCCCCCAGTTGAAAGCTAAGGCAGGCGCAAAGAGGACGTATGGAAATGAGGCAAATGAGAGCCCAACAGAGGATGAAGAGATCCAAGCAGACGAAGAAGAAGAGAGTCCAGCAGAGACACCCCCCCCACGGCCATCTCTACCCTGGCCATCTCTACCCCTCCCACACCTCTCAGAACAAACCAACTGCTGAAGGAGAGTCTGTCCAGGCTAGAACTCGATTTCAATGAATACAGGGAAACACAGGCCAAGAAATTGAAGGAGGAGCTCAAACAGCTGAAAACGGAAAACGAGTCCACCATCCACGAGTTGAGAGAGATCGTGGAGGGGCAAAGAAATGAGATCAAAGAACTCCGTACTCAGCTAAACAAAATGAGGGAGGCCGTAGAAAGGCAGGAAAATGAACTCAGCAGGCAACACAAACCCCTTAAGGTCCAACAACCTGCTGACACAAAAACAACACAAACAGGGACACAGAACCCGTTGGATGTCCCCCCACATGAGGAGACCACACCCTCTTTGCCTTGCGACCAGAACAGGAACACACCGCAGGTCCCAAACCCCCCTCCTGCCACACAGTCTACCCCAGCAACTCAGTCAACAACCAGCCCTCAGTTGAGTCCTGCCTAGACTACTGCTACCCAGTCTGAAAAGCCAGCCCCTCAGGCGGTCCTGCTGACCGACTCCAACGGGAAGTTTTTGGACCCCCAGAGGATGTTCCCAGGTCAGCAAGCCCTGAAAAAACGGTGCAGCACCACAGGCCAGGCAATGAAGATCCTGAACAAAGAAACCCTTGGAAGCCCAAAATGGCTTGTGATCCACACAGGCACAAACGACCTGCACACCCTACATGAAGACACTGCTAGAGCAGTGAGCAGGATGGCGGAGAAGGCCAGCAAGGAATTCCCCGATGCGCGGATTGTGATCTCCACTCTACTGCCCAGAGAGGACACCCTAGCCTATGTAATCCACAACACCAACAGGGAGATCGACAGAAGATGTGCTGACCTCCCCAACGTCTACCTGGCCCACCACCCAAACATCAACACACGGGACCTCTATGACGGATTACATCTACTCAAACAGCGGGTGTGGATCTTCGCAAAAAACCTCATAAACACTGCCAAAGGACGCACCCCTCCCACCCCCTCTGCCAATGGGAGCCCTAACCCAAACAGGACCACCACTGTCCCCTACCCCCCTATACAAAACCAGCAACAGAACCGTGCTATTGTACCTGACCCCAGACCCCCCTTTAGACCACAGGCGACTGTAAAACAAGAACTGGGAAAGATCATGACGATGATAAGCACCCTGATGGAAAACAGGATAAGAATGTACTAAATTATTATTATTGTTATTTTATTACTATTATTACTATTATTAAGTAGCAGTATGTGCATGCCATATGGAATCTGTACTAAATCGTCATTTAGCATTGTACATCTATAGAAACTAGTGTTTTCACACCCGTCCCACAAAATAGGTCCATTTTGCTTTGTTTTTTTGAACTATATAGATGCGTTCTTTCCACATAAGCTGCTGGAATATCCAGGGTCTCCGCTCCTCAACTTTTGGGCTGAAGAGTACAGACCCTGAATTCCTAAAATCTATAAAAGACATTGATATAATTGTGTCAACAGAAACATGGTGTCAAAAGGACGTGCCCACCCACTGTCCTCCAATGTACCATGAAATCATTGTGCCCTCAGTAAAGAACACTAAGGTACGCAAGGGCAGAACCTCCGGGGGAATCTTGGTGTGGTATAAAGGAGAACTGGACAAACACATCTCACCGGTAAAACAGGGGAAATCACATGTATGGCTAAAATTAGATAAAAACATAGGAATAGCAAAAAAAGATGTCTACTTATGTGCGATCTACATACCCCCAATAGAATCGCCATATTTTGAAGAGGAGTTATTTGAAACTCTCCACATGGAAATCAGCCATTTCCAGGCCCAAGGAAAGGTGCTACTATGTGGGGACCTAAATGCAAGGACCGGATGTGAACCTGACTTCATAGACCCACAGGGCAACAACCATGTATTTGGCCAGACCCCTTTATATGTCACACCAGCCATCACAAATCGGAATAACCTTGACTGTGAAATAAATAAAAGCGGCAGGGAGGTAGTGCAACTCTGCCGAGCCTTAGGCCTGTACATAGGTTCAGAGGGGACTCCTTAGGGAGACTCACCTATTCCTCAACTCTTGGGTCTAGTGTGGTGGATTATACAATCACTGACATGGACCCCTGCGATATCAACGCATTCACTGTCAGGCAGCAATCCCCCCTCTCAGACCATAACCAAATAAATGTGTACCTTAAACTTTCTGCCCAAACTACAGACACAAAAAAGGAACCCAGTAAGCTCCATAAACTAAACCAGACATACAGATGGGCCCCAGACAGTGGAGATAAATTCATCACAGCACTAAATTCACCTGATCTCACAAGTAAAATATCAAAATTTAAAGAAAATCTATATGAGATCACCAGAGATGGTGTACACATGGCCATAGACGATATTAATAGGATCTTCCATGAGGCAGCTGTAAAAGCCGACCTTGTGAAACAGAAGAGGAAACGTTACAAAAGACAAAAAAATGAGAAATGGTTTGATCACGAATGCAAAAATGCCAGAAAAGACCTGAGAAAAATATCAAACCAAAAGCATCGCCAACCAAACAACCCAGACCTGCGTATTAGATACAATGAGACCCTCAAAAGATATAAACACACCATTAGGAACAAAACACAAAACTATACCCACAAAAGACTTGAAGAAATTGAAAACTCCATTAATCAAAATCAATTCTGGGATATGTGGAATAACCTGAGTACAACTCAATTACAAACATTACCAATCCAAGTTGGTGACATCTGGAGAACACATTTTGAAAACCTCTACAAAGACATCCCAATAAACGAATCAAACTCAAGTCAACATCATGTCACAGAAAAACTCCACACATTAGAAGCAACAATTAAAGACAACCAAAACCGTCTGGACTCCCCAATCACTTGGAAAGAACTGGCCACAAAAACAAAATCTCTCCACCTAAAGAAAGCCTGTGGTCCAGACAACATCAAAAATGAAATGCTCAAGTTCAGCACTATGGAGATGCAGGGTGCTGTACTCAAGTTATTCAACATCATATTACGTTCGGGCTGTTTTCCAGATATCTGGTGCCAAGGACTCATCTCTCCCATATATAAAAGTGGAAACAAATCAGACCCAAACAACTACCGTGGCATCTGTGTCAACAGTTGTCTAGGGAAGTTATTCTGCAGTATTCTAAATAGCAGATTACTGGATTTTCTTAATAAACATAATATCCTTAGAAAAAATCAAATAGGCTTTCTTCCAAAACACCGCACCACCGACCATATCTATACCCTTCACACTCTCATTGAAAAACATATACACCAAACAAAAAATGGGAAAATATTCGCTTGTTTCATTGACTTCAAGAAAGCTTTTGACTTTATTTGGCACGAAGGGCTCTATTACAAACTTCTTCAGTGTGGAATAGGGGGCAAAGTCTATGACCTTATTAAATCGATGTATCTGAAAAATAAATGCGGTGTCAAAATTGGAGACAAACGCACCGGTTTCTTCACCCAGAGAAGAGGCATCCAGCAGGGTTGCAATTTGAGTCCGACCCTGTTCAACATATACATAAATAAGTTAGCAGACAAGCTGGAGCAAAGCGAGTCACCGGGTCTCTGTCTCCTGGATGAGGAAGTGAGGTCCCTGTTCTATGCGGACGACCTGGTTCTGCTGTCTCCCACAGAACAGGGATTACAGCAACATTTAGACCTACTCGACAAATACTGCCAAAATTGGGCCCTGACAGTAAATCTAAAGAAAACCAACATCATGATTTTTCAAAAAAGGCCCAGATGTCAGGAAAACAAATACCAGTTTACTCTCAGTGATACCATCATAGGACACACTATGAGCTACACTTACCTTGGTCTAACCATTACAGCATCAGGGAGCTTCAACATAGCAGTGAATGCACTAAAAGAAAAAGCCCGAAGAGCCCTATATGCAATAAAAAGAAAATTCTACAACATCCAAATTCCAATCAAAATCTGGCTCAAAATATTTGATAGTATAATCCTGCCCATTGCGCTGTATGGTAGTGAAGTATGGGGCCCACTCAATCACCATAGCTACACTAAATAGGAAAAACACACAATAGAAGCCCTACATGCAGAATTTTGCGGAAGCATTCTTCGCACCCAAGGGAAAACACCAACAAATGCATGCAGAGCCAAACTAGGCAGATACCCACTGATAATAAACATCCAAAAACGAGCACTAAACTTTCTAAATCACCTCAAATCTAGTTCCCCAGACACCCTTCATTTTAAAGCCCTCCAGACCCAAGAGCTGAACCCAGAAACGAGTACCCTGAGTCAGATGTTACTGAAACTAAGTTCTCCTACCCAGCCGGACCCTGACCAGTCCCAGACCAACACTGCTCCAACACCAATCCGAGTGAACCAAATCATTAAACAATGCAAAGAAACCTACCTGGAACATTGGAACAAAATAACCAAAAGCCAAAGCAGATTAGAATGCTACCGGGCCCTAAAAAGAGAATATAAACTGGCAGACTATCTCTCGACCATCAGAGACATAAAACAGAGACAGACCCTCACCAGATACAGACTAAGCGACCACCAACTGGCAATTGAAAAAGGAAGATACAAGAAATCCTGGCAACCTAAAGAAAATAGAATATGTGATCACTGTCTGGCCGGCGAGGTTGAGACAGAGGTGCACTTCCTCCTAAAATGCGAAAAATTCAACAAGACAAGAAACATATATTTTGACAAGCTCAGCCTTACAACCCCATATTTCAAAGAATTGGATGACCTGTCAAAATTAGGAATAGTCCTGGGGGAGGGAGACAGACCATATCTTGGTGCCCAATATGTAACAACATGTCACAACCTGAGGAACAGTGAGTGACTAACGAGCACACCCATAGCATATATACTCTAAAAATGTTTAAATTAATACCGAATGTACCCAACGACTGTTTTAAATTAATACTGAATGCACCCAACGAGGGTCAACGACTGTTTAAATTAATACTGTCTGTACCCAACGAGGGTCAAAAACGTTTGACACCTACAGAATGTTGGAAACCTGTACTTTTTGTTATGTAAGCTTTGGCAATATGGTTCCCTGTAAACTTTCATGCCAATGAAGCATTTGAATTTGAATTTGAATTTGAACAGAACTGTCTGAGAGTGAGAGACAGAAAGAGAGAGAGAGAGAGAGAACAGAACTGTCTGAGAGTGAGAGACAGAAAGAGAGAGAGAGAGAAAGAACAGAACTGTCTGAGAGTGAGAGACAGAAAGAGAGAGAGAGAGAGAGAACAGAACTGTCTGAGAGTGAGAGACAGAAAGAGAGAGAGAGAGAGAGAACAGAACTGTCTGAGAGTGAGAGACAGAAAGAGAAAGAGAGAGAGAGAGAGAACAGAACTGTCTGAGAGTGAGAGACAGAAAGAGAGAGGGAGAGAGAGCAGAACTGTCTGAGAGTGAGAGACAGAAAGAGAGAGAGAGAGAGAGAACAGAACTGTCTGAGAGTGAGAGACAGAAAGAGAGAGAGAGAGAGAGAACAGAACTGTCTGAGAGTGAGAGACAGAAAGAGAGACAGAGAGAGAGAGAGAGAACAGAACTGTCTGAGAGTGAGAGACAGAAAGAGAGAGAGAGAGAGAGAACAGAACTGTCTGAGAGTGAGAGACAGAAAGAGAGAGAGAGAGAGAGAACAGAACTGTCTGAAAGTGAGAGACAGAAAGAGAGAGAGAGAGAGAGAGAACAGAACTGTCTGAGAGTGAGAGACAGAAAGAGAGAGAGAGAGAGAGAGAACAGAACTGTCTGAGAGTGTGAGACAGAAAGAGAGAGAATCCTGCCCATTGCGCTGTACGGTAGTGAAGTATGGGACCCGCTCAATCACCAGAGCTACACTAAATGGGAAAAACACACAATAGAAGCACTACATGCAGAATTTTGCTGAAGCATTCTTCGCACCCAAAGGAAAACACCAACAAATGCATGCAGAGCCGAACTAGGCAGATACCCACTGATAATAAACATCCACAAACGAGCACTAAACCTCCTAAATCACCTCAAATCTAGCTCCCCAGACACCCTTCATTTTAAAGCCTTCCAGACCCAAGAGCTAAACCCAGAAAAGAGTCCCCTGAGTCAGCTGCTACTGAAACTAAGTACTCCTACTCAGCCGGACCCTGACCAGTCCCAGACCAACACTGCCGTCCAAACACCAATCCGAGTGAACCAAATCATTAAACAATGCAAAGAAACCTACCTGGAACATTGGAACAAAATAACCAAAAGCCAAAGCAGATTAGAATGTTACCGGGCCCTAAAAAGAGAATATAAACTGGCAGACTATCTCTCGACCATCAGAGACACAAAACAGAGACAGACCCTCACCAGGTACAGACTAAGCGACCACCAACTAGCAATTGAAAAAGGAAGATACAAGAAATCCTGGCAGCCTAGAGAGAATAGAATATGTGATCAATGTCTGGCCGGCGAGGTTGAGACAGAGATGCATTTCCTCCTAAAATGCGAAAAATTCAACACAACAAGAAACATATTATTTGACAAGCTCAGCCAAACAACCCCAGATTTCAAAGAATTGGATGACCTGTCAAAATTAAGATTAGTCCTGGGAGAAGGAGACAGACCATACCTTGGTGCCAAATATGTAACAACATGTCACAACCTGAGGACTGTTTAAAATTAATACTGAATGTACCCAACGATGTTCAACGACTGTTTAAATTAATATTGTTTAAACTAATACTGTCTGTACCCAACGAGGGTCAAAAACGTTTGACACCTACAGAATGTTGGAAACCTGTACTTTTTGTTATGTAAGCTTTGGCAATATGGTTCCCTGTAAACTTTCATGCCAATAAAGCATTTGAATTGAATTGAATTGAATTGAATTGAGAACAGAACTGTCTGAGAGTGAGAGACAGAAAGAGAGAGAGAGAGAGAGAGAACAGAACTGTCTGAGAGTGAGAGACAGAAAGAGAGAGAGAGAGAGAGAGAACAGAACTGTCTGAGAGTGAGAGACAGAAAGAGAGAGAGAGAGAGAGAGAACAGAACTGTCTGAGAGTGAGAGAGAGAAAGAGAGAGAGAGAGAGAGAGAACAGAACTGTCTGAGAGTGAGAGACAGAAAGAGAGAGAGAGAGAGAGAACAGAACTGTCTGAGAGTGAGAGACAGAAAGAGAGAGAGAGAGAGAGAGAACAGAACTGCCTGAGAGTGAGAGACAGAAAGAGAGAGAGAGAGAGAGAGAACAGAACTGTCTGAGAGTGAGAGACAGAAAGAGAGAGAGAGAGAGAGAGAACACGACACAAGGTGGAACACGACACAAAAAAGAGAAAAAAAAAGATATCTATCTGAGACAAAAAACAAACGACTACAATGAGCAGGGAAATGATATATCCTGAGCAATGCACAAAAAATAAAGCAAAGGAAAAATACAAGTACACAACACTAAAAAATAACCCAGAGATCCTCTACGTTGACTATACCACACACAAAGGGACTAAGCTGAAGAACAACCTCATATTCTACACCGAATACGTCACCTCCTGGAAGGAGACTTTACAAAAACACTACACATACGTCTCCAGTGAAGGTATTGGCAGTGGAGGCAGACTGAAAATATGTAAAGATGGAAACCTAGATAAAGATGACCCCCTGCTAACCATAAGCTACTACAACAAAAATAGAAAGATCATGATACAGGGGAATGTGGAAAATCTGGACTCCTTCGAAAAGGAATTCCCCCAGTTGAAAACTAAGGCAGACACAAAGAGGACCAATGGACAGGAAGCAAAAGAGAGTCGAACAGAGGATGATGAGAACCAAGTGGAGGAAGAAGAAGAGAGACCAGCAGAGGAAAACACCTCCCTGTCCATCTCCACCCCCCCCACACCTCTCAACGAAAACAAAATGATGAAAGAGAATCTGGCCAAACTAGAACTTGATTTCAACGAATACAGAGAAACACTGGCCAAGAATCTGAAGGAGGAATTCAAACAGCTAAAAACGGAACACGAGTCCACCACCCACAAGATGACAAAGACCATAGAGGAGCAAAGAAATGAGATCAAAGAACTCCGTACTCAACTAAACAAAACGAAGGAGACCGTAGAAAGGCTCAGCAGGCAACACAAACCTCTTAAGGTCCAAAAACCTGAGGACACAAAAACAACACACACAAGGACACAGAACCCGCCGGATGCCACCCCACACGATGACACACCGAAAGCCACAAACCCCGCTCCAACCAGCCCCCAATCGAATCATGCCCAGACTACTGCTACCCAGTCCTCACACACAGGAACACAAAAACCGACAGATACCCCCCCAAACGAGGACACACCGAAAGCCCCAAACCCCGCTCCTGCCACACAACATATCCCAGAAACCCAGCCAACAACCAGCCACCAGGCGAGTCCTACCCAGACTACTGTTACCCAGCCTGAAAAACCAGCCCCTCAGGCGGTCCTGCTGACCGACTCCAACGGAAAGTTTCTGGACCCCCAGAGGCTGTTCCCAGACCATCAAGTCCTGAAAAAATGGTGCAGCAACACAGACCAAGCAATGAAGATCCTGAACAAAGAATCCCTTGGAAGCCCCAAATGGATTGTGATCCACACAGGCACGAATGACCTACGCACCCTACAGGAAGGCACTGCTAGGGCGGTGAGCAGGATGGCGGAAAAGGCCAGCAGGGAATTCCCCGAGGCGCGGATCGTGATCTCCACACTACTGCCCAGAAAGGACACCCCAGCCTATATAATCCACAACACCAACAGGGAGATCGACACGAGATGTTCTGTCCTCCCCAACGTCTCCCTGGCCCATCATCCAAACATCAACACAAGGGACCTCTATGACGAAATACATCTACTCAAACAGCGGATGTGGGTCTTCGCAAGAAACCTCATAAACACTGCCAAAAGACGCAGCCCTCCCACCCCCTCTACCATTGGGAGCCCAAACAGGACCACCAATGTCCCCCACCCCCCATTACAAAACCAACAACAGAACCGTACTTTTATACCTGACCCAAGACCCCCCTCTAGACCACAGACTGTAGACCAAGAACTGAGAAAGATCATGACGATGCTGAACAGCCTGATAGAAAGCCGGAGAAATTATTAATATTGTTATTTATCATTATCATTATTGATCAGTATTATTACTATTATTAGATAGATATATGTGCATGCCTCATGAAATTTATACTAAATCATCATTTAGCATTATAGAAAATAGTGTTTCCACACTCATCCCACAAAATAGGTCCATTTTATTTTGTTTTATTGAACTATATAAATGCGTTCTTTCCACATAAGCGGCTGGAATATCCAGGGCCTCCGCTCCTCAACTTTTGGGACGAAGAGTACAGACCCTGAATTCCTAAAAGCTATAAAAGACATTGATATAATTGTGTTAACAGAAACATGGTGCCAAAAGGACGTGCCGACCCACTGTCCTCCAATGTACCATGAAATCATTGTGCCCTCAGTAAAGAACACTAAAACACGCAAGGGCAGAACCTCCGGGGGAATATTGGTGTGGTATAAGGGAGAACTGGACAAACACATCTCACCGGTAAAACAGGGAAAATCACACGTATGGCTAAAACTAGATAAAAATATAGGAATAGCAAAAAAAGATGTTTACTTATGTGCGATCTACATACCTCCAATAGAATCGCCATATTTCGAAGAGGAGTTATTTGATACTCTCCACATGGAAATCAGCCATTTCCAGGCCCAAGGAAAGGTGATAATATGTGGGGACCTAAATGCAAGGACCGGTTGTGAACCTGACTTCATAGACCCACAGGGAAACAACCATGTGTTTGGCCAGACCCCTTTAGATGTCACACCAGTCATCGCAAATCGGAACAACCTTGATCGTGAAATAAATAAAAGCGGTAGGGAGGTAGTGCAGCTCTGCCGAGCCTTAGGCCTGTACATAGTTAATGGTAGGTTCAGAGGGGACTCCCTAGGGAGACTCACATACTCCTCAACTCTTGGGTCTAGTGTGGTGGACTATACAATCACTGACCTGGACCCCTGCGATATCAACTCATTCACTGTCAGGCAGCAATCCCCCCTCTCAGACCATAACCAAATAAATATGTACCTTAAACTTTCTGCCCAAACTACAGACACAAAAAAAGAACCCAGTAAGCTCCATAAAATAAACCAGACATACAGATGGGCCCCAGACAGTGGAGAAAAATTCATCACAGCA
Organism: Somniosus microcephalus; assembly: GCF_052327205.1. Lineage (NCBI taxonomy): Eukaryota > Metazoa > Chordata > Chondrichthyes > Squaliformes > Somniosidae > Somniosus > Somniosus microcephalus. The sequence continues at coordinate 228,891,337 of NC_140995.1, forward strand.
CTAAAGTCACCTGATCTCACAAGTAAAATATCAAAATTTAAAGAAAACCCATACGAGATCACCAGAGATGGTGTAAACATGGCCATAGAGGATATAAATATGATCTTCCATGAGGCAGCTGTAAAAGCCGACCTTGTGAAACAGAAGAGGAAGCGTCACAAAAGACAAAATAAAAATAAGAAATGGTTTGACCACGAATGCAAAAATGCCAGAAAAGACCTGAGAAAAATATCAAACCAAAAACATCGCCAACCAAACAATCCGGACCTACGTACTAGATACAATGAAACCCTCAAAAGATATAAACACACCATTAGGAACAAAACACAAAACTATACCCACAAAATACTCGAAGAAATTGAAAACTCCACCAATCCAAAACAATTCTGGGAAATGTGGAATAACCTGAGTACAACACAATTGCAAGCATTACCAATCCAAGATGGCGACATCTGGAGAACACATTTTGAAAACCTCTACAAAGACATCCCAATAAACGAAACAAACCCAAGTCAACATCAGGTCACAGAAAAACTCCACACATTAGAAGCAACAATTAAAGACAACCAAAACCCTCTAGACTCCCCAATCACATGGAAAGAACTGGCCACAAAAACAAAATCTCTCCACCTAAAGAAAGCCTGTGGCCCAGACAACATCAAAAATGAAATGCTCAAGTTCAGCAATATGGAGATGCAGGGTGCGGTACTCAAATTATTCAACATCATATTACGTTCAGGCTGTTTTCCCGATATCTGGTGCCAAGGACTAATCTCCCCCATATATAAAAGTGGAAACAAATCAGACCCAAATAACTACCGCGGCATCTGTGTCAACAGTTGTCTAGGGAAGTTATTCTGCAGTATTCTAAATAGTAGATTACTTGATTTTCTTAACAAACATAATATCCTCAGAAAAAACCAAATAGGCTTTCTTCCAAAACACCGCACCGCCGACCATATCTATACCCTTCACACCCTCATTGAAAAACATATACACCAAACAAAAAATGGGAAAATATTCGCCTGTTTCATCGACTTCAAGAAAGCCTTTGACTCTATATGGCACGAAGGGCTCTATTATAAACTTCTTCAGTGTGGAATAGGGGGCAAAGTCTATGACCTTATTAAATCAATGTATCTGAAAAACAAATGCGGGGTCAAAATTGGAGACAAACGCACCGATTTCTTCACCCAGAGAAGAGGCGTCTGGCAGGGCTGCAATTTGAGCCCGACCCTGTTCAACATATACATAAATGAATTAGCAGACATGCTGGAGCAAAGCGAGTCACCAGGTCTCCGTCTCCTGGATGGAGAAGTGAAATCCCTGTTCTATGCGGACGACCTGGTTCTGCTGTCTCCCACAGAACAGGGATTACAGCAACAACTAGACCTACTCGACAAATACTGCCAAAATTGGGCTCTAACAGTAAATCTAAAGAAAACCAACATCATGATTTTTCAAAAAAGGCCCAGATGTCAGGAAAACAAATACCAGTTTACCCTCAGTGATACCACTATAGGACACACTATGAGCTACACCTACCTTGGTCTGACTATTACAGCATCAGGAAGCTTCAGCATAGCAGTGAATGCACTAAAAGAAAAAGCCCGAAGAGCCCTATATGCAATAAAAAGAAAATTCTACAACATCCAAATCCCAATCAAAATCTGGCTCAAAATATTTGACAGCATAATCCTGCCCATTGCACTGTACGGTAGTGAAGTATGGGGCCCGCTAAATCACCAAAGCTACACTAAATGGGAAAAACACACAATAGAAGCCCTACATGCAGAATTCTGCCGAAGCATCCTTCGCACCCAAAGAAAAACGCCAACAAATGCATGCAGAGCCGAACTAGGCAGATACCCACTGATAATAAACATCCAAAAACGAGCACTAAACTTCCTAAATCACCTCAAATCTAGCTCCCCAGACACCCTTCATTTCAAAGCCTTTCAGACCCAAGAGCTAAACCCAGAAAAAAGTCCCCTGAGTCAGCTGCTACTGAAACTAAGTACTCAGCCGGACCCTGACCAGCCCCAGACCAACACAGCCGTCCAAACACCAATCCGAGTGAACCAAATCATTAAAAAATGCAAAGAAACCTACCTGGAACATTGGAACAAAATAACCGAAAGCCAAAGCAGATTAGAATGTTACCGGGCCCTAAAAAGAGAATATAAACTGGCAGACTACCTCACGACCATCAGAGACACAAAACAGAGACAGACCCTCACCAGGTACAGACTAAGCGACCACCAACTGGAAATTGAAAAAGGCAGATACAAGAAATCCTGGCAGCCTAGAGAGAATAGAATATGCGATCAATGTCTGGCCGGCGAGGTTGAAACAGAGATGCATTTCCTCCTAAAATGCGAAAAATTCAACACATCAAGAAACATATTATTCAACAAGCTAAGCCAAACAACCCCAGATTTCAAGGAATTGGATGACCTGTCAAAATTGAGATTAGTCCTAGGAGAAGGAGAGAGACCATACCTAGGGGCCAAATATGTAACAACATGTCACAACCTGAGGACTGTTTAAAATTAAGACTGTTTAAAATTAATATTGAACGTACCAAATGAAGTACAAAGACTGTTTAAAATTAATATTGTTTAAAAGTAATATTGTATGTACCCAACAAATGTCAAATCGATTGACACCTACAGAATGTTGGAAAACTGTACCTTTTTGCTATGTAAGCTTTGGCAATATGGTTCTCTGTAAACTTTCATGCCAATAAAGCATTTGAACTGAACTGAACTGAACAGAACTGTCTGAGAGTGAGAGACAGAAAGAGAGAGAGAGAGAGAGAGAACAGAACTGTCTGAGAGTGAGAGACAGAAAGAGAGAGAGAGAGAGAGAACAGAACTGTCTGAGAGTGAGAGACAGAAAGAGAGAGAGAGAGAGAGAGAACAGAACTGTCTGAGAGTGAGAGACAGAAAGAGAGAGAGAGAGAGAGAGAACACAGCCCAGACCAACACAGCCGTCCAAACACCAATCCGAGTGAACCAAATCATTAAACAATGCAAAGAAACCTACCTGGAACATTGGAACAAAATAACCGAAAGCCAAAGCAGATTAGAATGTTACCGGGCCCTAAAAAGAGAATATAAACTGGCAGACTACCTCACGACCATCAGAGACACAAAACAGAGACAGACCCTCACCAGGTACAGACTAAGCGACCACCAACTGGAAATTGAAAAAGGCAGATACAAGAAATCCTGGCAGCCTAGAGAGAATAGAATATGCGATCAATGTCTGGCCGGCGAGGTTGAAACAGAAATGCATTTCCTCCTAAAATGCGAAAAATTCAACACATCAAGAAATATATTATTCAACAAGCTAAGCCAAACAACCCCAGATTTCAAGGAATTGGATGACCTGTCAAAATTGAGATTAGTCCTGGGAGAAGGAGACAGACCATACCTTGGGGCCAAATATGTAACAACATGTCACAACCTGAGGACTGTTTAAAATTAAGACTGTTTAAAATTAATATTGAACGTACCAAATGAAGTAGAAAGACTGTTTAAAATTAATATTGTTTAAAAGTAATATTGTATGTACCCAACAAATGTCAAATCGATTGACACCTACAGAATGTTGGAAAACTGTACCTTTTTGCTATGTAAGCTTTGGCAATATGGTTCTCTGTAAACTTTCATGCCAATAAAGCATTTGAATTGGAATTGGAATTGGAACAGAACTGTCTGAGAGTGAGAGACAGAAAGAGAGAGAGAGAACAGAACTGTCTGAGAGTGAGAGGCAGAAAGAGAGAGAGAGAGAGAGAGGACAGAACTGTCTGAGAGTGAGAGACAGAAAGAGAGAGAGAGAGAGAGAACAGAACTGTCTGAGAGTGAGAGACAGAAAGAGAGAGAGAGAGAGAGAGAACAGAGCTGTCTGAGAGTGAGAGACAGAAAGAGAGAGAGAGAGAGAGAACAGAACTGTCTGAGAGTGAGAGAGAGAGAGAGAGAACAGAACTGTCTGAGAGTGAGAGGCAGAAAGAGAGAGCGAGAGAGAGAGAACAGAACTGTCTGAGAGTGAGAGACAGAAAGAGAGAGAGAGAGAGAGAACAGAACTGTCTGAGAGTGAGAGACAGAAAGAGAGAGAGGGGGGAGATAACAGAACTGTCTGAGAGTGAGAGACAGAAAGAGAGAGAGAGAGAGAGAACAGAACTGTCTGAGAGTGAGAGACAGAAAGAGAGAGAGAGAGAGAGAACAGAACTGTCTGAGAGTGAGAGACAGAAAGAGAGAGAGAGGGAGAGAACAGAACTGTCTGAGAGTGAGAGACAGAAAGAGAGAGATGGAGAGAACAGAACTGTCTGAGAGTGAGAGACAGAAAGAGAGAGAGGGGGAGAGAACAGAACTGTCTGAGAGTGAGAGACAGAAAGAGAGAGAGAGAGAGAGAACAGAACTGTCTGAGAGTGAGAGGCAGAAAGAGAGAAAGAGAGAGAGAGAACAGAACTGTCTGAGAGTGAGAGACAGAAAGAGAGAGAGAGAGAGAACAGAACTGTCTGAGAGTGAGAGACAGAATGGGAGAGAGGGGGGAGAGAACAGAACTGTCTGAGAGTGAGAGACAGAAAGAGAGAGATGGAGAGAACAGAACTGTCTGAGAGTGAGAGACAGAAAGAGAGAGAGGGGGGAGAGAACAGAACTGTCTGAGAGTGAGAGACAGAAAGAGAGAGAGAGGGAGAGAGAACAGAACTGTCTGAGAGTGAGCGACAGAAAGAGAGAGAGGGGGGAGAGAACAGAACTGTCTGAGAGTGAGAGACAGAAAGAGAGCGATGGAGAGAACAGCACTGTCTGAGAGTGAGAGACAGAAAGAGAGAGAGAGGGAGAGAGAACAGAACTGACTGAGAGTGAGAGACAGAAAGAGAGAGAGAGCGGGAGAGAGAACAGAACTGTCTGAGAGTGAGACACAGAAAGAGAGAGAGAGAGGGAGAGAACAGAACTGTCTGAGAGTGAGAGACAGAAAGAGAGAGAGGAAGAGAACTGAACTGTCTGAGAGTGAGAGACAGAAAGAGAGAGAGAGAGGGAGAGAACAGAACTGTCTGAGAGTGAGAGACAGAAAGCGAGAGAGATAGGGAGAGAGAACAGAACTGTCTGAGAGTGAGAGACAGAAAGAGAGAGAGGGAGAGGGAGAGAAAGGACCTGTCTGAGAGCGATGGATTGGGAATTGGTTAACAGACAGAAAAGAAAGTGTAGGTATAAATGAGTCTTTTTCAGGATGGCAGGCTGTGACTAGTGGGGTACCGCAAAGATCGGTGCTTGGGCCCCAGCTATTCACAATCTATTTCAATGATTTGGATAAGGGGACTAAATGTAGCATTTCCAAATTTGCTGATGATCCAAAGCTAGGTGGCAGTGCGAGTTGTGAAGAGGATGTGAAGAGACTTCAAGGGGATCTCGACAGGCTCAGTGAGTGGGCGAGAACATGGCAGATGGAATATAACGTGAATAAATGTGAAGTTATCCACTTTGCTAGAAAAACAGAAAGGCAGAGTATTTCCTAAATGGTGAAAGATTGGGGAGTGCAGATGTTCAAAGGGACCTGGGCATCCTTGTACATGAGTCACTGAAAGTGAATGTGCAGGTGCAGCAAGCCATTAGGAAGGCAAATGGTATGCTGGCCTTCATTAGAAGAGGAGTTGAGTACAGGAGTAAAGAAGCCTTACTCCAATTATATAGGGCCTTGATGAGACCACACCTGGAGTACTGTGTACAATTTTGGTCTCCTTACCTAAGGAAGGATAAACTTGCTATCGAGGGAGTGCAACGAAGGTTCACGAGATTGATTCCTGGGATGGCGGGACTGTCGTATGAAAAGAGATTGACTAAACTAGGCCTGTATTCTCTTGAATTCAGAAGAATGAGAGGGGATCTCATTGAAGCATACAAAATTATTACAGGGCTTGATAGGGTGGATGCTGAGAGAATGTTTCCCTTGGCTGGTGTAGGGGGGCATCCTTTACCTGGTTTGCGGTAATTTACCTTCCTTTACCTGGTTTACGGTAATTTACCTGGTCAGGCAGCCTTTTTCTGCCACTGCACTGTGACCAATTCTAATCAGCGGTTTCAAATCGCTAAACCACCCCTTCCAGTTCTGACTGGAGGAACTTATAATTAATGATATTAAAACGGACAAATGGTCTGGATGCAAGAAAGTCAAACTTTATTAAAACTAAGAAACTATACCACACGATCAAGTAATCACGGTAAAATTGCTTAAATAGGGGAGGAAAAACAGACACAACGAGGGAAATCGACTAAAATACAATTCTAACGAAATCCCCACTTTACTCCCACCCCTAAGCCTATCCTAAGTTGCCTTGTGGAAGGCCAGAAAAATATATGCTCACTACTGCAATGCCAGCTCCGTGTCCTGCGATCTTGGATCTTCACTGCCCAGAAGTGAAAAACACCCCAGTGTTTCAAAAGTAAGCTGATGGTGTTTTACTTCTTCAGACAGACTCCACGCTGTAGAGAGAGGCACATGGAGGCAGGCCAAAGAGAGAGAGATACCCCTGAGAAGCTATCTCTTATACTCCAATTTTGGGGCCGAAATGTTCCCGCCCAGATCCGGAAGTTTCTGGGCTAAAACAAAAGGGATCCAACTGTCCCCATTGTCCAGTAAAGGGTGATTCAAACCCATTCATTTTAAACTGTTCCCTTCCTCAGTCCAAATGTCTCTTCTGTGCTGAGTTCATTGTGTGTGATGGGCTATTGAACCATTTCCGTTCATCCTGATGGGTTTTGAATGGGGCTGTATTACTATGTAAGCAGCCTGGAAGGCTATAGTAAACAGAAGCCATTGTCCTGTGGTCACTGAAACTGCAGCCTAAGTGGTTTAATCCCTTGTGTACACAAAGTAGCAGTTTCTGTAAACAAACATCGATTATCTCTGCAGGGGGGGAGAAACTCCCCTTTTGATTGACAGAATTTGACTGCCATTGCTTCACAGACACAGAAAACTGCTTCCAGGTCCTTTGTCCTTGGCCACGCAGTCTGACGGCCATTTTATCCCTGGGCAATTTACCAAACTCAAAAGTACATTTTTAAAATAAAAATGTACTGTCTTAAGGTGTGCGATTTTTTACAAAGTTCTTTGATTCCGGTGTTGTCCAAGTGCTGCCTAGCTTAACGCAGCCTTCTTGCGGTTCTGGTATGTTTTAAAACATTGTCCAACCCAGAGACAATTTAAATCATGCAAAGTCTTCGTCCACGATGTGGATTAATATTTCCCGATCTTCGGGGGCTGAGGGGATTTTGTGAACCCCTACACTGGGGAGTCTGGAACCAGGGGCCACAGCCTCATGATAAAGGGTAGGCTATTCAGGACTAAGATGAGAAGAAATTTCTTCACACAGAGGGTGGTGATTCTTTGGAATTCTCTACCCCAGAGGGCTGTGGAGGCTCAGTCATTGGATATATTCAAAACAGAAGTCAATTGATTTCTGACTAGTAAAGGCATCAAGGGATATGGTGAAAGGACCGGTGAATGGAGTTGAGGCAGAAGATCGGTCATGATCTCATTGAATGGCGGAGCAGGCTTGAAGGGCCAAATGGCCTACTCCTGCTCCTATTTCTTATGTTCTTATGAGAGACAGAAAGAGGGAGAGAGGAAGAGAACGGTACTGTCTGAGAGTGAGAGACAGAAAGAGAAGGAGAGAGAACACATTAAGCATTTTTCTGCCGACATCATTGAGAGTCATTTCCAGGCCAGTCTGTCTCTGTTTGCCAATCGATTTCACTCGCTCCCCATTTCTCTCTTATTCTCTCTACTTCTCTCAATCTCCTTCTGGCTCTCATTCTCAGCCAACACTCAACACTGGCATTTGCACGACAGCGTGGAAAACTGCCCAGGTATGTCCTGTCCACAAAAAGCAGGACGAATCCAACTCGGCCAATAATTACCCCATCAGTCTACTCTCAATCATCAGCAAAGTGATGGAAGGTGTCGTCGACAGTGCTATCAAGCGACACTTACTCACCAATAACCTGCTCACCGATGCTCAGTTTGGGTTCCGCCAAGACCACTCGGCTCCAGACCTCATTACAGCCTTGGTCTAAACATGGACAAAAGAGCTAAGTTCCAGAGGTGAGGAGAGAGTGATTGCCCTTGACATCAAGACAGCATTTGACCAAGCCTGGCATCAAGGAACCCTAGTAAAACTGACATCAATGGGAATCAGGGGGAAAACTCTCTACTGGCTAGAGATATACTGAGCACAAAGAAAGATGGTTGTGGTTGTTGGAGACCAGTCATCTCAGCCCCAGGACACCGCTGCAGGAGTTCCTCAGGGCAGTGTTCTAGGCCCAAACATCTTCAGCTGCTTTGTCCTGCTTTTTGTGGACAGTACATACAGGAAACTTTCTGATATCCGGCACTGACGGGACCGAGCTGGTGCCGTACCATCAAAAGTGCCGGACATACCAGCGTTAATGTTGAAACATACGGAACTGAAAAGCTCCATGTGAATCAACAAACCCTGTTGCTTAGCAACAGCTTCAAAACAGTCGGCTGCAGCTGCAAGCGTCTCTAGCTGAAGCTGTTGCTATAGCTACAGACCTTGCAGTGCCTGACTGGGAAAAAAAAAGCAACGAGAACTAAAAAAAACTTATAGAAAATGGCTCCTGATTTTTGCCGTTAGATTGAGTATTCCAGACATATAACCTCTGGATAAACCAAAGTTTCCTGTACCTGGGCAGTTTTCCACTCTGTCGGGAAGATGCCAGTGTTGAAGCAACTGCTCCCCTCCATCATAAGGTCAGAAGTGGGGATGTTCGCTGATGATTGCACAGTGTTCAGTTCCATTCGCAACTCCTCTGATAATGAAGCAGTCCATGCCCGCATGCAGCAAGACCTGGACAACATTCAGGCTTGGGCTGACAAGTGGCAAGTAACATTTGGCCACACAAGTGCCAGGCAATAACCATCTCCAACAAGAGAGCGTCTAACCACCTCCCCTTGACATTCAATGGCATTACCATTGTCAAATCCCCCATCATAAACATCCTGGGGGTCACCATTGACAAGAAACTTAACTGGACCAGCCACATAAATACTATCGCAACAAGAGCAGGTCAAAGGCTGGATATTCTATGGCGAGAATATCACCTGACTCCCCAAAGCCTTTCCACAAGTCTGGAGAGTGATGGAATACTCTCCACTTGCCTGGATGAGTGCAGCTCCAACAACACTCAAGAAGCTCGACACCATCTCGGACAAAGCAGCCCGCTTGATTGGCATCCCATCTACCACCTTAAACATTCACTCCCTCCACAACCGGCGTACCATGTCTCAGTGCGTACCATCTTTTTTTTTATTCGTTCCTGGGATGTGGGCATCGCTGGCAAGGCCAGCATTTATTGCCCATCCTAATTTCCCTTGAGAAGGTGGTGGTGAGCCACCTTCTTGAACTGCTGCAGTCCGTGTGGTGAAGGTACTCCCACAGTACTGTTAGGGAGGGCGTTCCAGGATTTTGACCCAGCGACGATGAAGGATCGGCAATATATTTCCAAGTCAGGATGGTGTGTAACACGATACACTGCAGCAACTCACCAAGGCTTCTTCCAAAACCCCCCCACAAACCCGTGACCTCTATCACCTAGAAGGGAACACCATCACCTCCAAGTTCCCCTCCAAGTCACACACCATCCTTACTTGGAAATATATCGCCGTTCCTTCATCGTCGCTGGGTCAAAATCCTGGAATCTCTCCCTAACAGCACTGGGAGTGCCTTCTCCACATGGGCTGCAGCGGTTCAAGAGGTGGCTCACCACCACCTTCTCAAGGGCAACTAGGCCAGTGACGCCCACATCGCAGGAACGAATTTAAAAAAGTTTCTCCCTCTCATTCACACTCCCTGTCAGTCACTGTCTCTCTCTCGGACTGTGTCTCTTTAATTTTCTCCTTCTATCTCTATCCCATTCTCTCAGCTAGTTTCTCTCATTATCTCATTCTACTACTATCTATCTGTCAGTCAGTCAGTCACAATCAGTCCAACAGTCAAACAGTCAGTCAGTCACCCTCTCTAACTATTTTCATTTTCTCTCTCTATCCCTCTCTGCCTGGCCTTCTTTATACCTCCCTCCCTCTCTCTCTCCCTCTCTCTCTCTCTCTTTCTTTCTCTCTGAGATAATTATGGCCCAGAACTTTGGGTCCCCACGGGTGAGTACGCGCTGGGTACTCACGCGTAGGCCCAATGAAAGTGCCGGTTTCGTGCATGCACTGCACATGCGCGGGAAACCTTAACTTCCGTTCCCTTAAAGGAAGGGTTCACAGGTCGAACGCATGCGCCGGAGAGGCAGCGCGTACGCCTGGAACTTCTGTTTTTTTTTGCAGGTTTCTCCGGGAGGGTAACTCTCGAGGAGCTACGCTTTTAAAAAGCAGTCGCAAGGCCTGCTTTTAACAAGGTAAGTTGTGAATTAAGTAAAATTAAAACATTTTTTCCACAGGTTTATTATTTTAAAATACTTTAAAGAAAGGTAAGTTTATTTTTAGCCCCGTTAGAAACTGTAATTAATTTTTTCAAAAATGTAAATTATTGTTTAAAATAGTTATTTTATGTAATTTATAGTTATTTTAAAAATGTGATTTTTTAAAAAGTTTATTTGAAGTTTTAGTTATGTTTTAGGGCTGAATTGTATTCATAGATTTGACAGGTCTTCCTGTCAAATCTATGAATACAGATTCCCTGCTACCATTGGCTCTCCATGGCCCACGTGATCCCAGCGGACGCTTCGAACTAACTGCGCCCCTGGGATATGCAGGCACTGCGCGCCGGCAGTTGGAGCAGGCCCAAGATCGGAATCCCACGCGGGCCCACAGCACAATGGCCAGAGCGCTAGGTAAGTGCAGGTCGGAGGCTTGCACCCGCGGGAAGCCTCCGACCCGAATTTCTGGGCCAATATTATTTTCTCTGAACATTTGCTCCCAAGCGCAGCAGTGTGATCGACACATGGATGCTGCTGACACCATGCATGTTCTCTGGCCGTCCCCGGAGACTCTCCCCCGAGACCTTCTCCTTATCATCTAGGAAGATGCTCATTCCCCACGCCGTCAAACACACGCAAGCTCGTCCCAGCTATTGAAAGAAAAGGCACCAAACCATCTCTTTACAGGAGGCTGATGGCAGGGAGGAACACTTTATCTGCAAGCATGAACTGACATCCTATTAAAAACAAATAGAAATGACACCCAAATGACCTCCTTGACAACGGATGGAATCACCACTCGCCTCGGGTGTACTGTCTCGGGGACAGGCTTGTAGTTGAGGTGAATTGAATTTGATTACAATTTAAAGAAAGAAAGAACTTGCGGTTATATCGCACCTTTCATAACCTCAGGTCGTCCCAAAGCGCTTTACAGCCAATGAAGTACTTTTTGAAGTGTAGTCACTGTTGTAATGTAGGAAATGCGGCGGCCAATTGCACACAGCAAGCTCCCACACATAGCAATGAGATAAATGACCAGAAAACCTGGGGGGAAAGTTCAGTTGTTTGTGCCTCACGTTAGCGCCTTAAGAGGGCGCTAATGGGGCACAAAGCAACTAGCGCCTGGGCGTGGCGATGTTTGCGCCGCTCGCGAAATTAACTAGACATTTTGTGGCGGCACTAAACACTACCGCCACGATCTCCTGCACCGGCAGATCGTGACGTCAGTCGAGTGCGCAACGCCCCGGTAGCGCCCAGGACCGGATATTGAGTGGTGCCCCCTGCCTTACCGCCTGCCACTAGCAACGACAGGTTGAGGGGAGCGTTTTGCAGTCAGAAAGGGACTGGGGGAACGCAATTTAAAGGTGACTGCTTCCTGCCTTTTTTTGGTCGGTGACATTTTTGCAGCACGCATTCTGAGAGAGAGAGAGAGACCTCTGGAGAGATTCAACGCTGTGTGAAGGAGTTTTGAGTACTGAGCAGCACTTTGCAGTTTTATTTTGATATGCCCTTCCTTGCTTCGCCAGTGCTCTGAGGTAGCGCCTCGCTCCTCGGCCTTTGCACCTTAAGACAGGTGTGAAGCGCCTGATTTAGCGCTCCAATCACCTCCAGGGGCGATAAAAGCCAAGTTTGCCATCGGAGGCGATAATTAGCACCAGGCGCTAAACTTTGCGCACGGCCGATAACGGCGCCCCAAATGGGGCGATACTGAATTTTTCCCCTCCTTGTGTTTTAGTGATGTTGGTTGAGGGATAAATATTGGCCAGGACACCGGGGAGAACTCCCCTGCTCTTCTTCGAAATAGTGCCGTGGGATCGTTTACGTCCGCCTGAGGGGGCAGCCGGGGCCTCGGTTTAACGTCTCATTCGAAAGGCGGAACCTCCGACAGTGCAGCACTCCCTCGGCACTGCACTGGAGTGTCAACCTAGATTGTGCGCTCAATCTCTGGAGTGGGACTATGAGCTTACGATCTTCTGACTCAGAGGCGAGAGCGCCATCGCTGAGCCACGTCTGAGGATATTAAATAATCTTATACAATGGAGTTAGGTGTTCAGCACAGGCAAGGCTTTTGGACCCTTGCCAGACAAGGACTACTGATTATTTTTGTTGTTGCTTTCCTTCCTCCCCAACTGTAGTCACAGATATCAGGTCACGCTGCCCTCATAAGTTCTGAGTGTACCCATTCCCCTCTGAACCTTTTGTTCTCAGTCACAATGAGATCAAGGCTTTCCCCACCTCAGTGGTCTCCTGCACTCCTGGCTTGGTTTCTATATATCAAGAAAAAAAAAGACCCTCCGGCTCCAACCATTCCCATGGTCTTTCCGGCCGGTACTTTGTCGGGATTCCCTTTGAAACGGCCGGAATCTGGCTGTGATCCAAGATGTTGCAGGAAGGCCCGACCTTTCTTTGAGGTTTCCTCGTTGGGGGCTGGGGGAGGGGTGTGTGTGGAGCCTCTGCCCACCTGAGCTCGAGCACCGACATAGGAGGGGATGGTGCCGTGGCGGGGGAGGTTCCGGGACCCCGAATGTCAGAGGTCCCACATCCTGGCCTTCAGGGAGACCCAGCGTATGGCAGGCGGAGGGACCCTTGCTGTTCAACTAGGGGTTTGGAAGTAGGGATCCCATTTAGGCTGGGATCAACCATGTCCTCCCTGTCACAGATCATGCTAAAAATTCCAGAGCGAGCGGCACACTCATGTACGGACTCAGGAGCTGAAGCGAAGTCAAGAATGTTTTCATGATGGAGCGAGTGGATTTTATATTGTTCGGAAAGCCAATTGGTAAGACCTCTCACAGTAGACTAATGGACTTAAGGTATGGTTAGTGTGAAAGGTTGTGCGACCAAGGAAGAACTTGTAAATTGGATTTGTGATTGTGTAGAGAATAGGAAATAGAACAGTTATTAATGGCAATAGTTCTAATGTACAGTTATGACCGTCTCACAGAGCAAAGAAAGAATGACTTGCATTTCTATAGCGCCTTTCACGACCTCAGGACGTCCCAAAATGCTTTACAGCCAATGAAGCTTTTGGGCACCTGTCCTGATATCATAATCACTGCCCCCATTTCTTCAGACAACAGCTGTTGATGATTCTGCCATTCCCAGTTACACCTCCTCTAGACCCATCTTTTGTTTCTTGACTTGTCCCATTACCATCCCCTTTTACCTTGCACCATCATCCCTTTTGTCTTTAATTCTCTCCTGCCTTCCACTCTATCATAGACCTTCCCTTCTGTTCCTTCCTCCCCTGCCTCCTTTCCCTGCCTCTGTACTTCCTTAAAACCTGTTACATCTCTAACTTTTTCCAGTTCTGATGAAGGGTCATCGACCTGAAACATTGACTCTGTTTCTCTTTTCACAGGTGCTGCCTGACCTGCTGAGTATTTCCAGCGTTTTCTGTTCTTATTTCTGATATCTCCTTACGTAGTTTGGTGTCTAACTTGGTTTGCTAACACTCCTGTGAAGAGCCTTGGGATGCTTTACTATTTTAAAGGCGCTATATAAATACAAGCTGTAGTTGTTACTGTTGTTGTAGAGTGCCAGTCAGAAGATGTTACGTTAATGATGTGCCACGCCCTGGTTGGATACATATCTTGTATTTTATCCATATCCTGGTATTGAGACAACAGGGAGACATTCAAGGTTTGGAGATGACGCAGTGGAGAGACTCAAGGCTGGTCCTTATCATTAATTATTGAGCTGTTCAGGAAAGACGAGAGAATCTCAGGCTCTTAGTTTCTTTAGCCTTGAAAGGGGGCAACTGAGAAGGAATCTCAGAGAGCTGTATCGGGCATAGAAAAGGTAAATCTGGGCAGTATCTCAAGGTAAGCCTTGACAATAGGACACAGTTAAAGCTGATGAAAGTTCTTCACACAAAGAGTGACCAACACATGGAGTGGAGTAGCAGGTAGAGCAATGGCGGCAAATACCTAAAATCATAGAATCATAGAATGGTTACAGCACAGAAGGAGGCCATTCAGTCTGTCAAGCCCGTGCCGGCTCTCTGCAAGAGCACTTCAGCTAGTCCCACTCCCCCGCCCTTTCCCCGTAGCCCTGCAATTTTTTTCCCTTCAGGTACTTACCCTTTTGAAAGCCACGATTGAATCTGCCTCCATCTCCCTTTCAGGCAGTGCATTCCAGATCCTAACCACTCGCTGCATAAAAAAGATTTTCCCTCATGCCGCCTTTGGTTCTTTTGCCAATCACATTTAATCTGTGTCCTCTGGTTCTCGACCCTTCTGCCAATGGGAACAGTTTCTCTCTATCTACCCTGTCCAGACCCCTCATGATTTTGAACATCTCGATCAAATCTCCTCTCAATCTTCTCTGCTCTAAGGCGAACATCCCAGCCTCTCCAGTCTGTCCACGTAACTGAAGTCACTTATTCCTGGAATCATTCTTGTAAATCTTTTCTGCACCCTCTCTAAGGCCTTCACATCCTTCCTAAAGTGTGGTGCCCAGAATTGGACACAATACCCCTGTTGAGGCCGAACCAGTGTTTTGTAAAGGTTCATCATAACTTCCTTGCTTTTGTACTCTATGGGCTCGAATTTCCAAGTCCCGTGGAGGCGGGTTTGGAGGCGGGAGTGGTGGGAAAATGGCAGAATCGGGGGACACGAACCCATCCCGCCCCCAACCCGCCTCCGTGCCAATGTCCCAGGAGGCGGGTATCCGACCTGTGCTGGGAGCCGCCTCCTCGAGGCGGGAAGGGGATTAGTGCCAATTAACTGCCTGTTAACAGGTAGTTAACAGGCAGTTTTTTGCCTAATCCCTATTTTTAGCCCTGAAGTGTGGGCTTCCCGACGGCTCTGAACCACACCAAGTTAGCGAGGCGGACCGTCGGTCTGAAGGGCTTGGAGGGGTCGAGATGTCCGTTGTGCAGGTGAGTGATGGGTGCATGTGTGCAGAGGTAAGTGTGTGAGCGCAGCGCCCTGGTCAGCCCGAGCCCCGCCCTCCCGAGGCCGGGCCTGAGGCGGCTTGAGATGGCCGATTGCGGCTGGCTGGGCCCGGTTGCCTTGGTAACCCTCTTCCCCTCTCCGCCTCCCGATCTCCGGGACCGGGCCTGGGCCTGAGCGGCTTGAGACGGCCGATTGCGGCTGGCAAGTCCAGTTGCCGGGGTAACCCTCTCCGCTCCCCCTCCCCTCCCGAGCCCCGCCCCCCCTGAATGAAGCGCAAGGAGCTTGCAGTGAGCCCAGCCAGCCTTTACCAAGATGGCTGGCCGCTGGTTTGGAATCGGGCCCAGCGGGGAGGTGGGGGTTGAGGGGTGGGAGGAGCTTGCCACAAAACAATTGCCTAGGGTCCAGCATGGCTGGCAACAGACACCCAGGCTTCGAGGCCTACCTGCAAAAACGGGGAAAGGTAGGAAAATTAATGAGATTAGATAAAAGATTTAGAAAGTAATTAACTTTTTTTAAAAACAATATGTGTTTTAAAAGCAACTTTTTTTTTAAAGACGCAGAAAGCGGGAAAAAGAAATGAAAAGTTTGGAATCAAGATGGCGGCGACTCACCTCGGTTCAGAACGATAAGGCCCACCCCACACGCACCGATTGGTCGACCGTCAGGTCACCAAAGCGTAGGATTGGTCAATCGTCCCATCACTCGACTCTAGGAGGGCCCGCCCACATGCGCCAGGTACCCGCCCCCGCCACGCAGCGATTGGTCGACCGTCGGGTCGCTCGACCGTACGATTGGTCGACCTCGACGTCATTCAATGCTAATGAGCAGATAATGAGCAGAATTTTGAACGTTTCTTAGATACCACGGGCACAATTTTTGTCTCACCAAAACGTAAATACGCTTACGACCGTTCCGGAATCGTAAGCTTTCTTTTGATGTAACGCACGTGTAGGTACGCTCTATAACTTTAGAGTGTATAGCCGGACAGACACACCGAAGGACGGACAGACAGATAGACAGACAATCAGACAGACAGACAGACAGACAGACAGATCTATCCTTTTATATATATAGATAGATAAATGGAAGCGCTGAAAGAAAATGTAAAAAATGCACCATTTTTTAATGGTCGTATGATCTTTCAACTGAGTTGGTTGCAGCAGTGCCCAGGAGATTCATTTTTAATTCCTGCAGACTCCTGGAGGTTGGCAACCCTACTCGGGATGCAAACACTCACCCAGTCTGAGGAGGAGCCCGGTATAAAAACCGGCGCGAGCACCGAGGCCCGACCAGTTCCATGGAGCAGTGAGGCGAGGAGGAGCCCGGTATAAAAACCGGCGCGAGCACCGAGGCCCGACCAGTACCAGGGAGCAGTGAGGCGAGGAGGAGCCCGGTAGAAAAACCGGCGCGAGCACCGAGGCCCGACCAGTTCCAGGGAGCAGTGAGGCGAGGAGGAGCCCGGTATAAAAACCGGCGCGAGCACCGAGGCCCGACCAGTTCCAGGGAGCAGTGAGGCGAGGAGGAGCCCGGTATAAAAACCGGCGCGAGCACCGAGGCCCGACCAGTTCCAGGGAGCAGTGAGGCGAGGAGGAGCCCGGTATAAAAACCGGCGCGAGCACCGAGGCCCGACCAGTTCCAGGGAGCAGTGAGGCGAGGAGGAGCCCGGTATAAAAACCGGCGCGAGCACCGAGGCCCGACCAGTTCCAGGGAGCAGTGAGGCGAGGAGGAGCCCGGTATAAAAACCGGCGCGAGCACCGAGGCCCGACCAGTTCCAGGGAGCAGTGAGGCGAGGAGGAGCCCGGTATAAAAACCGGCGCGAGCACCGAGGCCCGACCAGTTCCAGGGAGCAGTGAGGCGAGGAGGAGCCCGGTATAAAAACCGGCGCGAGCACCGAGGCCCGACCAGTTCCAGGGAGCAGTGAGGCGAGGAGGAGCCCGGTATAAAAACCGGCGCGAGCACCGAGGCCCGACCAGTTCCAGGGAGCAGTGAGGCGAGGAGGAGCCCGGTAGAAAAATCGGCGCGAGCACCGAGGCCTGCAGAGAGCAGCGAGGAGGAGGCCGGCTTAAAAACCGGCGGCAGTTGCGAGGCCCGACCACTCGGAGCAGCAGAGAGCAGCGAGGAGGAGGCCGGCTTAAAAACCGGCGGCAGTTGCGAGGCGTACCAAATCAACAGCAGAGGAGAGGGGTAAATAGTAATCAGTGTGTGACGTCACCAGGGAGCAGCTGGTGCAGTCGGGAGAGCAGGAGGCCAGTAACTCTTATGTAGGTGGAGCTGTTGCTAAACCCGAAACACTACAGTGTAGTGTCTCCCACCCTTCCACCTCCTCTAACCTTTTAGGGGTTAGGGGAAGTTGAAAAGGTAGGTTCAATTTATTTTATTTCAGGAGCCTAACCTAGGTGGAAAAGGTTCCAGGACAGGAGGCGGCAGTGAAAATACAACACCAGAAAACAGGTAGGTGACTGGTTGGTGAGTACTTTCACAAACTTATTCTAAGTAGAATTCAATAATTAAGCTAAATCGTAGTAAATAAAAAGGTATTGTAAGGGTTAAGTCATGGAAGGGCAGCTCAGACCCGTGTCATGCTCCTCCTGTGCCATGTGGGAAATCAGGGACACTGTCCCTGACAACTATGTGTGCAGGAAGTGTGTCCAGCTGCAGCTCCTAGCGGACCGCATGGCGGCGCTGGAGCTGCGAATGGACTCACTCTGGAGCATACGCGATGCTGAGGATGTTGTGGATAGCACATTCAGTGAGTTGGTCACACCGCAGGTAAAGGCTAGCTCAGACAGTAAATGGGTGACCAAAAGGCAGGGTAAAGGCAGGAAGGTAGTGCAGGAGTCACCTGCGGTCATCTCCCTCCAAAACAGGTTTACCGTTTTGGGTACTGTTGGGGGAGATGACTTATCAGGGGAAGGCACCAGCAGCCAGGTTCAGGGCACCATGACTGGCTCTGCTGCACAGAAGGGCGGGAAAAAGAGGGATAGGGCTATAGTGATAGGGGATTCAATTGTAAGGGGGATAGATAGGAGTTTCTGTGGCCGAGACCGAGACTCCAAGATGGTATGTTGCCTCCCTGGTGCAAGGGTCAAGGATGTCTCGGAGCGGGTGCAGAGCATTCTGAAGGGGGAGGGGGATCAGCCAGTTGTCGTGGTACATGTAGGTACCAACGATGTAGGTAAAAAGAGGGAGGAGGTCCTACAAGCTGAATTTAGGGAGTTAGGAGCTAAATTGAAAAGTAGGACCTCAAAGGTAGTAATCTCTGGATTGCTACCAGTGCCACGAGCTAATAAGTTTAGAGAGAGTAAGATAGATAAGCTAAATACGTGGCTTGAGCAGTGGTGCAAGGGAGAGGGATTTAAATTCTTGAGGCATTGGAACCAGTTCTTGGGGAGGAGTGACCTGTACCAAGGGGACGGTCTACACCTGAACTGTGAGGGAGCCGATGTCCTCGGGGTAATATTTTCTAGGGCGGTTCGGGAGGATTTAAACTAATTTGGCAGGGGGATGGGAACCTAGGTAGTGGAAAAGAGGGAAGTCATATGAAGTCAGAAATAGATGGTAGAAAGGTGAGAAGCAATAAGCAAAGGAGAGAAACACAAAGGGCCAAACTAATTCATAATGAGAGTGTGAAAAAAGCAAGCCTGAAGGCTTTGTATCTTAATGCTAGAAGCATTAGGAACAAGGTGGATGAATTAGTTGTGGAAATAGAGGTAAACAAGTATGATTTGATTGGGATTACAGAAACGTGGCTGCAGGGTGGGCAAGGCTGGGAACTTAACATCCAGGGATATACAATATTTAGGAAGGATCGGCAAAAAGGTAGGGGAGGTGGGGTAGCATTGCTGGTAAAGGAGGGGATTAATGCAATGGAAAGGAAGGATATTAACTCGGATGAAACGGAATCTGTATGGGTAGAAATGAGAAATAGCAAGGGGAGGAAAACGTTAGTGGGTGTGATATATAGGCCTCCAAATAGTAATATGGAGGTGAGGGAAGGCATAAAAAGGGAAATTAGAGAAGCGTGCGATAAGAGCACAGCTGTCATCATGGGTGACTTTAATTTACATATTGATTGGACTACCCAAATTAGTAAAAATTCTGAGGAGGAGGAATTCCTGGAATGTTTTCGGGACGGTTATCTGGACCAATATGTCGAGGAGCCGACTCGAGATCAGGCCATTTTAGACTGGGTATTGTGCAATGAGAAGGGACTTATCAGCAATCTTCTTGTACGAGGCCCCTTGGGTCAGAGCGATCATAATATGATCGAGCTCTCAGTCGAGATGGAGAGTGAGGAAATTGAATCAGAGACTAAGGTCCAGAACTTAAATAATGGGAATTACGAGGGTATGAGACGGGAATTGGGTAAGATTGATTGGGTGGTGTTTCTGGGGGGATTGACAGTGGAGAGACAATGGCAAGCATTCAAAGATAGAATGGAAGAATTCCAGAACATGTTTATACCGGTTTGGCATAAAAATAAACCTAAAAAGGTGACTCAACCGTGGATAACGAGGGAAATTAGGGACAGCATAAAATCAAAAAAAAGGGCATATCAACTGGCAAAAAAAAGCACCAGACCGGAAGATTGGGGGCAGTACAAGATACAGCAAAAGAGGACAAAGGGATTAATCAGGAAGGGGAAAATAGAATACGAAAGTAAACTTGCAGCAAACATAAAGACAGACTGCAAAAGCTTTTATCGGTATATCAGGAGGAAGAGACTGGTAAAATCCCAAGTCGGTCCCTTGCAGTCCGATTCGGGAGAATATATAATGGAGAATAAGGAAATGGCAGACCAATTAAACTCATACTTTGGTTCTGTATTCACAAAGGAGGACACAAATAACCTCCCAGGAATATCGGCAAACATAGGGACTAATGAGAGGGAGGAGCTGACAGAAATTAGTATCTCTAGTGATATGGTGTTGGGTAAGTTGAGGGGACTGAAGGCCGACAAATCCCCGGGGCCTGATAAACTACATCCTCGGGTACTTAAGGAGGTGGCCCTGGAGATAGCAGATGCTCTAAGGATCATCTTCCGGAACTCCATTGACTCGGGAACAGTACCCGTGGATTGGAGGGTAGCTAATGTTACCCCAATATTTAAAAAGGGGGGTAGAGAGAAAGCAGGGAATTATAGACCAGTAAGCCTTACATCGGTTGTGGGCAAAATGCTAGAGTCCATTATTAAGGATAAAATAGCGGAGCACTTGACAAATGGGGAAAGGATCGGGCAGAGTCAACATGGATTTACAAAGGGTAAATCGTGTTTGACTAATCTGCTGGAATTTTTTGAGGAAGTAACTGGTAAAATAGATGGGGGAGAGCCAGTGGATGTGGTGTACCTTGACTTCCAGAAAGCCTTCGATAAGGTTCCACACAAAAGATTATCATGCAAAATTAAGGCTCATGGGATTGGGGGCAAAGTATTAACGTGGATAGAGAACTGGCTGGCGGATAGAAAACAGAGAGTTGGAATAAACGGCTCGTTTTCGGAGTGGCAGGCAGTGACCAGCGGGGTGCCGCAAGGATCTGTCCTGGGACCCCAGCTGTTCACAATATATATAAATGATCTGGATCAGGGAATTGGATGCAATATTTCCAAATTCGCTGACGACACTAAACTAGGAGGAGGGGTGGGCTCTGATGAGGATGTCAGGAGGCTACAGTGCGATTTGGACAGGTTGGGGGAATGGGCAGATACGTGGCAGATGCACTATAATGTGGATAAATGCGAGGTTATCCACTTTGGGGGTAAAAACAGGAGGGTAGATTATTATCTAAATGGCAATAGATTGGGAGATGGGGAAGTGCAGAGGGACCTGTGTGTTCTTGTGCACCAGTCACTGAAGGAGAGCATGCAGGTGCAACAGGCGATCAAGAAGGCAAATGGTATGTTGGCCTTCATATCAAGGGGGTTCGAGTATAGGAATAGGGATACCTTACTACAGCTGTACAAGGTGCTGGTGAGACCGCATCTGGAGTATTGTGTACAGTTTTGGTCGCCCCATCTGCGGAAGGATGTTCTTGCCATGGAAAGAGTGCAACGGCGATTCACCAGGCTGATACCTGGAATGGCGGGAATGACCTACGAAGAGAGATTAAATAGTTTGGGCTTGTACTCACTGGAGTTTAGAAGATTGAGAGGGGATCTCATCGAAACATATAAAATTATGGCAGGCCTGGACAGGCTGAATTCAGAGAGAATGTTTCCAATGGCCGGGGAGCACAGAACCAGGGGCCACAGTCTAAAAATAGCGGGCAAATCATTTAAAACAGAGATGAGGAAGAATTTCTTCACTCAAAGAGTGGTGAGCCTGTGGAATTCCCTGCCACAGAGGGCTGTGAAGGCTAATTCAATAAATATTTTCAAGAGAGAATTGGATATATTTCTGAAGGCTAAGGGGATTAAGGGTTACGGAGAAAAGGCGGGGACGGGGTACTGAACTGGTAAGATCAGCTATGATCTCAGACGAAGATCAGCCATGATCTCATTGAATGGCGGAGCAGGCTCGAAGGGCCGAATGGCCTACTCCTGTTCCTATCTCTATGTTTCTATGTTTCTATGTTTCTCCCCGGTATACAGCACAATATTTATCCTTCAACCAAACATCACTAAAAAACAGATTATCTGGTCATTATCACATTGCTGTTTGTGGGAGCTTGGCTTTTTTTTAAATTTGTTTTTATGGGATGTGGGTGTCGCTGGCGAGGCCAGCATTTATTGCCCATCCCTAGTTGCCCTCGAGAAGGTGGTGGTGAGCCGCCTTCTTGAACCGCTGCAGTCCGTGTGGTGAAAGTACTCCCACAGTGCTGTTAGGGAGGGAGTTCCAGGATTTTGTCCCAGCGACAATGAAGGATCGGTGATATATTTCTAAGTCAGGTTGGTTTGTGACTTGGAGGGGAGCTTGGAGGTGGCGGTGTTCCCATGCGCCTGCTGCCCTTGTCCTTCTAGGTGGAAGATGTCGCAGGTTTGGGAGGTGCTGCCGAAGAAGCCTTGGCGAGTTGCTGCAGTGCATCTTGTCGCTGGTACACACTGCAGCCACGGTACGCTGGTGGTGGAGGGAGTGAATGTTTAAGGTGGTGGATGGGGTGACGAGTTTCCTACATTACAAGAGTGACTATACTTCAAAAAGTATTTTATTGGCTGTAAACCGCTTCGGGACGCCCTAGGTCGTGAAAGGCGCTTTAGAAATGCAAGTCTTTCTTTTATAACAGGGACTGCACTTCAAAAATAAATCACTCGGATGTCCTGAGGACACGATCAGGTGTTATTAAAGGCAAGCTCGTGCACCTTTCTTCAGCTACCCACCCTTCACGTAGATATTCAAGCCAGGAGATTAATTTTTAATTCCTGCAGACTCCAGGACAATCCTGTAGGGGTTAACCTCGTTCGGAACGCTTTGTTTGACTGCTGGTTTCCAGTAACCCATTTCACAGGCTGCATGGACTATATGTGGCTCACCTTTCAGTGGAAAGTCCCCCCAGCCACTTGTGGAACTGCAGGTTCCTTTTTCCCTACAGGAACCATGTCACAGGCTCCGTGAAGCAAAATAGGTCAGGTTTCAGTTTCGATTGTGCTCACTGACCTACACTAGCGTCCAGTCTGGCAACGCCTCGATTTTAAAATTCTCATCCTTGTTTTCAAATCCCTTCGTGGCCTCGTCCCTCCCTATCTCTGTAACCTCCTCAGCCCTACAGCCCCCCGAGAGAGCTGCAATCCTCCAATTCTGGCCTCTTGCGCAGCCCTGATTTTCATCGCCCTGTTGGAGTCGCTAGAAATCAACAGGCTCTGAGACTTTTGTTGCAGCAAAGGCAAAACGCGTGTTACTTTATTCACTCTCCATGAGGGCTGATCGTCTCAGCCTCGTTGCAGGGCTATGACGTCATCACGCTACTGACGCATGACGTCATCACGCTACCGATGCTCTTAAAGGGACCCTTCCCCGATAACCCAACCCAGTACGTACATATAACAACATTGGCTATACATAGTGAATTGTGTTTAGGTGCATATAACAACATTGGCTATACATTGTGAATTGTGTTATTGTCCCTATGTGGTCTCCGCCACATACGTCCCCCCAGAATTCACTAGCACTGGCAATGTCAGTCGTTGGGGGGGCCGGGTCACACGGTCGGAACGGCTCCTCAATTCCGGGGCGGGGACCGGGGGGTTCATCGGAGGGACCTCGGGCACTCGGTGGTGGACTGAGGGTGCAGAAACCGGAGGTCGGCCCCGCCTCAGGGGCTGTGCCAACGCAACGGGTCGGTCCAGATCCAGGTGGGCCGGCTTAAGGCGGTCCACGGAAATGCAGTCCGGCTTACTGCCGACATCCACTACGAAGGTCTTATCCCCAGTTTCCAGGACGCGGAATGGTCCATCGTAGGGTGGCTGAAGAGGTCCCCAGTGGACGTCGTGGCGGACGAAAACGTACTCAGCCGCCCGAAGGTCAAGCGGAACTTGGGACTGCGGAAGGCCGTGCTGCGACGTGGGCACCGGCGCGAAAACCTTGGCGTTGTCCAGAAGGTCGGACCGCTGCCGGGCTGCGGACCAAGGTTCCGTTGCATTGGGGACGAAATCCCCGGGAACCCGCCGCGGCTGTCCGTAGACGAGCTCGGCGGACGAGGTCTGGAGGTCCTCCTTGGGGGCGGTCCTGAGTCCCAGTATGACCCACGGGAGTCTGTCAATCCAACTGTCGTCCCGGAGGCTGGCCCGGAGCGTGGCCTTCATGGAGCGATGAAACTGTTCGCACAGTCCGTTAGCCTGAGGGTGGTAAGCTGTGGTGCGGTGGAGTCTCAACCCGAGGCCTCGGGCGACAGCGTTCCAGAGCTCCGACGTGAACTGGGGCCCCCGGTCGAAGGAAATGTCAGATGGGGCGCTGAACCGGGCGAACCAAGTGCTGATGAATGCCCGAGCCACATCGGCGGACGTCATTGAAGACAACGGGACAGCTTCCGGCCATCGGGTGGTTCTGTCGACCATTGTGAGGAGGTGGGTGAACCCACGGGAGGGCGGCAGGGGCCCCACCAGGTCCACGTCAACAAGGTCGAACCGCCTCTCGGGAACCGCGAAAGGCGCCAACGGGGCCTCAGTATGGCGATGTACTTTCGAGCGTTGGCATACCACGCAGGTGCTGGCCCAGTCGCGACCGTCTTTCCTGAGCCCGTGCCAGACGAACTTAGCCGCCACCAGCTTCTGTGATGGCTTCCTGCCCGGGTGGGAAAGATTATGGACGGCGCGAAAACTTGCCGTCTCCACCCGTCGGGCACGACAGGACGTGGCTGCCCAACGGAGACGTCGCACAGGAGTGTGGTGCCGGCAGTGTCGAACGCAACGTCCGCTAGTTGAAGGCCCGTGACCGCCCTCCTGTAGGCCTGGACGTCCGGGTCGGAGGCCTGGTCGGCTGCCATGCGGGTGTAGTCGATGCCGAGGTGTACGGCGCTGGCGACGGCTCGGGAGAGACAGTCGGTGATGGGGTTGTCTTTCCCAGCCACATGCTGGATGTCCGTTGTAAACTCTGAGATGAAGGCCAGCTGGCGTTGCTGACGGGCCGACCACGGCTCGGAAGCTTTGGCCATGGCGAAGGTCAATGGTTTGTGGTCCACGAACGCTGTGAACCGGCGAGCCTCCAGTAGGAAACGGAAGTGTCGGACGGCGAGGTAGAGGCCGAGAAGCTCGCGATCGAAGGTGCTGTACTTCCGCTCGTTGGGGCGGAGCTGCCGGCTGAAGAAGGCGAGCGGCTGCCAGGTGCCGTTGACCCACTGTTCGTGGACAGCGCCGACCGCATAGTCCGAGGCGTCAGTGGTGATAGCAATCGGCGCATCAGGTAACGTATGCGCCAACATGGTCGCGTTAGCCAGGGCCCTTTTCATGTCCGTGAAAGAATTGGCCATCTCCTCGGACCAGTCGACGGTGAGCTTGTTGGGCTTGTCTTTGAGGGCCTCGTAAAGGGGCCGCATAAGCTGGGCTGCTCGGGGGACGAAGCGATGGTAAAAGTTCACCATGCCCAAAAACTCCTGCAGGGCCTTCACGGTGAGGGGTCGCAGGAAGTCCATCACGGCCTTTTGATGGCAGTGGCACCGGCCCATCCTTCGTGGTGCGGTGCCCGAGAAAGTCGATCGAGGACAGCCCGAACTGGCACTTGGCCGGGTTGATGATTAGGCCGTACTGGTTGAGGCGTTGGAAGAGAGTCCGAAGGTGCGACACATGCTCCGTCCTGGAGGCGCTGGCAATGAGGGTGTCGCCCAGGTATACGAACAGGAATGTCAGGTCCCGTAACACGGTGTCCATTAGGCGTTGAAAAGCCTGGGCGGCGTTTTTGAGGCCGAATGGCATGCGGAGGAATTCAAACAGCCCGAACGGGGTGATCACTGTGGTTTTCGGGACGTCCTGCGGCCGGACAGGGACCTGGTGGTAACCCCGGATGAGGTCCACTTTCGAGAATACCACTTTCCCGGCCAGGCGGGCGGAAAAGTCCTGGATGTGTGGAATCGGGTAGCGGTCGGGGGTCGTAGCGTCGTTGAGGCGCCGGTAATCGCCGCACTGGCGCCACCCGCCGCCTGGTTCCAGAGCGATGTGGAAGGGCGAGGCCCACGGACTGTTCGACTGGCGGATGATGCCGAGGCGCACCATGGTGTCGAACTCGGCTTTAGCGATGGCGAGTTTGCCCGGGTCAAGGCGCCGAGCGCGGGCGTAGATGGGCGGACCGGTGGTCGAGATGCGGTGTTCTACCCCATGTTTGGTGGCGGCGGACGAGAACGTGGGCTTCGTGAGGTCCGGGAACTCGGCGAGGAGGCGGGAAAACTCGTCGGAGGCCGAGAGTGCGCTGGACAACTTCGTCGTGCTGGACCTGCTGAGGGAACACGGGAGCGAGCTGAAAGTCTCAGCGTTGATGAGCCGTCGGTTCTTGACATCCACCAAAAGGCCATTGGCACAGAGGAAGTCAGCGCCGAGAAGGGGAGTGGACACTTTTGCCGTGACAAAGTCCCAGGTGAACCGCTGCCCGCCAAAACAAAGCGCCACGCTCCGTTTCCCGAAGGTGCGGATGGAACTGCCGTTGGCAGCTTCGAGGACGGGGCCGTGGTTCCCCCCTTGCATGTCTATGGTTGACGCGGGCAGGACGCTCACCTGGGCACCCGTGTCGCAAAGAAAACGACGTCCGGAGTCGGTGTCCATAATAAATAACAAACTGCCTGAACGGCCGACAGCCATAGCTGCCGACGAGTGGTCTTTCGTTTGTTTCGAGGCGGGAAAACTGCACGGGGGCCGGCACTTCCTGGCTTTGGGGCCAAACTGCGCGTGGTAGAAGCAGAGGCTTGGGGGCTGCCGCCGTTGGGCTGTATTGGTGGGGGCAGAGCTCCGCGTGGCCACGCAGTACTGTTGCCCGGCGGAGAAAAATTTGTCGGCCTCCTTGGCCAGGTCGCGGAAATCGGTATTGGAAGAGTTGGCTAAAGCCGACCGTACCTGACCCGGCAGCTGTTGAAGGAACAGTTCCTTGAAGAGGAAGCACGGCATGTGTGTGCCCAGGAGGGCCAGCATGTGGTCCATCAGCTCCGAGGGCTTGGAGTTGCCAAGCCCGGGTAGAGAGAGAAGCCGGCGTGCGCGCTTGGCTTCGGTGAGTCCAAAAGTTTCTAAGAGGTGCGTTTTCAGCATTTCGAATTTGTTGAGCTCCGGGGGGTTCTCGAGCAGGCTCACAACTCTGGCCGTGGTGGAGCTGCCGAGAGCAGAGACAACGTAGTAGTACCTCGTGTCGTCCGCGGTGATGTTCCGGAGTGCAAATTGAGCCTCAGCCTGGACGAACCAAGCGGCAGCCTGTCGTTCCCAAAACTCGGGTAGCTGATGGAAACGGCGTTCGTCGCCATTTCGGATGAGGTCTTTGGAATTGTCCAAAATCACGCCGGGGTCACCAATGTTGGAGTCGCTAGAAATCAACAGGCTCTGAGACTTTTGTTGCAGCAAAGGCAAAACGCGTGTTACTTTATTCACTCTCCATGAGGACTGATTGTCTCAGCCTCGTTGCAGGGCTATGATGTCATCACGCTACCGACGCATGATGTCATCATGCTACCGACGCTCTTAAAGGGACCCTGCCCCGATAACCCAACCCAGTACGTACATAGAACAACATTGGCTATACATAGTGAATTGTGTTTAGGTACATATAACAACATTGTGTTATTGTCCCTGTGTGGTCTCCGCCACAGCCTGTAAGGGTCACAAGGATCCCAAGGACACAGCAGGGTCCCAGAAAGCTGCGGATTGCCCGAGCTAAGAAGGGGGCATTTCCCCAGAAACCTGTTTAAACTGTGTGATTTTGAAATGTGTGTGCGTGGTAATTTCTAGTTTAAGCTGAGGGGAAGGTGGGGGTCTCCCTTTTGGGGAGAGGCCATACGAGAACCTCTACCCAGAGTTGGAAGGGGTCCCCGGACCCCGGAAAGGAGGAATTTTTGGATCCCATGAAAAACATTTTCTTTAAAAAGGCAACACATCATTCTCAACCAACAGAACATTCCAGAAGGAAGGGTGAACTGGGGGCCATTAGCATCTAAAGGCCCTGGTCACCCCAACCCAAAACACCAGATGCAACACCTCTACAGGGCAAGAGCTCAACCCAAAACAAACCTCACAAAGAGGGAACAGACTGGTCAGAGCCAGGAGCTTCCAAAGCCAAACAAGACAAAGGAAAAGGATTAACGGACAATCTAGTCTACACTTCGCACCTACTCACACTTTGAGCACCGGACCGAACACAAAGGGACAGCCATCACCGGACCATTATTGGTATCTAAAGACAAAGGACTCTCAAGCCCAGATACAGTATAACTGGGGTGAGAATCTCACAGACAGCATGTGCGTGTGGAGGCAGAGTTGAAGGAACGCCCGACGAGAAGGAAGGAAGAAGAAGCCCGCGGACCACGGAGGCATCGGAACCAGAGACCGGAGAGCGAGGGGGGAGAAAAGCGCGCTGTTCCGGACCGAAAGCGTTTTCAAAACCGTACGAAAGGGGACTGTGAGTATGAGCTTTCCTCAATGAGGATCACCCCACTTAGTGACAGGAGGATGGGAGGCTTGTGGTAATAGGAATAGGGTTTAAGGTCATTTTAGTTCGGTTTCACCCTATGTTTTCCCTTCCCAGAACGATTGGTTAAGTTTAAAGTTCTATGTTTAAGGTGCTGTTTTAAGAACTTGTTCAGGTTTAAAGACATCAAGGAACTTTCAGTGGGAAGTGCTGTGTGGAGTTCGGTACTGAGATTATTGCCTTGCTTGTGTTTCACGTGTCCAAATAAAGTGAGTTGTATCTTTTATCCGGTGTCTGCTTCTGGTTACTGCAATTTGAATCTGTCACAAATGTCCAAGCTGTAATTCGCGTTGTAGAACAGTAGTGGGGGAAGTGGGATTCAAAACCTCACGCCAGTAATTTGGGGGATGAGCTGCAATTGGGAATGAGCAGTTAGATTAAGTGGGACAGGCTGAAACTCTGCCTGGGGTTGTATCTGGTATAAACAACCAAGAAGCACTTACTCAGAGAAATTCTCTGAGGACTGTGATTTGCTGTAAACAGTCAAAAGCCCCAAACTCCTCAGGGACTGTACATCAGCCTGAGGTACCCAGGACTACCTGGGTGTAAGATAACCCCCCTTACAAGCCCCACCATTATATTCAGCCACTAGACCCTAAGCTCTAGAATTCCCTCCCTAGACCTGTCGGCCTCTCTAGCTCTCTCTTCTCCTTTGAGAAGCTCTTTAAAACCTACCTCGTCATCTGCCTTAATATCTCCTTATGTGGCTCGGTGTCAAATTTTGTTTGATAATCACTCCTGTGTAGCGCCTTTGGATGTTTTACTACTTTAAAGGCGCTATATAAATGCAAGTTGCTGTTGTTGCTTATGTACAGAGAGTGAGGACTTACTGGGACTTGAGTGTGAGGCAAGGTTTTTTTTCTACCCAGCCCTCCCCCCACCCTTCCAAAGGCACCGACCCTTGCTGGTGTGTCAATCCATGAATGGCGAACGCCCTCTGTTACCTCACCCAACTGCCCGCCTGTCGTGTGTGATCCCTGAATTGGTGGGTTACGGGGAGCTGCTGTTACTACCCCTGCACTAAAAGAGGGGAAGAGTCGACCGGGATTCCCCTTCCCCTCAAGGTGTCTGCAGCTGTATATTGGAGTGAAGACATGGTGGAGCTCAGCTGTGATGGCCCCCGTGGTTGAATACACTGTCAACACGCACGCGCTATTGCGGACCGTGCACGAATGGCCTCCTGAAGCAGGACTCATCTCATCGTGTCCTCAGGATGCCCCACAACACTGCACAGCCAACGAATTGCCTTGTAGGCAAACGCAGTTGCCAGTTTAAGCACAACAAGATCCCACAATTGTGGAAATAGATTCAATAGTAACTTTCAAAAGGGAATTGGATAAATATTTGAAGGGAAAAAATTTACAGGCCTATGGGGAAAGAGCAGGGGAGTGAGCTTAATTTCATAGCTCTACCAAAGAGCCAACACTTGCACGATGGGCCGAATGGCCTCCTTCTGTGCTGTATTGCTCTATGATTCTGTGATTCTGTATGATTCTAACTCTGGGAGCTGGAGAGAGGGTGCTGGGTCTCTCCACTCTTCCCACCCGCCAGAAAGAAGTTTAAAACACACCCAGTGGAAACATTGCTGCTACTTTTTCTTTGGGGGCCTAGGCCATGATCCCAGCCTGGACCCCCCAGCCAGAACCCACTTCTATCCTTATGAGGCATAGTATGCCATCGTCTATCTAACATCCAGATCCCCCAGAGGTCTAGGGGGTGGGAACTCCCTACAATGGGAGGCTCTTCCCCTTCCAAGGCTCAGGACAACCTCCCAAGTAAGGCCAGCACCAGGTGCATCCCGGGTCCCGGCCTAGTTCCTCATCCTTCCAGTGCCCTTCGGCCCCAGACCATGTCTGATCAGGGAGGGGAGGGTGAAGTCATTTCAGGGAGCAGGACGGAGATGCTGGGACCATCGCTTCTTAACAATCAGAATCAACAGGTATTTTGTGTTCATTTTATAAGAAAATAGACATCTGTCTACAAGAAAGAAAGATTAAAAAGAACTTAGAAACATAGGAACAGGAGGAGGCCATTCAGCCCCTCGAGTCTGTTCCACCATTCAATTAGCTCATACAACAACAACAATTTGTATTTATATAGTGCCTTTAACGTAGTAAAATGTCCCAAGGCGCTTCACAGGAGCGTTATGACATAAATTTAACACCGGGCCACATAAGGAGAAATTAGGGCAGGTAACCAAAAGCTTGGTCAAAGAGGTAGGTTTTAAAGAGTATCTAAAAGGAGGAAAGAGATGTAGAGAGGTGGAGAGGTGTAGGGAGGGAATTCCAAACCTTAGGCCTAGGCAACAGAAGGCACGGCCACAATGGTTGAGCGATTATAATCAGGGATGCTCAAGAGGGCGGAATTAGAGAAGTGCAGATATCTCGGGGGGGTTGTGGGGCTGGAGGAGATTACAGAGATAGGGAGGGGCGAGGCCATGGAGGATGAAAACAAGGATGAGAATTTTAAAATCGAGGCATTGCTTATCCAGGAGCCAATGTAGGTCAGCAAGCACAGGGGTGATGGGTGGAACAAGACTTGGTGCGAGTTAGGACACGGACAGCCGAGTTTTGGATGACCTCAAATTTACGTAGGGTGGAATGTGAGAGGCCAGCCAGGAGTGTGTTGGAATAGTCAAGTCTAGAGGTAACAAAGGCATGGATGAGGGTTTCAGCAGCGGATGAGCTCAGGCGGGGTGGAGACGGGCGATGTTACGGAGGTGAAAATAGGCGGTTATCACGCGTATATGTGGTCGGAAGCTCATTTCAATGTCAAATATGACACCAAGGTTGCGAACAGCCTGGTTCAGCCTCAGACAGATGTTAGGGAGAGGGATGGAGTCGGTGGCTAGGGAACGGAGTTTGTGGCGGGGACCAAAGACAATATTGAATTGGAGAAAATTTCTGCTCATCCAGTACTGGGTGTCAGACAAGCGGTGTGTTAACTTAGAGACCGCGGAGGGGTCGAGAGAAGTGGTGGTGAGGTAGAGCTGGGTGTCGTCAGCGTACATGTGGAAACTAGCGCTGTGTTTTCAGATGATGTCGCCAAGGGGCAGCATGTAGATGAGAAATAGGAGAGGGGCCAAGGATAGATCCTTGGGGGACACCAGAGCTAACAATGCGGGAGCGGGAAGAGAAGCTGTAAAGTCTGTGGGTTGTGCAGTTAATTACGACACAGACTTCAGGAGTAACATACAACAGGACTTTACTATTCGAAGGTCAGGGCGAATCTGCCCTATAAATCATGCCACAGCACTTATATACCGGTGTGGTCACCGTCGGTATTACCGTATACAGAAGCCAAACAAGTAGTGCCACACCTAAAATAGTTCTCTTAAAGGTGAACGGTTACATACAATAGTCTCTTAAAGGTAGACGGTTACATACACTACAATCCTCCCTTTTTAGCTTACAACATACTATTTCTCATTAACATACATATATTCAACTTCAGGTAAACAATTTACAGATATAGTCTCTGTGGGAAACAGTTCGCAGGTTCAGTCTCTGTGGGAACAGTGTATAGATTCAGTCTCTAGTCTTGACTCGGTCCGAACAACATCGCTGTGGTGTAGCCGGTTCACATTGCTAGCGTGACTCCTCCACTAGTCTTCCCCTTGACGTAACAGCTTGAACTCCCGTCCTGCTGAACCAGCAATGCTGACTTTTACAAACAGCTGGACTGCCTTGGTAATTTTCCTTACTTTCCAACTGATTTATCTCCCTTTGTAGGGCCCACGTGCATGATCTGGTAGGAGTGATAATGATTTTGATGGTTATCATCTTCTGCTTCTTCTTTTTCTTTTCTGCTTCTTGGAGACTCTCGGGGCTCCCTTATCAGCTGCCAGCTGTAGCGCCACCAACTCTCTATGTTCCTTAGACTTTAAGTGCTTCATCCTGATTTCTGCACTTTGGGAGTTTTCATCACAAGCTGGGCAGACCAGATCCTCGTAATATTCAGTGTCACTCAACAGGTCATGGTAATATTCGGTGTCGTCCTGAGCTAGTCTAGCGAGAGGGCCTGCTACTTCTTCCGTACCCAACTGGACGTTAGCCGACTGTTGTTCCCTCCCTAGACATCTTTCCTGAAGAGACTTCTTCATGCGTTCATATTCATCCCGCTCTTCCTGGGTTTCCTGCAAATCCTTCACTAATGACCTCGTTTGTGATTTCAACACTTCCCCTTCCCTCGGGGATTGATTGATCAGGCTATTCAATCCTTCTACTGGAGCAGCTGTTTCAACATTCTGCTGTTCACATTGACGTGATTCAGCGTACTTTTGGCATCCCTGTAAAATCTGTGTTGCAACCTCAGCTATTTCCATAACTTTTGAGAGCTCCGAACTCCTTCCCTTTGAAGATTGAAGCTCGTGTTCAGATTGTTCCCATTGTAGAGTCTTGTCCTTCAGCATATGAAGGAGTTGGCTGACCATTAACTTTTCCACGGGAACACTGTGGGTCAGAGTCTTCTCCATTTCATCCACCTTTTCCTCCAATGCTTTCACCTTCTTTTCCTCTTGTACTTTGGCTTCCAGCGCTCGGAGAAGTTGCACCTTGATGCTCTCTAGCTCATGTTCAGAGGCCATTCTTACAGTCTCTGTGTTTCTTACAGTTCCCTTTTCTTCCACTGAACGGATTCCCAGTTGAATCTGTTCTTCAAGTTGTTGAATCTCGGTCATTGCCGCCCCATATTTGTCTTGGGTTTCCTTTAATATTTTTATGAGTTCTTGTACATCTTGTCTTTCAGGTTCTGCCATGTCTTTCACCTCTAATTTCTCATCTATGGATGGAACTTCTACCGATGAGTCTGTCTTGGCCTTGAGCTCATCAAGAATTTCCTGCAGCCTTTGGACTTCTTGCTCATGTTCAACCTTCAGTTGCTCATATGCTTCCACTGAAACTAGCTTTTCGGAGGTTGCCGAGTTAACCCCTTCCAGAATTGTAGCCTGGGCCTGTTCATACTGTTCTTTCAACTTCTCACACTCTGCTTGTAAGGAGTCGTAAAGAAGAACTGGAATAAAATCCTGGCTTCCTGAAGATTCCTCTTCATTTGCTTCTTCCTGCAAATATTCTAACTCCTGAACAGCATAAGGGAGATGTGATCGGTAATTGGTCACGATGGCTCTATGGTCGCTCTCTGCTTGAGCTAGCTGCTTCTGTTGTCTTTCCAGATTCTCCCATTCGGTGTCATAGAACTTTTTCATTGTTTTCATCTCTTGTACGAGACGGTAACTCAATTGTTCTAATTGTTGTCGTAATTTGAAATAAGTTTGAGTCCGAGCTTGGTGTTCTTCCGTCATGGATATGTCCGTAACTTGAACAGGCTCAGAATTTTCTGTCGAACTAGGTTGTCGTTGTTCGGTGGAGTTCTGTTCTGAAACTTTGTTCTTCTCTGGAGCATAAGCCTTTATGCATGCCTTCGTTTTTCCAACCTTCGTCGGCAAGTCCATTTCAGCCTTGTCTTTCATATTTGGGTTGGTCTTATCGTCATCCGTTTCAGAATCTGAGCTGATTGTCTGCACCGAGTCCTCACTCGTTATGGCTTTTAGATAGTGCCATTCCATGTCTATTTTCTTAATCCACTCCCGTCCTAGAAGTGGTGGTCCTCCCTCATGTAGTA
The DNA here is from genome assembly GCF_052327205.1 of Somniosus microcephalus. Taxonomy (NCBI): domain Eukaryota; kingdom Metazoa; phylum Chordata; class Chondrichthyes; order Squaliformes; family Somniosidae; genus Somniosus; species Somniosus microcephalus. The sequence continues at coordinate 228,925,387 of NC_140995.1, forward strand.
CGTATAAGTTCATTCTTGGGTGTTCTTTACCCCTATCTCTCACTTTGACTCTTATCTTTCCCATGGGGTATACTTTATGCCCCGTGTATGTCTGCAATACGAACTTGGTATCTCTTAAGGGTATATGTGAGAATAGCCGGTGGTAATCCCTTCGATTTATGACTGATAGAGCTGATCCAGTGTCCAACTCCATTTTCACTTGGATTCCAGCTATTTTTAGCATGACCCAGATAGTTTGTAGGTCAGCTTCCTTACTCACATTGTGAATTCTCAGACTACCCAGCTCCTGGCCGTTTGGGTCTGAGTCTGAATTTTGTTCGTCTGAACTCTTCTCAGCCACCTTGTGTACCTTGTTGCACTTTTCCTGTGATGGCTTCCTTTGGTTGTTGGTCCTTTGGTTGTTGGTCTTCTTCCCTGACCGGCATACCTTAGCTATGTGACCCAGTTTGCCACATTTCCTACATTCCTGGTTCTTAAACCAGCATTGGTTCTGGTCGTGTGTTGCCTTCCCACAATGATAGCATTTTGTTGTTGTCGAGGTAATTTGATCCACACTTAGTGCTGCTGTCTTTAGCTGCATTTCCGCAGTTCCCTTCGCTGCGGCTTCGTGCGATGCTGCAATAAGGACAGCCCTGTCAAGTGTAAGGTCGTTCTCTTCGAGTAGTCGCTTTTGCGTTCCTTCCTTTGCCAACCCGCACACGAACTTGTCTCGCAATGCCTCTGTCAGATTCCCTCCAAACTGGCAGTATTTTGCTAGTCTACGCAGTTCGACCAAGTATTCTGCATTGCTTTCGTCTTTCCGTTGCGTTCTCGCATAGAATTTGAATCGTTCCGCCAACATCAACGGTGTAGGGTTCAAGTGGTCCTTCAGGACAGCCACAATATCATCGAAAGTCTGATCCGCCGGTTTAGCTGGTGCTAGTAGATGCTTCAAGAGCCCGTATGTCTTTGCGCCCATCAAGTTCAGCAAGGTTATAGCTTTGTCATCTTCTTCTATTTTATTGGCCTCACAATAGATCTCAATGCGTTCCACGTACGTGGCCCAGTCTTCTACCTCGGAATTAAAATCGTTGATGTTACCACGCTTAGGCATCTTCCTCTCTTTGGGAACAACACAAGTATTTCTTTAAATTATTATTTCTTTTTTTTTCTAAGATGGCGGTTTTCCCGCGAAAATGGCGGTTTCCCGCTCTTATCTTCTCTCCCCGCCCACTTCAATGGCGGTTTCCCGCTTCTGTCTTCTTCCCCGCCTAATGGCGGCTTCCCACGTTTCTTCCCTGGCGGGAGGGGTACACTTTCCCCACGGGCGACGGCCGCTGGCTTTCAGGTTCACAGCCTGCGCGTCGGCTTCAAGGCTTTCCCTTTTTTTTTTATTTTATGGCAGGGCGACCGGCTCTGGGTACCACGTTGACGGCGAACAGGTTCAGCCGCTGGGCTGGCTCTCGCACAGTTCCCCTTGCTCGGCTCTGCCTCTCTCCCGCTCGCTCGGCTCTACCGGCGCTGGTTACACCCCGTTGACGGAGGACAGTTCAACCGCTGGACTGGCTCTCGCGCAGTCTCTCTTGGTCGGCTCTGCCTCTCCCGCTCGCTCGGACCCCAATCGCGCCTCCCAGCCCTCTCGCAGTCCGGTGCTTCTCTCCCCGGCTGCGGCTGAGTTTCTCTCTTCCCGCGCCTGCGCTCCCGGTCGCAGCGCTTCGTGGCTTCGGTCACCGCCCGGCTTTTCCCCCGGTCGCGGTCTCTCAAGACGCCGTTGGACCCGACTTTTTGTCCGGCTCCTTTTCCCCCTCGACCGTGGTCGAGTGCCCAGCCCTTATCCTCCGGCTATTCTTTTCACTTTCCCTTACTCACAGTCACCGTGGCAGAAGGGACAGTCAGTGCCTGTTGCTGATGGAAGTTTTTGTCGCTAAAGTCTTCCTCCTTTCTATTGCTGCAGCCTTGAGTTTTCTCCCAGCCGAATGACAAGGGCGGTTGCCTCTTTTCGACGCTCTTTCGTTGCTTGAAAATATTGTTGCCGCAGGGTATGATCGGACTCGTCGCCACTGTAAAGTCTGTGGGTTGTGCAGTTAATTACGACACAGACTTCAGGAGTAACATACAACAGGACTTTACTATTCGAAGGTCAGGGCGAATCTGCCCTATAAATCATGCCACAGCACTTATATACCGGTGTGGTCACCGTCGGTATTACCGTATACAGAAGCCAAACAAGTAGTGCCACACCTAAAATAGTTCTCTTAAAGGTGAACGGTTACATACAATAGTCTCTTAAAGGTAGACGGTTACATACACTACAGAAGCCATTGCAGATCATGGCATATCAGTATCTCAACTCCATCTGCCCGCCTCGGTTCCGTAACCCTTAATACTCTTACCTAACAAAAATCTATCCATCTCAATTTTCAATTGACCCTCAGCCTCAACATCTTTTTGGGAGAGAGTTCCAGATTTCCACTACCCTTTGTGTGAAGAAGTGCTTCCTGATATCACCCCCGAATGGCCCAGCTCTAATTTTAAGGTTGGGCTCCCTTGTTCTGGACTCTCGCACCAGAGGAAATAATTACTTTCTATCTACCCTATCGAATCCTTAGCTACCGACATCCTCTCGGAGTGGGAATTAAGCACCAGCTTCACGCTGTTGGCTCTATGACCACTAACAAGCGGATTGAGACTGACAAACTCATTTCATGTCGGCCTTTTTTGGACATTTTCAAAATCTCTAACAACAATTTAGTACGTGCAGGAAGGAACAAGACGCAACACTTTAAATTGTTCCTTTTCTGGGCCGGAGAGATTGATGACATTGCATGAACAATTATCACATTGTTAAAAGGGTACGTACACTGTTAATTATGAGCCCATACTTTCTGCGGCGAGTTTAATGGACAATTGATGTGGAAATCCAGCAAGTTCTTAAACATATCGTAGAGGCTAAAGACGACATACCGTCTGTGCAAAGCAAACGGCGGATCGGAGTAAATTGACCAGCAAGTTCTGGAGATTCGCAGCTCACGGCGTATTTCGTAATCCCCTAAACTTGCTGGTCGATTTGTGCATTAATAACGGCGGGCGTCGTTAACATGCCATTATTTTTCCAGCAAGATTTGGCCCATTAATATCACCTGTGCCTGTTTTTAAGCGGCCCACATTACTCTTACCCACCCTCTTTCACTTAATATACTTCTAAAAAACTTTAGGCTTAAAAATTCGGTTGCTTTGCGCCTCCCGTTAGCACCCTAAGAGGGCACTAACAGGGCGCAAAGCAACTAGCACCCGGGTGCGGTGCCGCCAACACCTCCTGCGAAATTCAACAGGAGGTTAGCGGTGGCAGTAACCGTTAGCGCCCCGCAGCGCTGCACCGCTGGCGATGATGTCATCGCCATGCGCAGCGCCCCGCTCGCGCCCCAGCCACGATCTTCGGTAGCGCCCCTTGACTTACCGCCGGACGCTATGTCCGACGGGGTCAGGGGGACCGACCTGCAGCCTGGGCGGCGCTAATTAAAGGGAAGGTGCTGGGCGGCCATTTTTGTTGCTAGCCTCCTGCCAGTACCTGCCCCCGTTGCCTTCCCCGGCCTCCTCTGCCGCCCCCCCCCCCGCGGAATGCCGGCTGCGCGCCGTGAGCCCGGCACTTCTCTTGAGTGCCGGGCTCTTTTGTCAGCACTCCGATCCCTGGTGGCCCAGCTGGGCCCTGGGTCGCGCTGTGCTAGGCCCCTCCCCTTTAAGAAGGGGAGAAAGGCCAGCAGTACGCGACGTGCCGCAGAGCGACATTCACTCGCAGCGCCACAAGAGGGAGGTGGGGCCCTTCCAGTAGCACCCCGATTCCCTCTTGGGGCGCTACCGGTGAATTTCAGTCGTGGGGGTGCTAATTTTTTTGGGGTGCCCAGCGAAGTTAACGCCCCAAAGGGGGCGCGACTCAATTTTGCCCCCCATGTGTTTTCTTTGATATCCCTCGCAATGTTTTTCTTGCATTCCCTTTTTGCTGCTCTCCCCACTTTCTTTGTATCCCTTTGCTGTTCTTTATATCTCTCCCAGTTCACAGGATCTTTGCATTAGTATAAGTCCTTTCTTTTAGTTTTCTACTATCTCTCACTTCTCTTGTTGACCAAGGTTGTTTGATTACACAAGTAGAGCTCTCGCCCTTTCAAAGTATGTACAGGTCTTGTAATCTGCCAAATACTTCTTTGAACACCTCCCACTGCTCAGCTGTAGTTTTATCTGTTACTAGTCCTGTCTAACCTATTGTGGTCACTTCCTGCCGAATCCCTCCAAAGTCTGCCTCACCCAGATTTAAAACCTTAGTTCGTGACTCACCCTTCTCCCTCTCAAACCTAATATTGAATTCAATCATATGTGGTCACCGTTACCTAGGTGTTCCCTTACCATTAGATTGTTGACTAATTCAGACTCATTATTCATCACCATATCTAAGATGGCCTGTTCTCTAGTTGGTTCAAGAACATATTGTTCCAGGAAACTGTCTCAAGCGGCACTTACTCACCAATAACCTGCTCACAGATGCTCAGTTTGGGTTCTGTCAGGACCACTCGGTTCCAGACCTTATTACAGCCTTGGTCCAAACATGAACAAAAGAGCTGAATTCCAGAGGTGAGGTGAGAGTGACTGCTCTTGACATCAAGGCAGCATTTGACCGAGTGTGACATCAAGGAGCCCTGGTAAAATTGAGGTCAATGGGAATCAGGGGTAAAAACTCCACTGGCTGGCGACACACCTAGCACAAAGGAAGATGGTTGTGGTTGTTGAAGGTCAATCATCTCAGCCCCAGGACATCGCTGCAGGAGTTCCTCAGCGCAGTGTCCTAGGCCCAACCATCTTCAGCTGCTCCATCAATGAACTTCCCTCCATCATAAGGTCTGAAATGGGGATGTTCGCTGATGACTGCACAGTGTTCAGTGCCATTCACAACTCCTCAGATAATGAAGCAGTCCGTGCCCGCATGCAGCAAGACCTGGACGATATTCAGGCTTGGGCTGATAAGTGGCAGGTAACATTTGCACCACACAAGTGCCAGGCAATGATTATCTCCAAAAAGAGAGAGCCTAACCACCGCCCCTTGACATTCAACAGCATTACCATCGCCGAATCCCCCACCATCAACATCCTGGGGGTCACCATTGACCAGAAACTTAACTGGACCAGCCACATGAATACTGTGGCAACAAGAGCAGGCCAGAGGCTAGGTATTCTGCAGTGAGTGTCTCACCTCCTGACTCCCCAAAGCCTTTCCACCATCTACAAAGCACAAGTAAGGAGTGTGATGGAATACTCTTCACTTGCCTGGATGAGTGCAGCTCCAACAACACTCAAAAAGCTCGACACCATCCAAGACAAAGCAGCCCGTTTGATTGGCACCCTATTCACCACCTTAAACATTCACTCCCTCCACTATTGGCGTACCGTGGCTGCAGTGTGTACCATCTACAAGATGCACTACAGCAACTTGCCAAGGCTTCTTTGACAGCACCTCCCAAACCCGTGACCTCTACCACCTAGAAGGACAAGGGCAGCAGGTGCATGGGAAGACCATCACCTCCAAGTTCCCCTCCAAGTCACACACCATCCTGACTTGGAAATATATCACCATTCCTTCATCATCACTGGTTAAAAATCCTAGAACTCCTTCCCTAACAGCACTGTGGGAGTACCTTCACCTCACGGACTGCAAGAAGGCACCTCACCACCACCTTCTCAAAGGCAATTAGGGCTGGGCAACAAAAATGCTGGCCTTGCCAGCGACACCCACATCCCATGAACAATTAAAAAAAAAGAGATTTGCCATCTTTCGGACTCGAGCTGTTCTGCTTCCCCCAGTCTGTGTGAAAACTAAAGCCACCCATTATAAATACTCTGTCCTTGCAACAACCTTCTTCGATCTCTGTGTTTATACATCCCATTACTTTATCACTGCTATCAGGTGGTCTCTAGACAACTCAAAGTCTTAAATCCTTTTCTATTCCCCAGTTCTCTCGCTCTCTCTTAGGCAGCCCCTCGGAACCGAGAATGACTTGCTTCCACACTAGAAATGAGTTCTCAGGTGACTGATGAGTCCAATGCGGGAACTTACAGTCTCTGTCACAGGTGGGGCAGACAGTGGTTGAAGGGGTGGATGGGTGGGGTTCTTGGGTTGACGTGTGCTCCTTCCACTATTTGTGCTTGGCTTCCGCTTGCTCCCAGCGAAGAGACTCGAAGTGTTCGACGCCTTCCCGGATGCTTCTCCTCCACTTTGTGCGGTCTTGGGCCAGGGAGTCCCAGGTGTCGGTGGGGATGTTGCACTTTTTCAAGGAGGCTTTCAGGGTGTCCTCTGCCCACCTGGGGCTCTCTTGCCATGTCGGAGCTCTGAGTAGAGTGCTTGTTTTGGGAGTCTCGTATCGGGCATGTGAACGATGAGCGAGAGTCAGGGAGAGGAGACCTGGAGTAATACACAGGTTATCAAGGCTTCACAAGATGGCGGCCAGTGACCCCGATCACCCGGGTGGTCACTGACCGGGCCTGTAACCGGGATACACACGGGGCCTGTGGGCTCTTATTCGGGGCTTCAGGCCTACACCAGGTGTTTGAGGCCCAGGAGCGAGGTCGAGGCCCAGGAGCGAGGATGAGGCCCAGGAGCGAGGTTGAGGCCCAGGAGCGAGGATGAGGCCCAGGAGCAAGGATGAGGCCCAGGAGCAAGGTCGTGGATGGGACCCAGGAGTGAGGACGAGGCCCAGGAGCAAGGTCGAGGCCCAGGAGCAGGGACGGGAGGAGCAGCGAGGTCGGGAGCCAGGAGCGAGGATGGGACCCAAGAGCGAGGAGGGGCCCAGGAGTGAGGACGGGGCCCAGGAGCAAGGACGAGACCCAGGAGCGAGGACGGGGCCTAGGAGCGAGAACAGGGCCCTGGAGCGAGGTCGAGGCCCAGGAGCAGGGATGGGAGGAGCAGCAAGGTCAGGACCCTGGAGCGAGGTCGAGGTCCAGCAGCGAAATCGAGGCCCAGGAGTGGCGTAGGGTGGACCAGCGGCGGGGTTGGGAGGACCACACTGCAACCTATGAAACCCAGGCAGAGAGGACCTGCGGAAAGGAGGGAGGTGGACAGTAGGAGTATGTTTGTTGCCCTTGAGGTCCTGCCTTTTAATTCAGATCCTAGCTCCTGATACTCCCTCAACAGGACCTCTTCCCTATTCCTTCCTATGTCATTTGTCCCAACATGAACCACAACAACTGAATCATCCCCCTCCCTATCTAGATTCCTTTCCAGCCCTAATGACATCCCTTACCCTGCCACCAGGTAGGCAACACACCCTTCGGGACTGTTCCCCATGACTGCAGAGGATGCTATCTATTCCCCTAATTTTTGAATCCCTTATAACTACCACATTTCTATTCTGCTCCTCCCCCCTTTTGATGGCCTTTTGCTCCACAGTGCCTTGGTCAGAATTGTGGCTGTTCTCTCCGCAGTCTTTCTGCTTATCCTCACAGGTATCAAGTACCTCGTACTATGTTGGATAGGACCAGTGTCTGCAGGACCTCCTCCTCTGCCTCCCCTAGGTTCCCCTACCCTGCTGCCCGGAAGTCACACTCTCCCCTTCCCACACCTGTTCTTTCCTCTGAGGTGTGACTGTATGCTGGAGAAAACTGTCCAGAAATTCCTCTCCTTCCCTTATGTGTCTGAGTGTCTCTAACTCGCAGTCCAGCGCAATCACTCTGAGCTTAAGTGACAAAGGGCAGGGACATTTCCTGCAGATATAGCAATCAGGGAACTCCCACATGCTGCAGTCCCAATACACTGCTTGTGCTGCCATTTCTAATCTTTATTTATTTATTAGCTAGCAGTATTTTATTCTGGAACTAAAAGAAACATTTGCATTACTATAGCGCCTTTCATGACCTCAGGACATCTCAAAGTGCTGCATAGCTAATGAAGTACTGTTTTTGAAGTGTAGTCACTGTTGTAATGTAGGAAACAGGGCAGCCAATTTGTGCACAGCAAACTCCCACAAACGGTAATGAAATAAATGAGCATTTTACACTCCAAGCGATATTAGTTTCCATTGAAGTCAATGGGCAGTGTAAGATACGGGCGGCCGATTCATTATTGCCTGTTTTGTGCTACTGCCCAAGAGCAATTGCAAACCCCATCCGATCTTAATGATGCTGGCTGAGGGATAAATATTGCCTAGGACATCCCAGCTGTTCTTCGAGATGGTGCCGTGGGATCTTTTACATCCACCTGAGAGGACAGAAGGTTTAACGTCTCATCCGAATTATGGCACCACCGACAGTGCAGCACTCCCTCAGTCCTGCACTGGAGTGCCAGCCTAGATTTTATACCCAACTCTTGGGAACGGGGCTTGAGCCCATGACTCTCTGACTTAAAGTTGCGCGTGTGGCCTTGCATTTAGCGCACGCTTCCTATAACACTTTCCCCATCACTCGCTCCCCATCACTCGCTCCTGAATGGCTCTGTTGAGTAGAACAGCTGGCAATCAGAGCTGACAAGGTAGGGAACGTATGAATCAAAAGTGAGAAACGTCGCTGATAAACTGCCAATGAGAATCATCCAAAAATGACGTATTTCACAAAAATGATTACATTTTCACATGGAATTGTCTTTTGTCCTTTTCAATAGATTCATTGAAATTTTACTTCAAGGCCTCAAAGGATTCAGTTTCAATTGCATGTTCTTTTTCCCTAGAAATGTTGAAGAAGTTACCACCAGCCACATCTGTCAATTCTCAGCGTGTACAATCCATAGAAATTGCCGGAATGCGCCAGTAGCTTTTTCTGAGTCGAGGTGGAAAGGCCTCTTCCCCTCATTGACAAGGATGTTACCAGGATTGAGAGGAAGCAGCTATCAAATAAGATTAAACAAGCCAAGGCTCTTTCTTCTGGTGAAGAGAAGACCGATGGAGGTCTTTAAAATTACAAAGGGGTTTGATGGGGTGGACCTGGAGAAACCACTTCCACTTGTGGGTGAGTCCAGGACAAAACGGCACAAATATAAGGTAGTCACTAACAGATCAAATAAAGAATTTCTTCACACAGAGTGGTCAGAATGTGGAACTCGCTGCCACACAGTGGTTGAAGCAGTTAACATTTAAGGGGAGGCTTGATGCGTACGTGAGGGAGAAGGGAATAGACTGGGAGAGGCTCATGTGGAGTACCAACGTGTGGGGTATAGACCAGTTGGGCCTCTTTCTGCGCTGTCACTGAACAGTCTTCTCTGGCAAGGTAATCAATGCCAGAGAAGACTGAACGGGCTGGGGCTCTTTCTCTAGAAAAGAGAAGGCTGTGAGGTGACCTGATAGAGGTCTTTAAAATTATGAAGGGGTTCGATAGGGTAGACGTGGAGATATTCCCACTTGTGGGGGAATCTAAAACTAGGGACCATAAATTTATTATAAATCCAACAAGGAATTCAGGATAAACTTCTTTACCCAGAGAGTGGTCAGAATGTAGAACTTGCTACCGCAAGGAGTAGATAAGTACATGAGGGAGAAAGGAATAGAAGGATATGCTGCTAGGGTGAGATGAAGTAGGGTGAGATGCAGTTGGGAGGAGGCTCGTGTGGAGCATAAACACCGGCATGGACTGGTTGGGCCGAATGGCCTGTTTCTGTGCTGTACATTCTGTGTAATTCATTCTGTGAGGATTTGTGCGTTTCTTTGCTTTTTCCAAACGACTTCATAGAACCATGAGGATTGAATTCTCAAAGCTTTGTTTCAGGCAGGGTTTTAAAATATCATTTTTTATTTCCTTTACTTCACAAGCAGTCAGACAACAGCTGTGATTAGCAGCACCAGTGATTTATTTTATTGACATTTAGAAAGGAAAAGTTAATTCGCATTTCTGTATACTTTTCCAAGCGATTTAACCCGACCTGGAAGATGAATTCAAATTACAAGGCACAAGTAAGGAGTGTGATGGAATACTCTCCACTTGCCTGGCTGAGTGCAGCTCCAACAACACTCAAGAAGCTCGACACCATCCAGGCCAAAGCAGCCCACTTGATCGGCACCCCATCCACCACCTTAAACATTCACTCCCTCCACCACCGGCGCACCGTGGCTGCAGTGTGTACCATCTACAAGATGCACTGTAGCAACGCGCCAAGGCTTCTTCGGCAGCACCTCTCAAACCCGTGACTTCTTCCACCTAGAAGAACAAGGGCAGCAGGTGCATGGGAACACCACCACCTCCAAGTTCCCCTCCAAGTCACACACCATCCTGACTTTGAAGTATATCGCTGATCCTTCATCGTCGCTGGATCAAAATCCTGGAACTCCCTCCCTAATAGCACTGTGGGAGTACATTCACCACACGGACTGCAGCGGTTCAAGAAGGCGGCTCACCACCACCTTCTCAAGGGCAACTAGGGATGGGTATTAAATGCTGGCCTTGCCAGCGACGCCCACATCTCACAAACGAATTTTTAAAAATGAATTGTGTTCTTCCTGATTGGCCGCTGTCCCTGTCCATCACTACAAGTCCCTCCTCTTTTCACTTATGCTCCAAAATCAGTTACAAGGTCGTTCTCTTCTGAGAAAGACAAGGAGTCATTTTGGGGGTTAAAAGGTATTGACCTAGAAATTCGGTGGGCTGCGCCACCAGTTTGCGCCCAAAGAGGGCACTCAGTGGCTTTAGCGCCACTGGCCAAACCCACCGCGATATTTAGCGGGGCGCTAATGGCGGCGTTAGCCTGTAGCGCTGCGCCGCCACCGATGACGTCATCAGTGTGCGCAGCGCCCCACTCCCGCCCCGATGACCATATTTGGTCGCGCCCGCCTCTTTATCGCCGGTCGCAAATCGCGACCGGTTCACAGGGCCTACCTGTGGCGGTAGTGGCGCTAGTTAAGGTGGAGGTGCGGGGCGGCCGCTTTTTCGGCGGCCGCCTGCCAGCACCTCCGTCCCCGGCCTCCTAAACCCCCCCCCCCCCCGCGGCATTGACGGCTGTTTCCCGAGAGCCCGGCACTTCTCCTTGGTGCCGGGCTCATTTGCCGGCACTCGCGAGCGGGGATCGCGCTGTTGCAGGCACCTCCCCCTTAACAGTGGGAGGAAGGCCTGCAGTACCGCAGCGTGGTGGCATAGTGGTTAGCACTGTTGCCTCACAGCGCCAGGGACCCGGGTTCAAATCCGGCCTCAGGTGACTGTCTGTGTGGAGTTTGCACATTCTCCCCGTGTTTGCGTGGGTTTCCTCCGGGTGCTCCGGTTTCCTCCCACAGTCCAAAGATGTGCGTGTTAGGTTGATTGGCCATGATAAAAATTGGCCCTTAGTGTTAGGGGGGATTAAATACGTGGGGTTACGGGGTTACGGGGATAGGGCTTGGGTGGGATGGCTGTCGGTGTAGGGACCAGGTGCTAGGGCTTGGATGATCAGCCATGATCTCGTTGAATGGCGGAGCAGGCTCGAAGGACCGAATGGCCTACTCCTGCTCCTATCTTCTATGTTTCTATATTCAGGGTGAGCGCCCCAAGCGGGGCGCGGGGAGCCTCAAGTAGCGGCCCGCTTCCGTTTGGGGCGCAGAAACTGAATATCGGGATGGCGCAAGTGGCTCCGCTCGCAGCGGTAATTCCGGCGCCCAGGCGAGCTTGGCGCCCCAAACGGCGCCCAACTGAATTTTTAGCCCATTTTCTTGTGTTCAACACCTGGAAACTGTTTAAACGGCGAATGTTTTATGAAAATAATTTACATTTATTTAAAATTACATAAGTCAGCAAACATACTGAGTGCTTTAGGGCATGTACTTAAAGGCAAGGACTACGTGACAATAGAGGAAAGAGCCTCAGGCAGGTCGGAACAGGAGACTAATGGAGGACATCCGATGGCCTGAAATGAGACAAGAGCTTCATTTTCTTGGGACCCCATTACTGCCAAACCCTGGCTCCCCAGAATTCTTTGAACTCCCTCCCCAATCCTCCTGGATATCAGAACCCCCCGCCCCCCCGCCACTCACAGATCCTGGGAACCCCTCTCATTGCTCAGAAACTCCAAGATTGCCCGCAGAACTCCAAGACCCCAGGACTGCCTGCAGTGCTCCAAGACCCTGGTACCCCCACCCCCGTTACCAGTGCTCCCTGATCCCACAAACACCCCCAATGTTCTCAGATTGCGGGACCTCTTCCTCCAGTTTGTCCAGTTCCCAGTATTGCTTCATTGCCCCGGAAATTCGCTCCGTAGTACTTCAAGACACCGGGGCTGCCCTCCCAGTACTAGCAAACCCCGAAAGGCCCCTCAAAGGCTGAGGCCCCATTCCAGTACAGCCAGACTCCGAGCACTGTTCCCAGAACTCCCAGTTCCCAAGTCACTGCCAATCCTGATAAATCAGTGTCCCCAGTAATATTAATTGATATAACCCCCTGTTACATTGTTATAGTATCACATCGTTAAATGGAACTACTTTGGTATGGAACTACTTTGGTATGGTGTAGTTATATTGCTATGTGGCACACTGTGCACGGGCAGTGCACAGTGCAGCGTCGGACATCTTGTATCACTCCGCACCATGCGGCAGCACCGTAACAAAAGCAAGAATACAGCTTAGTAAAAGCACTAATTAAAAATGAACTAAAAGTGTCTGTAATATATATAGTATAAGAACACAAGGAGACACAACATGGTGGCAGCGGTATAAGTAAGTACAAATTCTGCTATACGAACTGCGAATAAGACGAAAAGTGATTTTATGAGCTGATTGTGAGTGCCGGTATCTGCGGTGATTGAAAGTGAATCGTACGGGAAACTAAAATGACGACTGTGCAAATGCAACCCCTCATGAACTGGGAAGCCGACGATATAGTAGAAGCATTCCGCAAGTTCAAACAGAAATGTGAGCTTACGTTCAAAAGCTTCCTGAAGGGTACTACCAACGAGGAAAAGGTTAGTTACATTCTATTGTGGACAGGAGAAAAAGGCCTAGATTTGTATAATAGCTGCAGTTTGACTGAAGAGGAAAAGGAAAACCCAGCGACAATTTTTGATAAATTCAGCAACCATCTAGAGCCTAAATCCAATAACCGTATACACAGATACAAATTCCAGAGTCTAAGACAGGAACCCGGTGAAACAGCTGACAATTTCCTGACAAGGCTGAGAAATGAAGCCAGCAAGTGTAAATTTAAGGAAATGGAGGAAAGGCTTGTGGACCAGCTAATATGGGGGTCAGCGCATGTAGAGGTACAAAAAGCCCTGATAGGAAAAGAAAAGCTCGGAACAACAGAGGCTATAGCTACTGTGAGAGCTCATGAAGCCATGAAGCAGCAAATGAAAATGCTGATTTCTCAAACGGCTGACATGCGGACGGCTTCTGAGACGGACAACAGAGTGGATGCAGTGAGAGAAAAGTACAACACACAAAGACATGCACATGACAACGGGGGAAACATGTGCAGAAATTGTGGAAGACCGCACGATTACACAGACAAGAGGAAATGTCCAGCATATGGAACAAGCTGCAATGCATGTGGCAAACTAAACCACTGGGAAAAGAGGTGTAGAACGAAGAAAGGAGGAACATACATCAAAAACAAAGGCAGACAGCAGAACCAGAGAAAGAAACACAATATCCATGCCATGGATGAGCAGGATGATGATGATGATCACGACAATGCACTAAACATCAAAACCATAAAGATACAGCTTCACGAGATGTCCAGAGCGGAAAATACTTCGAGGAGAGAATTGCACACCATCATCCAAATCAAAAAAAAAGGTCTTAGGTCGGCCCACAACCATCAACTTAAAGTTGAAGCTGGACACAGGGGCTCAGAGCAACATTCTCCCATTGAGACTGTACCAGCAGATCTTTCCCGAAAACCTGAGAGAAGATGGCTACACGAAAAGCGGTTGTTTAAAGGCAAGTAATGTCACGCTGACAGCATACGGGGGGAGTGAGATTAAACAACTCGGAGTAACCTTTATCAAAGGAACACATAAAAGACAGAACATCAACTGCATGCTCTATGTCACCGACACTGAGGGGCCAGCGATCCTGGGATTAAACAGCTGCGAGAAGTTGAGATTGATCTCAGTGCATCACGAGCTGACGGAAACGTCACTGAAGATAGACAGCAACACCCCACTGGAGAACCGCCCACAAATCAAGAGTAAAAAAGACTTGATAGACATGTATCCGGAATGTTTCGATGATACAGTGGGATGTTTCAGAGATTTCCAATACCACATCACCATCGACCCAGAGGTAAAGCCCGTTATCCATGCTCCACGAAAAGTACCCACCAAGCTGAAGACAAAGCTTGAAAGAGAGCTAAAGGAGATGGAAGTGATCGTAAAGGTCACTGAACCCACAGACTGGGTAAACTCAATTGTGGTACGAGAAAAGCCAAACGGGCATCTCAGAATATGTTTGGACCCCAAAGATCTAAACCAGGCGATAAAGAGGGACCACTATCCCACCCCAACGCTAGAGGAGATTACGCCATCACTGGCAGGAGCCAAGGTTTTCTCAAAACTAGATGCCAGAAATGGATATTGGAATGTGAAGTTGGATGAGGAATCAACAACACTGACAACATTCAACACACCATTTGGGCGTTACAAATTCCTGAGGCTACCATTCGGGTTAAAGGTCAGTCAAGATATCTTTCAACAGAAAGTAGACGAGACATACAGAGGCTGTGAAGGAGCTATAGGAATAGCTGATGATATTCAGATCTATGGAGCAGATGAAAGAGACCATGACATGCACCTACATGAGGCCATGGAGCGTACCAGGAAGGCTGGCATCAAGTTAATTGCAGACAAGTGCATAGTTAAAGTCAAGGAATGCCAATTCTTCGGTATGATTTATACACCAGAGGGAGTCAAGCCAAGTCCAGAGAAGATTGCGGCGATTGCTGAAATGAAACCACCCAAAGATAAGAAAGAGCTGAGGAGTTACCTCGACTTGGTCCAATACATGAGTTCTTTCATCCCACACATGTCGGAACATACAACAAATCTCAGAGAGCTATTGAAAGAAGACGCCAAATACCAATGGTCTGAATCACACGAAAGGAATTTCAAACAACTTCAAGAACTATTGTGCAAGGAAACAAGTCTGTCATATTATGACAGAAGAAAACCAGTCACTCTGCAAGTAGACGCTTCTACCAGAGGACTAGGGGCAGCTCTGGTGCAGGAAGGAAAGCCGATAACTTTCGCATCAAAGGCCTTGACGTCAGCCGAGACGAGATACGCCAACATAGAAAGAGAACTATTAGCAGTAGTGTACAGATGCGAGAAATTCCATACATACCTATATGGCAGGCGATTTACAATAGAGAGTGACCATCGTCCACTAGAACAGATCTATAAGAAGAATCTGTGCAAAGCGCCTGCAAGAGTGCAAAGACTACTTCTAAGGATCCAAAGCTATGACTTCATGCTTAAAAATACCCAGGAAAGGAAATGGTGCTAGCAGATGCGTTGTCTCGATTGTCACCATATGAGAAACACGAGGTGGAGGGCCTAACAGTAAAAATCCACCACCTAGTGAATGTTACCCCTACAAAGCTCAGTCAAATCAGAGATGAGACAAGCAAAGATGAGGAGTTGCAACTACTCATACAACAAGTAATACAGGGGTGGCCGGAGAGAATCCAGCAGGTTCAGGCAACAATTCGTCAATACTGGACGATTAAAGACGATATTGCAGTAGAAGACGGTATTCTCCTTGCTGGATCGAGGATCATCGTGCCAAAGACGATGCAGACACAACTTCTCCATCTCATACATGAAGGCCACATGGGAATGGAGAAATGCAAGCTGAGAGCCAGATCAGCTGTATACTGGGTAGGCATGTTCAAAAATATCGAACAGATGGTCTCTGCATGTGGTATATGCCAGAAATACAGAAATGCACAACAGAAAGAGGAGATGATACCTAGTGAAATACCGTCAAGACCATGGCACACTGTTGGGGCAGATCTCTTCATGTGCAATCAAGAATGGCAGATTACTATTCCAAGTTTCCTTTTGTGAGAAGGATGAAAGACTTGAGAGCCACAACTACCACCAGGATTGCAAAGAGCTTGTTTGCTGAACAAGGAATCCCGGAAAAGGTAATCTGTGACAATGGAACCCAGTTCACATCGAGTGAATTCAGAGCTCTGGCAGAAAAGTATGGGTTCAAAATAGTAACCTCATCCCCACGTTTCCCAAGGGGACACGGGTTCATCGAAAGACAGGTCCAGACTGTCAAGAGAACTCTCATCAAAAGTAGTGAGATGGGGGAAGACCAAGACCTTGCCCTCCTATCACTCAGATCAACACCACTGAAAGCAGACATGAAATCACCTGCGGAATTGCTGAATGGGAGGAAGTTTAAGACTACACTACCAGCAAAAATACATCCTCCCCAGGACCAGGAGGACTTCAGACAAAAGCTGGCAGCAGCACAAATCGTAGGAAGCAAACATTACGATAAACATGCAAAGACGCTACCAGAATTGCTGAATGGACAATCAGTGCATGTGCAAGACCCAGTGTTGAAAACCTGGAATCCAGCCAAGGTCATTGGAAAAGCTGATACTCCAAGATCCTACTTCGTAGAGACTGAACCTGGTAACCAATGCAGATGGAACAGACTCCACATCAGACCTTCACCTGAACTGGATAAGCAGCAGACAACATCAGCAACATTGACAACACCAGCTACCACAAGCAGTACAACACCAGAAACAAGCGCTACAAATCAAACAACCACGAGCATGCACACTCCAACTCCAAAGGCGACAGCAACAACAACAACGAGAGCGGAACACATCAAAACACCACAGAGAGGAATGGTCACCACCAAATCCACAAGATGGAGGGACAACATACAACCACCTGAGCGGTATCGCGAATAAAAAAAAACTCACAATTCTTTGTAGTTGATAATAATAGTTTAAATATAATATTTGTTAATTTAAATGGTTAAATTTCATGTTTTCATTTTTTTGAGAAAGAGGGATGTTACATTGTTATAGTATCACATCGTTAAATGGAACTACTTTGGTATGGAACTACTTTGGTATGGTGTAGTTATATTGCTATGTGGCACACTGTGTACGGGCAGTGCACAGTGCAGCGTCGGACATCTTGTATCACTCCGCACCATGCGGCAGCACAGAAACAAAGCAGAAATACAGCTAGTAAAAGCACTAACTAAAAATGAACTAAAAGTGTCTGTAAAATATATAGTATAAGAACACAAGGAGACACAGCACCCCCTTCCCCCCACCACCCCACAGTTCCTTTAAAACCTGACTTACTATGAGCAACACCACAGGGCTTCAGCTAGTTCTCACATATAAAGGTCTTGCACCCGGAACATATCCATCTTTGTCAAGACGTCACACTCCAGATGTCACACTCCAGATGTCACACTCTAGATGTACTTAGGGTAACGGTTGCATAGTGGTTACATTACTAGACTAGTAATCCAGAGACTTGAACTTAATCCTAGAAGACACCATGGCAGCTGGGGAATTTAAAAATTCAGTTAATTAAATAAATCTGGAATAAAAAGCTTGTATCAGTAATGGTGACCATGAAACTACTAGAGTGTTGTAAAAACCCATCTCTTTCACTAATGTCCTTTAGGGAAGAAAATCTGTCAGCCTTACCTGGTCTGACCTAAATGTGACTCCAGACCCACAGTACATGTGGTTGACCCTTAACAGCCCTCTGAAATGGCCTAGCAAGACACTCAGTTGTTTCATAGAAGGTGGCATACCACTAACTTCTCAAGAGCAATAAATGTGTCACCTAACCTTTGCCTCTTGCTCCTATTCATCCTGGCTGGTGTTTTGAGCTATGGGCCTCGACCTTTCAACTCGATTTCTCAACAAAAAAAAATTCCAGCACGAGGGGTGAGCGTGACCTCCTCTTGCCAGTGATGCCCACATCCAATGACTAAAAAAAAGATGTCACACTACTGGCATTACGTTTTGTTGCAGTTTCAAACCAATCTTCATGAAAGAGAACGAAAGCCAGGCATTTCATTCTGGATTCTCCTGACCAACAGCCTGAAATCCTCGAGCCCCTAACTCGCGTCAGCCTTTTACATTCAACCACAATTCCCTGGATCCCCACAGGGCTTCAGCAGCGGCCTTAAAGGGACAGGCCAGGTTAGCATCTGAACATTGCAACCTTGCTCCAGAGGACCCCAGTCACCAACACCACGGGAGGATATTGTTTTCTTCTTGGGCTCTGCAGATAGATGTTTGAAGAGGTCACGCTCTCCCCTAGTGCTGGAATTTTTTTTTTTGTTGAGAAATCGAGTTGAAAGGTCGAGGCCCATAGCTCAAAACACCAGCCAGGATGAGTAGGAGCAAGAGTCAGAGGTTAGGTGGCACTAAGCTTGGTATACAGTGCCTTTCACGTCCCAAAGCCCTTTACAGCCAATGAGGTACTGTAGTGGCGCTTCGTAATTTCCAAACATGCAGCCGCTGAGCTTTGAGGCTTTTAACAACGAGTAGACGCGTGTCGAAATAAAACATTCCAAAACGTAACTTTGTCTTTAAACTGTTTACTGTAACACCTTACAAACAGAATTACAAAGCAAAACACGTTTAAACGAACACGGTCAAAAACTGTATTGCTCCAGCCCTCAAAGCCTTTACCTTCTCTCTAGCCTCGTGGAGCTTGAACTGTAAAATGGCTGGATACCATGTGACAAGCTTAAGGACTGTACCATTGTAGCAAGAATAAAGGGGGTGTCTCAATACAATAAGTCAGTCAGGTAAATTAACTGTATTATACTATTTAACCAATATTTTAACGTATTTTCTTTCTTAAACTTTCATGACTCTTACAGGTACTTTTGAAATGTAGCCATTGTTTTAATGTAGGAAACACGGCAGCCAATTTGCCCGCAGCAAGCTCCCACAAACAGTGATGTGGTAATGACCAGGTCATCTGATTTTAGTGATGTGGCCCCCTTCCTTCACCTGATCAGCCCAGGCAGCACGGGGATGGAACCTGGCACCTCCCTGGACCGCACAGCAAAGTTGCAATCGACTGGCGAAGCGATGAGGAGAGCCCCCTCCCGCCTTGTTTCTATTTATTGTCGAGTCACCTGACAGAATCTCGAGCTGTCTCCAACTAACAATTATGGTGCATGTGACCAGGAGGGAACAATCGTGTGGAATGTGCAGACAGCTCGTACACTGAGGGAGGCGGCGTTTGTGCACACAGGGTTCATCTGATGCAATACCACTGAAACATCAGATTGCCAAACCCTGTGGCTCCATGCTCGCCCTGAGTCTACAAGAGAAGAATGATCATTCATTCATGGGACTTTCCCTTCAGAACGTCATGGCGGAAAGATACCAACTTTCCACTCAATCCAGCAATGACAACAATAACATATTTATTATAAATAATACTTATATAGCGCCTTCCACAGCCCATGTACATGCTTTCCCATCATGGACTCTACCCACCCATTTAATCTCCTGAGGGAAAGCCAGCATCAGAACTCCCTGTTTCCCAAAGGGATTGAAGAAATACTCCAGACTATCTATCCGTTCAATATACTGTTCAACCCTGGCTGGCTCCCCTCCGCAGTGATTGTTTCACAGTGAATCGAGTAGCTCGTTAACTGCTGTGGATGTGTTGTGTTCAACAAAACTTGCATTTATACAGCGCCTCAACATAGTAAAACATCCCAAGGCGTTTCACAGGAATGTAGTTAGACAAAAAATTCGACACTGAGCCACATAAGTAGATATTAGGACAGGTGACCGAAAGCTTGGTCAAAGAGTTAGGTTTTAAGGAGTGGCTTAAACGAGGAGAGAGAGGTAGAGAGGCAACAAGGTTTAGGGGGGGATTTCCAAAGCTAGACGGCTGAAGGCACGACAGCCAATGGTGGGGCAAAGTGACTGGGGGATGCACAGAGATCTCGGGGACTTGTAGGGCTAGACTAAGTTTTTGGGAGAGGCAAGGCCATGGAGGGGTGAGAATTTTAAAATCGAGACATCGAGGAGGATGGAGTGGTCAACCAGGAGCCAATGTAGGTCAGCGGGCGCAGGGGTGATGGGTGAGCGGGACTTGGTGCAGGTTAGGACACGGGCCGATGAATTCAAGTTTATGGAGGATGTAAGGTAAGAGGCCGACTAGGAGAGCTTTGGAATAATCAAGTCTAGAGGTAACAACGGCATGGATGAAGGTTTCAGCAACTGATGAACTGAGGCAGAGCCGGAGTTGGGCAATATTAGGGGGGTGGAAGTAGGCTGTCTTGGTGATGGAGAGGATATGGAGTCGGAAGCTCAGCTCAGGGTCAAACAGACCCCAAGGTTGCGAACAGTCTGGTTCAGCCTCAGACAGTGGCCAGGGAGAGAGATGGAGTCAGTGGCGAGGGAAAGAAGTTTGTTGGGGGGAATGAAAACAATGGATTTAGTCTTCCCAATTATTAATTGGAAGAAATTTCTCCTCATCCAATACTGGATGTCAGACTAGCAGCATGACAAATCAGAGGGAGTGGCGGGGTTGAGAGAAGTGGTGGTGAGGTAGAGCTGGGTGTCGTACATGTGAAAGCTGACACTGTGTTTTCAGATAATGTCATTGAGGGAAAGTATGTAGTTGAGAAATAGGAGGGGTCCAAGGATAGATCCTTGGGGGACACCAGCAGTAACAGAGCTGGGGGTGGGAAGAGAAGCCATCGCAGGTGATTCTCTGGCTGCGACTGGATAGATAGGAATGGAACCAGGTGAGTGCAGTCCCACCCAGCTGGACGACGGTGGAGAGGTGTCGGAGGAGGATGGAGTGGTCAACTATGTCAAAGGCTGCAGATAGGTCAAGAAGGATGAGGAGGGATAGTTTACCACTGTCGCAGTCACATAGAATGTCATTTGTGACTTTGATGAGGGCCGTTTCAGTGCTGTGGCAGGGGTGGAGACCAGATTGGAGAGGTTCAAGCATGGAGTAATTGTTGTGTATGTATCTTTAAGGGAATAACTGGTCTTAGACTGCAGTACCGGCAGTGACCACCCCTGTATAAAAGGCCCTAGCAGGCTCCTGTAGTTTCAGTTTCAAGCTGCCTCTTGTTCAGTAAAGTACCTGTTAAACTGTTCTCCCGAAGTCCATGTATTATTGAGGCACGGACTTTACAGTGGCGACGAGTAAGTTCGAACTCACCTGCAGTGTGGCATCATCTCACGGGGATCTCGCCTGAAAGGAAGGTCCTGGAAGGTCGTAGTCTGAGCAACGGGCGTCGACCGAGGGCAACCGCCCAAAGAATCCATCGGTGTTTGGAGAATTGCGGGAGAGACTGTGATTCCAGCGAATCGTGCTGGTAGCAGGTAGCGCGCTGACCCTTCCGGACTGCGGCGGGCTCAAGCTCGATCGAGCAGCTCTACAAATCGGGCCGCTCAGCGTCACCGGGAAAAGAAAACAAGAGAGAGAGGGTGGAGCGCACAGGGCGCGGTCGGTGCTCGAGAACAGGACAGCGGAGAGAAACTAAACGGGGGGGAAGGAAAGCGAGACGCGCCGAAGCTGCGGGTCGCCGCCATTACCCCGTAGAACGCTAGGAGCAGCGTGGCAGTAAGGGGAAGAAGCCATTTTATCCCATTGGGGAAGAAGCAAAAGCGCGGGAGGCGCCATTTTATTCCATTGTGGAAGAAGCAAAAGCGCGGGAGGCGCCATTTTAAATCGCCCAAGATGCCGAAAAGTGGCAGTATCACTGCTTTCGACAACGAGGTAGAAGACTGGACCACGTATGTGGAAAGAATTGAAGTGTACTGCAAGGCAAATGAGGTGGCTGATGGAAAGAGGGCGTCGGTATTATTAAATCTGATGGGTGCGAGTACGTACGGCCTATTGCGGAATTTAATTACCCCAGCTAAACCAATGGAGAAAAGTTTTGAGGAGATTGTTCATATCTTACAGGAACATCTAAGCCCTACACCACTGCTGATAGCAGAAAGATTCAAGTTCCATAAAAGAAACCAGCACAAAGATGAGAGCAATGCTGACTATCTTAGGGAACTACACAAGTTATCGAAGCACTGCCAGTTCGGAGCAGGACTGGCAGACACCTTACGGGATAAGTTTGTCTGCGGGCTCCAGAGTGAAGGAACCCAGAAACGACAACTTTCAAAAAAGGACCTGACGCTAGAACAGGCTTTCAGCGTGGCAGTATCCTATGAAGCAGCAGCACGGGGAGCTGCGGAAATACAACAGAAGCCACAAGAATACAGCGCTAACGAAATGGCGTATGGAGCCGAAAAGTGCTATCGCTGCGGCAGAACAACCCATGAGCAGAAGGACTGCTGGTTTAAAGACAAAATATGCAGGCAATGCGGGAAAATGGGACATATAGCAAGAGTCTGCAGGTCGGGAAAGAAGACCAACACGACAAGAACTACTAAGGAACAGTACAGGAAAGTAAAGAAACTGACACATAGTAGTTCAGAAGATCAGGAGAGTGATAAGGACTCCGGGAGCAGGCGACTAAGTTGTTTAAAGTTACACAACATGATCGCAAAAGAAGATCACCGAACCATTTGGGTCACCCTCATGATAGCAGGGTCCCCAGTGAAGATGGAATTGGACACAGGATCAGCCCTAACTGTCATGAATCGACGAGACTATGAGCGGCTATTCTCACACATACCCTTAAAGGACACGTCCATTGTATTGAAGACATACACGGGGCAAAAGGTCTACCCCAGAGGAAAAATAAGGGTGCCAGTTGAATATAACGGAAAGGAAGCACAGAAACTATACATGTATATACTATGAGATGGAGGACCACCATTATTGGGACGTGAATGGATCCGAAGACTACAATTGGATTGGCATTCCATTCTGGCACTAACTGTGACTGACAAAAAAGATGATGACATCGCACCTGGACGTCTGTCACAAATTCTATCTGACGCGGAAGAGGTGTTCCAACAAGGACTTGGGACTCTAAAAGGAGTAAAGGCAACCATAAAGATTGAGGATAACGCAACCCCAAAATTTTTCAAGGCCAGACTGGTGCCATACGCGATACGCCCAGCTGTGGAAGCTGAACTGGAGAGTCTGGAGCGTTCGGGGGTGCTGTCTAAGGTGGACTGGAGCGAGTGGGCCACACCCATCGTTCCTGTAATGAAGAAAGCATTGAGCAGCACGCCTGGGGAGCCAAGGAAGGTTCGCATCTGTGGGGACTTCAAGGTGACTGTGAACCCAGTCCTGCACACAGTACAGTATCTGCTTCCGCAGATAGAAGATATTTTCGCCTCACTATTTGGAGGGAAACATTTTACAAAGATTGACCTGGCTCAAGCGTATCTACAAATGGAGGTGGAAGAAGCATCTAGGAAATATCTCACGATAAACACTCACAAAGGCATTTACCAGTACAATCGACTGGTATTTGGGGTAGCATCGGCCCCGGCTATGTGGCAGAGGGCAATGGAACAAGTCCTGCAAGGGATCATGGGGACCCAGTGTTATTTGGACGACATCCTGGTTACGGGCGAAAATGACAATGAACACCTTGCCAACCTGGAACAGGTGCTCACAAGATTGCAGGAATATGGGCTACGAGCCAACCATCCCAAATGCGAGTTCTTCAGCAGACAAATCTCGTATTGTGGCCACATGATTGATGAGGAAGGGTTGCATAAGTCGCCGGACAAGATTGAGGCTGTAGTCAAGGCTCCAGCACCAGAAAATGTGTCGCAACTGAGGTCGTTCCTCGGGTTGGTGAACTACTACATCCATGGGAGTGGCCCTCATCTCCATGGCAATGGGTACACATTGATTTCACTGGTCCATTTATGGACTCAATGTTTCTAATCGCTGTGGACGCCCATTCGAAATGGCCATAGGTCATTAAAATGTCCTCCACCACCACGGAGAAAACTATTGCAGTCCTAAGGACCATCTTTGCCAGGAATGGGTTGCCAGAACAGATCTGTTCCGACAATGGCCCACAGTTTGTGTCTGAGGATTTCTGGAGGTTCCTGAAGAATAATGGGGTGAAACATTACACATCTGCCCCATATCATCCAGTCACAAATGGATTGGCTGAGAGGTTTGTTCAGACCTTTAAAAAGGCCATAAAGGCAATGTATAATGACGACATACCACTGCAACACAAGGTGGATAACTTCCTGTTTGCTTACCGGAATGCGACACATGCAGTAACCAACCAAACTCCAGCCGTACTGTTTTTCAACCGGAGACTAAGATGTCGCTTGGATTTGCTCAAACCAAACATAAGACGAGATGTTGAAGATAAGCAGTTCCAGCACATAAATGAGAAGCCAACCAGGAGCTTCAAGATAGGGCAACCAGTCTTGGCCCACGACTACCGAACAGAAAAATGGCAGCCAGGCACGATATGCACACAGCAGGGACCACTAATGTACACAGTGGACGTTGGAGAGAGCATCGTGAGACGCCATGCTGACCAGATTCTAGAGTCACAGGAACAAGCCAAACCTGTACCACAAGCATGTGTACCTGGTAATGAGCCCGAAGTACAGATTGTGTCTACCTCAGAAGCAGAGGTATTGGAAGCTGACGAACCAACCAATGACAATGAGCCAGAATTGGCTCCACCACCAGAAGAGGATACTCGAGAAAGGCGCTATCCAGCCCGGATCAGGAAGCCTCCTCAAAGACTGAAATTATAAATGACTATTTCAGTTGATGTATATATTACTGAGAAAAGTGTAATTGTAATTAGTTATTATTTAGTTGTTAAATGAATGTTATGTACTGTTTATCTAAAAGGGGAGGAATTGTTGTGTATGTACCTTTAAGGGAATAACTGGTCTTAGACTGCAGTACTGGCAGTGACCACCCCTGTATAAAAGGCCCTAGCAGGCTTCTGCAGTTTCAGTTTCAAGCTGCCTCTTGTTCAGTAAAGTACCTGTTAAACTGTTCTCCCGAAGTCCGTGTATTATTGAGGCGCGGACTTTACAGTTATGGGAAAGGTGAGCCAGATCTAGCGATGAATGGCTAAACCAGTTGTAAGCCATAAACGTTCAAAACTGCGTCCCTTGGACTTAAAGGAGCGGAGGTGGAGGACATACCGGGGGAGCGACCAGAGTGGGAGAGTTTTACTGGAGACAAGGGCATCAAAGGTGGAGGCGATGGAGTGCTGAGCAGATCGACAGCTGCAGAAGTTTCATGGCGAACAGAGGTCCAAAGGCTAGCCAGTTGGGAGTTTGAAGGTGCCGTTGTAAGTGACTTGGGACATAATCCAGAGCAAATACAGTTGGAATTCTTTCCCACTTTTTTGTAATCATTTTCATCTCTTGTCCCCCCTCCTCTTCTGAAGGAGATGACTTTCACCAAGCAGGGTGAAGCCCCACAGGCGTTGGTATCTCCGCAACCCAAGAAGGGCAGAAGACTTCCCCACACCCAATTTGCCGTTATTCGCCTGAGCTTCTAGGATAGTGAGTGTCAGTGGGCTATTCCACCATCACTCAGCCAGGCTGTCGACCCACAAAGAATTAAATGGGGAGGTTAGAGAAAAATAAATGTCTTCACTGGGAGGGTGGTTGGAAGGTGGAATTCTTTTATATATATATATTCGTTCCTGGGATGTGGGTGTTGCTGGCAAGGCCAGCATTTATTGCCCATCCCTAGTTGCCCTTGAGAAGGTGGTGGTGATCCGCCTTCTTGAACCGCTGCAGTCCGCGTGCTTAAGGTACTCCCACAGTGCTATTAGGGAGGGAGTTCCAGGATTTTGACCCAGTGACGATGAAGGAACGGCGATATACTTCCAAGTCAGGATGGTGTGTGACTTGGAGGGGAACTTGGAGGTGGTGGTGGTCCCATGCGCCTGCTGCCCTTGTCCTTCTAGGTGGAAGAAGTCACGGGTTTGGGAGGTGCTGCCGAAGAAGCCTTGGCGAGTTGCTGCAGTGCATCTTGTAGATGGTACACACTGCAGCCACGGTACGCCGGTGGTGGAGGGAGTGAATGTTTTCTGCCACAAACCGATTCCCGTGCAGAGCCCATGAATTCTTTTAAAAGGGGAACCAGATAGTTGCTTGCAAAAGAGGAACGTTGAAGGGTATGGGGAGCGAGCAGGAGAGTGGGATGTGACTAGGTGGTTCATGTGCAGAGAGACGACAGCAGGGACTTGCTGGGCTGAAGGGACTGTATCCGAGCTGTAACGTTTTATGATCCTATGGGTATGGATGAACCAACACTGGTGAGCGTCATCCTAATGCCCCTGTGTCAACACACGGTTTTGGTTTGAAAGCCGCATAAATTTTTGGTTTAGTTGAAGATTAATGAGCGTTGTGTGAGCGCCATGTGTACTCTCTCCCAATGAACAGGATGTATCACCCTCACTATTCACCGCACTGATGTATTAACCGTTATTTCCATTAAAGCCCAAGCCATGCTGAAGCTGATGTGACAGCTTGGCCCAGTCAGTGGCACTCTCTCTCGTCTCTGAGTCAGAAGGTGGCAGGTTTGTGCCCCATTACCAGAACTTGAACATATAAGGGTAAATGGCACACAGATCTGGGCACCCCATTATTGGAAGGATATTACAGCTGTAGAAAGGGTATTGTAGGTACACTAGAATGATACCGGGAATGAGAGGCTACAGTTGTAGGAGCATAGGAATTGGAGTAGGCCATTCAGCTCCTCGAGCCTGTTCCACCTTTCAATTGTGGCTGATCTGTACCTCAACCCCATTTATCTGCCTTTGCTCCATATACCTTGATACCCTTACATAACAAAAATCTTACTTTTAAAAGCTCCAATTGACCCCCCGCATCCACAGCCTTTTGGGGGAGTGAATTCCAGATTTCCACTACCCTTGTGTGAAGAAGTGCTTCCTGACATCAGCCTAGCTCTAATTTTAAGTTTGTAAAGAAAGACTTGCATTTCTATCGCGCTTTTCACGATCTCAGAATGTCACAGAGCGCTTTACAGCCAATGAGGTACTTTTTGAAGTGTAGTCACTATTGTAATGTAGGAAATGCGGCAGACGATTTGCGCACAGCAAGATCCCACAACCAGCAATGTGATAATGACCAAGTAATATTTTTTAGAGATGTTGATTGAGGGATGAATATTGGCCAGGACCCCGGAGAGAACTCCCCTGCTCTTCTTCGAAATAGTGCCATGGGATCTTTTACATCCACCCGAGAGAGCAGATGATACCTCAATTTAACGTCTCATCCGAAAGACGGCACCTCCGACAGTGCAGCACTCCCTCAGCACTGCACTGGAGTGTCAGCCTAGATTTGTGTTCTAGTTCCTGGAGTTTGAACCCACGGCCTTCTGACGCAAAGGCGAGTGTGCTACCAACTGAGCCAAGCCTGGCAACTTTTACTCATTTCAAGGAAACTCCAATGAAGTTTGTTCAGATGAAAGATCCCTTGGTCCTATTCAAAGAAGAGCAGGGGAGGTCAATGTCCTGGGCCAATATTTATCCTTCAACAAACTTCATTAAAAAACAGATTCCCTGGTTGTTATCACACTGCTGTTTGTGGGAGCTTTCTATGCGCAATTTGGCTGTCACATTTCCCTACATTACAACAGGGACTATACTTTAAAAGTACGTCATTGGCTAAAAAGCAATTGGGGCGTCCTGAGGTCATGAAAAGTGCAAAATAAGTGCCAGTCCTTTCTTTCTTGTAGAACGATCCAACCTTCAATCCCCTGTCCATGCTGAAGTCAGCTGAGGTGGAAGTAGGTACTACAGTTGGCCTCAGCACCCTTGGGTTAGGCTGAGAGGCAGTGGTGTGGGGGGGCAGAAAACTACTCGAGCTTGGGGGCAACAGAGCAGCGGCCAGATCCTTTTCATTCAATATCCCCTGGCACGCATAGAGTCTGTGGATAACAACGACTGGTGGAATCCTGACTGGTATTTCCCCTCCCAAGACCACTGGTACTGAGGCCAATTGTAAAGCCCCAAATGTCATCTGAGTACAAACTGTGAATCAAACCTTCTGGTCTGTATGGCTTAGTTCCACACCAGGTCCTGCCTTCACTGACTAAGATACCTAGGGGAGGTCTTTTAACATTTTAAAGTAAAAAATGCCATAACAGGGTTAATATGGAGCCACTCATGCACTGAAAGGCCCCTCCCCACCCCACTAAAACTATCAGCCTCGCGCCTAGCTGAAGGTCTTAGTTTCATAGATTTGCTTCATGTGATATTGAAATAAACACTGTTAGATACTGTGAGTTTACCAAAACCATCTGAAACTCTCCTTGTGCCTAAGCTGTGTTTGGAGTAGAAGTGTTTTCTAACATTAAGATATTGGTGATTGTGTAAATATTCTCATGGACATTTGCTCTTATATGTTTGCCTTGTTTATATCAGTCTGTCCTGTTTATATATTGCAGGCTTTACCCTAGAGTGACACCAATTTATAGAGATTGTATGGAGCGCAGAGTTAAGCTAGTCACACTGGAGAACTTTATCCATCCATCCAGGCTCCGATCCATCCATTCATCCGTCTATCTATTCATCGCACAACCATCTCACCCCAACTACCTGCACATTCATCTGGCCATCCAACCCACCATCCATCTACCCACCTACCCAACTCTCCATTCATCCATCCACCCCTCCATCTGTTCACTCATCTGCCCAGTCAGCCGATTGACCATTCTTCTGCGCATTCATCAGTCCATCCATCTGCCCATCCATCTGCCCATCCATCAGTCTATCTATCTAACCATCCATCCAGGCTCCGATCTGCCCATTCATCCATCTTCCTATTCATCCTGCACCCATCCACAACTCTATCCACACGTTTATCTGCCCAAAATCCAAACACGTGGCCATTCACCCTACTGTCCATCCATCCCTCCCTCTGCCCAGCCTTCCAACTGGCTACTCACCTGCCCATCCATCAGTCTATTTATCTCCTATCTATCTGATCATTCATCGGGCTATTCATCCATCCAGCTCATCTGCCCATTCCCCTGTCCAGCCACCTTCCCATCTATCTAGCCCCTGTCTATCCATTCAGGTGCCTATTTATTTGCTGTGTCTTTTTCTCTATTTTATCAATACTGCGATGATCATTATTCCTCTGCTCTTTGGGCTTATACTTGCTGGAGTTTAGAAGAATGAGAGGGGATCTCATTGAAACTTATAAAATTCTAACAGGACCAGACAGACCAGACAGGCAGGAAGGACGTTCCCGATGACCGGGGAGTCCAGAACCAGGGGTCACAGTCTAAGGATAAGGGGTAAGCCATTTAGGACTGAGATGAGGAGGAATTTCTTCACCCAGAGAGTGGTGAACCTGTGGAATTCTCTACCACAGAAGGCAGTTGAGGCCAGTTCATTAAATATATTCAAGTAGGAGTTGGATATATTTCTTAGGGCTAAAGGGATCAAGGGATATGGGGAGAAGGCAGGGACAGGGTACTGAATTTGGATGATCAGCCATGATCTCATTGAATGGCAGAGCAGGCTTGAGGGGCCGAATGGCCTACTCCTGCTCCTATCTTCTATGTTTCTATGTTTCCCTGCCTTGGTCCTCCCATGCTACAAATACACCATCCTGCATGTTGCTCCTCTCTGCATTCTCACTGTGATCAGATCAAGACTCATTGCAGCCTCTCCTACTCTAACACATTCTATCTCATTATCCACGGCACTGCTGCATCTGTAAGACTGAGACATTGGGGCAATTTCCACTGGAGTAGGGGAGGCTGAGGAGAATTGATGGAAGTTTATAAATATACTAGCTGGAGTGCCCGGCGGTGCCGAGGGTTTTTTGAGGGCATGTTATTATGAAAAAAGTAGAAATAATTTTTATATATATAAATGAGCTTGTCTGTCTGTGTGGGAAGGAGAGAGAGAGAGGGGGAGAGAGAGGGGGGGAAGGAGAGAGAGAGAGACTGGGGGGAGAAGAGAGAGACAGGGAGAGAGAGACTGGGGGGAGAGAGGGACTGGGGGAAAGAGAGAGAGAGAGACTGGGGGGAGAGAGAGACTGGGGGGAAGAGAGAGAGAGAGACTGGGGGAGAGAGAGAGAGACTGGGGGAAGGATATATATAAATGAGTTTGTTTGTCTGTCTGTCGGTCTGTGTGGGAAGGAGAGAGAGAGAGAGGGAAAGAGAGAGAGAGAGAGAAAGGGAGAGGGGGAAGGAGAGAGAGTGAGAGTGAGGGAAGGAGAGAGAGAGAGGGAAGGAGAGAGAGAGAGAAAAAAAGAGAGAGAGAGAGGGGGGAAGGAGAGAGAGAGAGAGGGGGGAAGGAGAGAGAGAGAGGGGGAAGGAGAGAGAGAGAGAGAGAGGGAAGGAGAGAGAGAGAGAGAGGGAAGGAGAGAGAGACAGAGAGAGAGAGGGAAGGAGAGAGAGAGGGAAGGAGAGAGAGAGAGAGAGCGAAGGAGAGAGAGACAGAGGGAGAGAGGGAAGGAGAGAGAGAGCGAAGGAGAGAGAGACAGAGAGAGAGAGGGAAGGGGAGAGAGAGAGAGAGAGAGAGGGAGAGAGAGAGAGACAGAGAGTCCTTGGTGACCTGGAGCCCACGTGCGCCGCCGCTCACCTGCTCGCTTCCCTCTCCCCCGGGCTCTCGGGCCGCGCGGTTGATACCGCAGGGAAGGGGTAGGCAGTTTATCTTGCGATCACCTGCTCGCTTCCCTCTCCCCCGGGATCTCGGGTGTTTGATGGGACAGTAGAGGGAGCTTTACTCGGTATCTAACCCGTGCTGTCGCTGCCCTGGGAGTGTTTGATGGGGCAATGCAGAGGGAGCTTTACTCTGTATCTAACCCAGGCCCCGCCCACACACGCCATGAAACGCCCCCTTGACGCACCGCGCTTCCCCCGTAGGATTGGTCAACCATCACATCACTCAACGCTAATGAGCGGTAGGATTGGTCAACCGCTAATGAGCGGATTTAGTCCGTTTTTTGAACATTTTTTAAAAGTAAAGATGCCTATGACACTCCCCTGATTGGTCAACCGCTAATGAGCGGATTTTGTCCGTTTTTTGAACGTTTTTTAAAAGTAAATACGCCTATGACACTCCCCTGATTGGTCAACCGCTAATGAGGTTGGCAATTCACCTCACTGTTTCTCTCAACAACAGCAAAATCCCCCCTACCACTCTTACCAGTCATCTGAGATGCCAATGTTTGTGTCAAAGGCTACCAGATTTGGAAATTGAACAAATGTGGATGAAACTTCAAATGAAAGGGGGGGAGAAAAACACCTTGGGCTTGTTTCAGACACTACTTCAGATTTTTGAAGGAGAAAGCCATTTTTTAAAAAGTGAATTATTATTCCTGGAGAAGAAAAGTGACAGTTAATTCCAAAAATAAAAATGCAAAGCGGAGAGAGCTTCAATGAGCTGCCACAGGAAAGATGGCAGCGGTTTGCCAACGGCCGGCCATTGGGGCGGGGAAGGCGGGAAAAAGCAAGAGCGCGAGTGGGCGGCGCGCGAGAAACAGGGAGCGAGAAACAGGGAGCGCGCCAGAGTTTGAAATCAAACAAACATGGCTCGTTTTCTTTTCATCCACCCTGGCCCAACAGCAACAACTTGTATTTATATAGTGCCCTTAATGTAGCTAAACGTCCCAAGGCGCTTCACAGGAGCGTTATAAAACAAAATTTGACACCGAGCCACATCAGGAGATATTAGGACAGGTGAGCAAAAAGCTTGGTCAAAGAGGTTGGTTTTAACGAGCATCTTAAAGAAGAAGAGAGGGATAGAGAGTGGCGGAGAGGTTTAGGGAGGGAATTCCAGAGCTTAGGGCCTAGGCAGCTGAAAGCACGGCTACGAATGGTGGAGCGAAAGAAATCGGGGATGCGCAAGAGACCAGAATCGGAGGACGCAAAGATCTCGGAGGATTGTAGGGCTGGAGGAGATTACAGAGATAGGGAAGGGCGAGACCATTGAGGGATTTGAACAAAAGGTTGAGTTTCCCGGGGACAGTACTGCCCTCTGGCTAGAACTAGCTAACCCCCGACACAGGCCAGAACCGCTCTAATCTGTATGGATCAGTATGACACCAGGCAGAGCTTTGGCCAAATGACCCACTGGGTTGGGGAGGGCAGCTATCACTGCTCTTAATCACATTAGGATTATGTTGGTTTAAAGTGTCCCAGTAGCACGCTCCCTGTTTAAAGCCTTCTTGTTCACCACGGGTGGGTGTCAGCTGTTGGTAGCACTCTCACCTCTGAGTCAGAGGCCGTGAGTTCAAGCCCCACTCCAGAGGCTTGAGCACAAAATTTACACTGACACTCCAGTGCAGTGCTGAGGGAGTGCTGCACTGTCGGGGGTGCCATCTTTCGGATGAGACATTAAACCGAGGCTCCATCTGCTCGCTTAGGTGGACGTAAAAGATCCCATGGCACTATTTCGAAGAAGAGCAGCGGAGTTCGCCCCGGTGTCCCGGCCAATATTTATCCCTCAACCAACGTCACAAAAAAAACAGATGGTCTGGTCATTATTGCATTGCTGTTTGTGGGAGCTTGCTGTGCGCAAATTGGCTGCCGCGTTTTCTACATTACAACAGTGACTCCACTTCTGAAAGTACTTCATCGGCTGTAAAGCGCTTTGGGATGTCCTGAGGTCGTGAAAGGCGGCGTGTAAATGCAAGTTCTTTCTTTCTTTCTTTCTTTTACAACCCTTTCTCCTGACAGTATTTTTAGCCACACTGCAATGTGACATTCCAAAGGAGATACAAGTCTGAGGTGTAAGTGATACAATATTAACATACTGTACGTAAATCCAGCACACCAACACTGACACTGGATCCCAACTATCGTCTTTCAGACCCAGTAAACTCTTAATATAGTTACTGCTCCAGCACTTACGCCGGTTTTCCCTGTGTCTGCACAGCATCGCTCAGTGATCAAAGAAATGCTTCAGAAGTTACCACTCTGTGAAGGAACTTCTTTTATATAATTTCCTCATTCACTGCACGCACGTTCAACAGCTGCTGCATAGACCCAAAGGGACAGTTGGGCAATATTAACATACCGAGGGTCAGAAATTCAACTTGGACGGCATCATGAGACAGGCAACAGCGAATCGGACGCCCATTATTTTTCCATTGTTTTAGACGTGGGTTGTGGAAAGGTTCAGCGGAGTGGAGAGAGGATTTGGAACGAAAGGAGGGTGATGACCTGCGACTGGATCTTCCTGATTCCTTCGCGATAGGCTCCTCCACCCTGACCCTCAACTAGTTTCCTGGGTCAGGGGTCAGTAGCTATTCTTGGTGGGTTCCCCGCAGAATCACTGACCTCGAGTGGGAGCCCAGCAGTGGGCCCAGAGCGAATCCAGGGCGGTGCTGCAGCGGGAGCTAGGCCCAGCCCCTCCCACCACATGCATGGAGGGGGGAAGTCGGAACAGAGCAGGTGAGGGTGGGGTGTGTGGGACAGAGTGGGTGAGGGTGGGGAGTGTGGGACAGAGAGGGGGAGGGTGGGGAGTGTGGGACAGGGAGGGGGAGGGTGGGGAGTGTGGGACAGAGAGGGGGAGGGTGGGGAGTGTGGGACAGAGAGGGAGAGGGTGGGGAGTGTGGGACAGAGCGGGTGAGGGTGGGGTGTGTGGGACAGAGCGGGTGAGGGTGGGGTGTGTGGGACAGAGCGGGTGAGGGTGGGGAATGTGGGACAGAGAGGGTGAGGGTGGGGTGTGTGGGACAGAGCGGGTGAGGGTGGGGAGTGTGGGACAGAGAGGGTGAGGGTGGGGAGTGTGGGTGTGGGTGAGGGTGGGGTGTGCGGGTGAGGGTGGGGTGTGTGGGTGCAGGTGAGGGTGGGGTGTGTGGGTGCGGGTGAGGGTGGGGTAAGTGTGTGCGGGTGAGGGTGGGGAGTGTGGGTGTGGGTGAGGGTGGGGTGTGCGGGTGAGGGTGAGGTGTGTGGGTGCAGGTGAGGGTGGGGTGTGTGGGTGCAAGTGAGGGTGGGGTGTGTGGGTGCGGGTGAGGGTGGGGTGTGCGGGTGCGGGTGAGGGTGGAGTGTGTGGGTGAGGATGAGAGTGGGGTGTGCGGGTGCGGGTGAGTGTGGGGTGTGTGGGTGAGGGTGAGGGTGGGGTGTGTGGGTGAGGGTGAGAGTGGGGTGTGCGGGTGCGGGTGAGGGTGGGGTGTGTGGGTGCGGGTGAGGGTGGAGTGTGTGGGTGAGGATGAGAGTGGGGTGTGCGGGTGCGGGTGAGTGTGGGGTGTGTGGGTGAGGGTGAGGGTGGGGTGTGCGGGTGAGGGTGAGGGTGGGGTGTGCGGGTGCGGGTGAGGGTGGGGTGCGCGGGTGCGGGTGAGGGTGGGGAGTGTGGGTGCGGGTGAGCGTGGGGTGTGTGGGTGCGGGTGAGCGTGGGGTGTGTGGGTGCGGGTGAGGGTGGGGTGTGTGGATGCGGGTGAGGGTGGGGTGTGCGGGTGAGGGTGAGGGTGGGGAGTGTGGGTGCGGGTGAGGGTGGGGTGTGTGGGTGCGGGTGAGGGTGGGGTGTGTGGGTGCGGGTGAGGGTGGGGTGTGTGGATGCGGGTGAGGGTGGGGTGTGTGGGTGAGGGTGAGGGTGGGGTGTGGGTGCGGGTGAGGGTGGGGTGTGTGGGTACGGGTGAGGGTGGGGTGTGTGGGTGCGGGTGAGGGTGGGGTGTGTGGATGCGGGTGAGCGTGGGGTGTGTGGGTGCGGGTGAGGGTGGGGTGTGTGGATGCGGGTGAGGGTGGGGTGTGCGGGTGAGGGTGGGGTGTGCGGGTGAGGGTGAGGGTGGGGAGTGTGGGTGCGGGTGAGGGTGGGGTGTGTGGGTGCGGGTGAGCGTGGGGTGTGTGGGTGCGGGTGAGCGTGGGGTGTGTGGGTGCGGGTGAGCGTGGGGTGTGTGGGTGCGGGTGAGGGTGGAGTGTGTGGGTGAGGATGAGAGTGGGGTGTGCGGGTGCGGGTGAGGGTGGAGTGTGTGGGTGAGGATGAGAGTGGGGTGTGTGGGTGCGGGTGAGTGTGGGGTGTGTGGGTGAGGGTGAGGGTGGGGTGTGTGGGTGAGGGTGAGAGTGGGGTGTGCGGGTGCGGGTGAGTGTGGGGTGTGTGGGTGAGGGTGAGGGTGGGGTGTGCGGGTGAGGGTGAGGGTGGGGTGTGCGGGTGCGGGTGAGGGTGGGGTCTGCGGGTGCGGGTGAGGGTGGGGAGTGTGGGTGCGGGTGAGCGTGGGGTGTGTGGGTGCGGGTGAGCGTGGGGTGTGTGGGTGCGGGTGAGGGTGGGGTGTGTGGATGCGGGTGAGGGTGGGGTGTGCGGGTGAGGGTGGGGTGTGCGGGTGAGGGTGAGGGTGGGGAGTGTGGGTGCGGGTGAGGGTGGGGTGTGTGGGTGCGGGTGAGGGTGGGGTGTGTGGGTGCGGGTGAGGGTGGGGTGTGTGGATGCGGGTGAGGGTGGGGTGTGTGGGTGAGGGTGAGGGTGGGGTGTGGGTGCGGGTGAGGGTGGGGTGTGTGGGTACGGGTGAGGGTGGGGTGTGTGGGTGAGGGTGAGGGTGGGGTGTGTGGATGAGGGTGAGGGTGGGGTGTGTGGGTCCGGGTGAGGGTGGGGTGTGTGGGTGAGGGTGAGGGTGGGGTGTGTGGATGAGGGTGAGGGTGGGGTGTGTGGGTACGGGTGAGGGTGGGGTGTGTGGGTGCGGGTGAGGGTGGGGTGTGTGGATGAGGGTGAGGGTGAGGTGTGAGGGTACGGGTGAGGGTGGGGTGTGTGGGTGCAGGTGAGGGTGGGGTGTGTGGATGCGGGTGAGGGTGGGGTGTGCGGGTGAGGGTGAGGGTGGGGTGTGCGGGTGCGGGTGAGGGTGGGGTGTGCGGTTGCGGGTGAGGGTGGGGCGTGTGGGTGCGGGTGAGGGTGGGGCGTGTGGATGCGGGTGAGGGTGGGGTGTGCGGGTGAGGGTGAGGGTGGGGTGTGTGGGTGCGGGTGAGGGTGGGGTGTGCGGTTGCGGGTGAGGGTGGGGTGTGTGGGTGCGGGTGAGGGTGGGGCGTGTGGATGCGGGTGAGGGTGGGGTGTGCGGGTGAGGGTGAGGGTGGGGTGTGCGGGTGCGGGTGAGGGTGGGGTGTGCGGGTGAGGGTGGGGTGTGCGGGTGAGGGTGAGGGTGGGGTGTGTGGATGCGGGTGAGGGTGGGGTGTGGGCTGGAACCTGAGCTCAGGTTGAGCAGAGCACTACCTTAGTAACTCCAAAGCATAAAAGAGTGCACTCCTTATTAATATAATTAATTCTGTAATTGTTAGTTCTTATCTCATTAAAAGGTCATTTTTACTGGCCCTTCCCTTATCGCTACCTATGTGTTGGCCATTTGTCACCAATTCTGGAATGATTGACATTTAACTCATCAATAGTATAATTATTGCCCTATTAACTCATCGATTCTACAGATGATTTCCTGTTATCTCCTCGATTGTTTGATCCGATCAATGTCACTGAATGTGTCATTTTTGACACTTCACTCACTAACCTGTAACACCCTCAGCAATACTGATTAACTCATTGGTTCTCTCATCATTTCCTGTTACCTCATCGATTGTATAATTCTATCTTTGGTCTTGCGGAACGAGCTCATTAATCCAGTGATTATTTGATTTGTGTGCGTGCTGAGGATTTGAGCTCGTCACTTTGATATGCAGAATTACTTTAATTCAATTGCGCAGTTGTATCCTTGGTAAGTGTAGCAGTTAACATTGCGTTGTTCCCCACTCGCCTTGGGTTATCAGTTAACTCACTAGCTCACTTCCGTAGCTTTCTTTGAATTTTACTCAGTGACACTCGATTGGTCTTCTCCAGCTCACACAGGCTGCCTTGTTTGGCTCTTCACCCATGAGCTGTTCACGTTTTCTGTCCCACCTGCATACCTTGAGTCATCAGTTGAATGTTCTTCCCTCTGAGGGAAATTAAAATATCTTGACCTGACATGCAACGAATCTAAGAATAAAAGAAAACATGCAATGAAAAATCCAATCAGCCCATCTACCCTGTCATGGACTCTACCCATCCATTTAATCTCCTTCCACAGCCCATGTACACTCTACCCTGTCATGGACTCTACCCACCCATTTAATCTCCTTCCACAGCCCATGTACACTCTACCCTGTCACGGACTCCTAGAATCACAGGGGGCGATTTTCTGACGTCCGAGGAGGCAGGTTTGGAGGCGGGAAAGGCGGGAAAATGAGAAACAATGAGTGCGGGTTCGGAACCCGCCTCCGCGGGATTTGGCTGGTGCCGGTTTTGCAGGGTGGGAAACGGTCCCGCCTCCAGCTGGCCATAGCACTTGTTAAGAGGCTTAAATGCTCATTAAGGGCCTCTCTAAGCCTATTTTGAGAGGCCCTCGTGATTTTTCGGCCATTTCGGCATGTTCCACGACCCTCCTAAACCACACCAGCTAAACCTGGCGGGTTGACTAGTGGGTGGTCTCCTCACAGCTGCTGGTCCAACATTAAATCATTTATTTCATCAGGGATTAGTTGCTGGTGCTTTAAAAGATCTTTGAGCAGTTTTAGCAGGTCTTCCGAAGTCGGAGGTGCTGCAGCTTGAATCTATCAACTGTGGGACCTCCTTGGAAGACCCTCTCCCCGCTTCCCCAACGGAGACATCTGCAAGCAGCATGGGAACCATTTGTTTTCTTTCTCCATGGACCTCAGATTCAGATGAGGAGCATCCACGGCAGCAGCAGAACCAGGCAGCTCAGGAGCAACAGCAGCAGGAGCCCCGATCTCCTGCTCAGGCAGCTCAGCAGCAACATCAGCAGGAGCCCCAACCTCCTGCTCAGGCAGCTCAGCAGCAACAGCAGCAGGAGCCCCAACCTCCTGCTCAGGCAGCTCAGCAGCAA
Organism: Somniosus microcephalus; assembly: GCF_052327205.1. Taxonomy (NCBI): domain Eukaryota; kingdom Metazoa; phylum Chordata; class Chondrichthyes; order Squaliformes; family Somniosidae; genus Somniosus; species Somniosus microcephalus. Next base: position 228,963,034 of record NC_140995.1, read on the forward strand.
CAGCAGCAGGAGCCCCGATCTCCTGCTCAGCCACCTGATGCAGCACAGGGCAGAAGGTGCCAGCGCATCGAGGCACCTCACCACAGGAGATACCCCCGACAGAGGGTTTACAGACAGAGGATGAGCCACCTCAACATGAGTGAGCAGCAGTGCCAAAGGAGGCTGAGACTTTCGCGAGAGGTTGTCCGAGAGATCTGTGGCCTGCTGCAGCAAGACCTGGTGCCCAGAGAAACGGGTGGACACCCCTTACCAGTGGCTGTCAAAGTCACCACCGCACTCAACTTCTTTGCCTCAGGCTCCTTCCAGGGATCATCAGCAGACATCAGCGGCATCTCCCAGTCGGCCGCCCACAGTTGCATCACCCAGGTTACTGATGCCCTTTTTGCTAAGGCCCACAATTACATCCAGTTCTCAAGAGATCAAGCAAGTATAACCGCCCGTTCGGTTGGCTTTGCAAATATAGCAGGCATTCCAAAGGTGCCGGGCATCATAGACTGCACACATGTGGCCCTTAGGGCACCCCATCACAACCCAGCTATCTTTGTCAACCGAAAGGGCTTCCACTCCCTCAACGTACAGCTGGTGTGTAACCACAAGGAGTTTTTGCATGTTTGCGCCAAGTTCGGTGGTAGTTGCCATGACTCTTTCATCCTGCGGCACTCTAGTGTTCCTCCGCTTTTCAATCCGCCAAACCAACTTAACGGATGGCTCCTTGATGACAAAGGCTACCCCCTGAAGAAGTGGCTAATGACGCCGATCAGGAGGCCAGCTAACGAGGCTGAAGAGCGCTACAACACCAGCCACACTTCGACCAGGTCCATCATCGAGCAAACCATTCGGTTGTTGAAGATGCGCTTCCTTTGCCTTGCTCAATCAGGTGGATGATGTGCCTTCAATAACTCAAAGACAAGGAATTTAAAGGATTCAACTAAGGCTTTTAATCACTAAGAACATAGCAGCATTACAGGTCTTCCCACATCGGGCGTCTGGTAGGAATGACTCATCCAGCTCCTGAGACCTTTATATGGCAAAAGACAGGGGCGTAGCCAATACACACAATAGGAACAAAAGGGGGCGGTTCACACAATACAAGCAGGTAAAACACATGGGCTGATGAAGGCATATATTTCATCACATTCACCCCTTCTACAGATTTAGTCTGTCCGGGGGTGTGATAGTCCTTCCTGAACGTCGCAACAGTACCTCGGGTTCCGACCGGGAGTCCGTGGTGCCCTCCTGGGCATACCCATGTGCTGGGGTTGTTGCAGGTACTGCTGGGGGTGGTGAGGATACCTCTGGGGATGGTGGAGGTTCTTCTGGGGGTGGTGGTGATGGGTCGTCATCGTCGTTTCCTGCCGAGGCGAGGTCCTTTATGGACACGGTGTCTTCACGCCCGTCGGCGTGCTTGACGTACGCGTACTGTGGGTTTGCGTGGAGTAGGTGTACTGCCTCCACGAGGGGATCCGTTTTGTGGCCCCTCACATGTTTCCGTAACAGGACTGTCCCTGGGGCGGAGAGCCACGAGGGTAGGGATACTCCTGAGGTTGATTTGCGGGGAAAAACAAACATCTTCTCGTGAGGAGTGACGTTAGTAGCAGTACACAGTAGCGACCTTATCGAGTGGAGTACATCTGGGAGGACCTCCTGCCAGCGGGAGGTGGGGAGGCCTTTAGACCTTAGTGCTAAGGTGACCGCCTTCCACACTGTCGCGTTCTCCCTCTCCACTTGCCCATTACCCCGGGGGTTATAACTAGTGGTCCGACTCGTGGCTATCCCCTTTGACAGCAGGTATTGGCGCAGTTCATCGCTCATGAACGACGCCCCCCTGTCAGTGTGGATGTAGTTGGGCATGCCGAACGTGCAAAACAGTTTGCCGAGGCACTTGATGACCGTGGCACTGGTTATATCTGGGCAGGGGTAGGCGAACGGGAAGCGGGAGTACTCGTCCACAATGTTGAGGAAGTACACATTGCGGTCGGTGGAGGGGAGTGGTCCCTTGAAATCTAAGCTCAGGCGCTCGAATGGCCGTGTAGCTTTGATCAGGTGGGCTCGGTCGGGTCTGAAAAAACAGGGCTTGCATTCTGCACAAGTGCGGCAATCCCTGGTCATAGACCGGACCTCCTCGATGGAATAGGGCAGGTTACGGGATTTTATAAAGTGGAATAGCCGGGTGACCCCCGGGTGGCAGAGGCCATTGTGGAGGCCCTGTAGCCTGTCCCCCTGGATGCTGGCACACATCCCTCGTGATAGGGCGTCGGGGGATTCGTTGAGGGCCCCCGGCCTATATATTATGTCGTACTCAAATGTGGAGAGTTCGATCCGCCACCTGAGAATTTTGTCGTTCTTGATCTTCCCCCTCTGTTTGTTGTTAAACATGAAGGCTACCGACCGCTGGTCGGTAAGCAGGGTGAAGCGTTTGCCGGCTAGGTAGTGCCTCCAGTGCCGCACTGCCTCCACTATGGCCTGGGCCTCCTTCTCTACCGAGGAGTGCCTGATCTCGGGCCCTTGGAGGGTCCTTGAGAAAAAGGCTACGGGCCGCCCATCCTGGTTGAGGGTGGCTGCTAAAGCGAAGTCGGACGCATCGCTTTCGACATGGAAAGGGATGTTTTCGTCCACTGCCCGCAGCGCGGCCTTCTCAATGTCGTGTTTAATGCTGTTGAAGGCGGCATGGGCCTCGGCCGTGAGCGGGAAGGACGTTGATTTCAGGAGGGGACGGGCCTTGTCGGAATAATTGGGGACCCATTGGGCGTAATAGGAGAAGAACCCCAGGCACCTTTTCAGGGCCTTGGGAGTGTTTGGTAGGGGTAGCTCCCGTAGGGGGCGCAATCGGTCGGGGTCCGGACCGATTTCCCCGTTTTCCACCACGCAGCCCAGGATACAGAGGCGCGTGGTGCTAAAGACACACTTATCCTCGTTGTAGGTGAGATTGAGTCTGAGGGCGGTTTTCAGAAATCTCGCGAGGTTCGAGTCGTGGTCTTGCTGGTCATGGCCGCAGATGGTGACGTTGTCTAGGTATGGGTAGGTGGCTGTTAACTGGTTCTCATCGACCATGCGGTCCATCTCCCGCTGGAAGACTGAGACCCCATTCGTTACCCCAAAGGGGACTCTGAGGAAGTGGTAGAGGCGCCCATTTGCCTCAAAGGCGGTGTATGGACGGTCCTCTGGCCTAATGGGGAGCTGGTGGTATGCCGGTTTTAGGTCGATGGTGGAAAACACCCGGTATTGCGCGATTTGGTTAACCATATCCGCTATGCGGGGCAGAGGGTAGGCGTCTAGCTGGGTGTATAGATTAACCGTCTGGCTATAATCTATCACCATCCGCTTCTTTTCGCTACCCTTAACTACTACTACCTGGGCACGCCACGGGCTGGTACTGCATTCGATGATACCCTCCCGCTTGAGTCTTTCTACTTCCGACGCAATGAACCGTCTATCCTCCCAGCTGTACCGCCTACTCTTGGTCGCTATGGGTCGACAGTTGGGTGCGAGGTTGGCGAACAGAGAGGGCGGCTTGACCTTCAGGGTAGCCAGACCGCACACTGTGAGGGGCGGCTGGGACCCACCGTAGGTAAGCGTGATACTTTGGTGGTGGCACTGGAAGTCCAGACCCAAGATCACGCTCACACAGAGATCTGGCATTATCAGTAGTTTAAAATCTCTGTAATCATTGCCTTTTACCGACAACATAACCGCGCAGAAACTTGTAATTTTTGAGGTATGAGTCTTATCGGCCATGGCGATTTTGCCCTGTGTGGGGACTATCGTTAGAGAAAGTCGTTTTACCAGGCTAGGATGAATAAAACTTTCGGTGCTCCCGCAGTCAATCAAGCATTTAACCTTGTTCCCGTTTACCTCTATGTCCATCATCGATTTAGACAACGGATGTGGCCTGGATTGATCCACTGTGATCGAGGCCACCAGTGGGTCCTGGAGGTCCGTGTAGTCGGGGCAAGATGGTGGACTCCATGAGGGTGGACAAGATGGCTTCCAAGATGGCCGCTCCCACGGCGCGCATGCGGCAGTGGTGGAGTTGGAGGCGGGGTTCCCTCTGCAGACTTTGCTGAAGTGTCCTTTCTTCCCGCATTTATAACAGGTGGTGCCCTTCGCTGGGCACAGATGCCTGGAGTGTTTGTCCTGACCGCAGAAGTAGCATTTCGGGCCCCGATGCATCGCGGCAGTAGTGGGGTTCCTGGGTGGAGGCTGGGGCTCCGATGGTGCTGGGCTGGCCTGAGACCTGGGAGGTGAAGATGGCTTCCAAGATGGCGGCCCCCACGGCGCGCACGAGGCGGAGTGGGCCGCGTGGCCTGGGGAACAGGATTCAGAGTTCCTCTGGGCCATATCCAGCGATCGCGCTATATCTATAGCCTGTTTTAAGTCCAGTCCCTCCTTATCAAACAGTTTCTGCCGAATATAATTTGAACTGAGGCCCGCAATAAGGGAGTCTCGAATCAGCTTCTCCGTGTACACGATGGCAGACACGGCCTTACAGTTACAGTCTCTACCCAGTACTTTTAGGTTTAGTATAAAGTCCTCTAGTGACTCACCATGCCGCTGCGTGCGAGTAGTCAGAAGATGCCTGGCATACACCACGTTTATTGGCCGCGCGTAGTGGGCCTTCAGGATGGTGCAGGCCTCCTCGTAGCTGGTGGCATCTTGGATGAGAGGGGAGACCCGATGGCTCACCCAGTTTCGCAGGATTCCCAGTTTCATGTCTCAGGTAACGGTTTCGGTTGCGGCTCTGGCAGTGGATGAGTTTGCAATGAAAAATTCGAAGCATTGGAACCAGTGTCCGAACTGTGTGGCTGCGTCTGAGGCATGGGGGTCCAGATCCAAGCGCTCTGGTTTCAGGAGTCGATCCATCCTGGTGTTTTAGTGATTAAAATTGATGTGCCTTCAATAACTCAAAGACAAGGAATTTAAAGGATTCAACTAAGGCTTTTAATCACTAAGAACATAGCAGCATTACAGGTCTTCCCACATCGGGCGTCTGGTAGGAATGACTCATCCAGCTCCTGAGACCTTTTATGGCAAAAGACAGGGGCGTAGCCAATACACACAATAGGAACAAAAGGGGGCGGTTCACACAATACAAGCAGGTGAAACACACAGGTAAAACACATAGGCTGATGAAGGCATATATTTCATCACAGTGGAGCCCTGCAGTATACACCATACAGGGTCTCTAGAATGGTCGTGGTCTGCTGTGCACTGCACAACATGGCACAGTGTCGTGGCTTGCAGCTTCCTGATGAGCAAGTGGCTCAGTTCCAGGCCTCCTCAGATGAGGATGAGGAGGAGGAGGAGGAGGAGGCTGAAGAGGAGGAGGATCTGGAGGAGGAGGAGGAGGAGCAGGAGGAGCAGGAGGAAGAGGAGGAGCAGGAGGAGGAGGAGCAGGGGGAGGAGGAGGAGCAGGAGGAGAACAGAGCGCCGGTCTATCGACCAGCAGCAGAGGCAGCACGCGAACACATGGTTGCTCGGGATGCAAGGGATGAACTTATTCTGGCCAGATTTGCATAGGTTGCCCAAGTTGGCACATGTCCTTGGCTCCATCCTAAGACATCATTGACAATGGACATGACTCTCTGGCCTCCTTTCACTCAGGCCACCAACCTGGCAATGCAAGTGTGGTGGAGCCTGCAATGTGGAGCTGCCTAAGACAAAAGAACAGATGCCATAATGCCAACATTTTGGCATCAAATCATTTTAATACTTTCCAACAGGGATGGCATTTCATCAATACACAGAAACATTCTCCCAATCTGCACACAGATCTGGAGGTTATATCCCTTGCCATCTGTACCCACACAGCCTTGGTTTCTTTAGGAGGCCTCTTCCTCCCAGATGAGTGGAAAAGCACCTCCCTGCTAGCTGTCACCGCCTCAAACAACATTTGCAGCGCATCATCCGAGAGCCTCGGGGAGGCCCTTGCCTTGGAATTGGACATAGTGGTTTCTCAGAATATGTTGCAGGTGGTGCAGCATAGCCAGAAATCCTGTGGAATGAGCCAAGGCAGCAAGAAGCCATAAAATCAGACTGGAAAAGTGATGTCAGCAGAGGAGAGTCTCAGTTCCAAAACACTCATTGACCAAGGGCAACCCACACCTCTGAAATCAAGTGGCCAATCAGGGGAAAATCGCAATTTTTTGAAAACTATCAGTGGAGGCGGGTTTCAAACCCACCCAAACCGAAACCTGCCTCCATCTCGCCTCCATTGGGAAAATCGCCCCCATAGAATCATAGAAATTTACCGCACAGAAGGAGGACATTCGGCCCATCGTAACTGTGCCGGCCGAAAATAGAGCTATCCAGTCTAATCCCACTTTCCAATTCTACCCAATCATTTAATCTCCTTGCATATCCCGTGTACACTCTATCCTATCATGGACTCTACCCATCCATTTAATCTCCTTTGCCAGTCCATGTAGGAGGAGAGAGAGGTGGAGAGGTTTAGGTAGGAAATTCCAGAGCTTCGGGCCTAGACAGCTGAAGTATGGCCACCAATGCTGGGGCAAAAGGAATTGGGGGTGCAAAAGAGGCCAGAATTGGAGGAGGGCTGTAGGGCTCGAGGAGAGTGCAGAGATAGGGAGGGGCAAGGCCATGGAGGGATTTGAAAACAAGAATGAGAATTTTAAACTTGAGGCATTGCTGAACTGGGGGCCAATGTAGGTCAGCGAGCACAGGGGTTGATGGTTGAACGGGTCTTGGCGCGAGTTAGGATATGGGCAGCAGAGAAATGATATTGGGTCAAAAGTTCAGGATAATGAAACAGTTTGGGTGGAGGTAAGGAATAAAAAGGTGAAAAAAACACTAGTGGGCATAGTCTATAGGCCTCTGAACAGTGGCAACTCTGTTGGACGGAGTATCAATCAGGAAATAGTTGAGGCTTGTAATAAGGGAACATCTATAATTATGGGGGATTTTAACTATCATATTAATTGGACAAATCAAATTGGGCAGGGCTGCCTTGAGGATGAGTTCATTGAGTGTATTAGGGATGGGTTTCTTGAGCAGTATGTAACTGAACCGACCAGGGGGCAAGCAACCTTAGATCTGGTCCTGTGTAACGAGATGGGATTAATTAAAAATGTCCTAGTAAAGGATCCCCTTGGAATGAGTGACCATAACATGGTTGAATCCCATATTCAATTAGAGGGTGAGAAGGTTGGATCTCAAACAAGCGTGCTAAGCTTGAATAAAGGAGACTATGAAGGTATGAGAGCGGAATTGAGTAGAGTGTATTGGGAAAATAGATTAAAGGGTAAGACGATACATGATCAGTGGTGTACATTTAAGGAGTTATTTTACAACTTCCAAAAAAAACATATTCCACTGAGAAGAAAAGGGTGTAAAAGAAAAGACAGCCATCTGTGGCTAAGTAAAGAAATTAAGGATAGTATTCGACTAAAAACAAGGGCATATAAGGTAGCCAAATCTAGTGGGAGGATAGAGGATTGGGAAAACTTTAAAAGACAGCAAAAAATAACAAAAAGATTGATTAAGAAAGGGAAGATAGATTATGAAAGTAAATTAGCAAAAAATATAAAAACAGATAGTAAGAGTTTTTATAGTTATATAAAAAGAAAAAGGGTGGCTAAAGTAAATGTTGGTCCCTTAGAGGATGAGACCGGGAAATTAATGGTGGGAAATATGGAGATGGCAAAAACACTGAATGAATATTTTACATCAGTCTTTACAGTAGAAGACACTAAGAATATCCCAACACTGGACAAACAGGGGGCTAAAGGAGGGGAGGAGCTAAACACGATCAAAATCACTAAGGAAGTGGTACTCGGTAAAATAATGGGACCCAAGGCGGATAAATCACCTGGACCTGATGGCTTACATCCTAGGGTCTTGAGGGAAGTGGCGGTAGGGATTGTGGATGCATTGGTAATAATTTTCCAAAACTCCCTGGACTCGGCAAAGGTCCCGGCAGACTGGAAAACTGCTAATGTAACACCTTATTTAAAAAGGGCAGTAGACAGAAGGCTGGAAACTATAGACCGGTTAGCCTAACATCTGTGGTAGGTTAAATTTTGGGGTCCATTATTAAGGAGACAGTAACAGGACATTTGGATAATCATAATTTAATAGGACAAAGTCAGCATGGTTTTATGAAGGGGAAGTCATGTTTGACAAATTTGCTGGAGTTCTTTGAGGAAGTAACATATAGAGTGGGTAAAGGGGAACCAGTGGCCGTAGTATATTTAGACTTCCAAAAGGCATTTGACAAGGTGCCACACAAAAGATTATTGCTTAAGATAAAAAATCACGGGATTGGGGGTAATATTCTGGCATGGATAGAGGATTGGCTATCTAACAGAAGGCAGAGAGTTGGGATAAATGGTTCATTCTCAGACTGGCAATCAGTAACTAGTGGTGTTCCGCAGGGGTCAGTGCTGGGTCCCCAACTCTTTACAATCTATATTAACGATTTGGAGGAGGGGACCGAGTGTAACATATCAAAGTTTGCAGATGATACTAAGATGGGAGGGAAAGTAGTGAGTGAGGAGGACATAAAAAACCTGCAAGGGGACATTGACAGGCTAAGTAAGTGGGCAGAGATTTGGCAGATGGAATACAATACTGGAAAGTGTGAGGTTATGCACTTTGGCAGGAAAAATCGTAGAGCAAGTTATTATCTTAATGGCAAGAAACTGGAAAGTACTGAAGTACAAAGGGATCTGGGGGTCCTGGTGCACGAAACTCAAAAGGTTAGTATGCAGGTGCAGCAAGTGATTAAGAAGGCCAATGGAATGTTGGCTTTCATTGCTAGGGGGATAGAATATAAAAATAGGGAGGTATTGCTTCAGTTGTTCAAGGTATTGGTGAGACCGCACCTGGAATACTGCGTACAGTTTTGGTGTCCATACTTAAGAAAGGACATACTTGCTCTCGAGTCAGTACAAAGAAGGTTCACTCGGTTAATCCCGGGGATGAGGGGATGGACATATGAGGAGAGGTTGAGTAGATTGGGACTCTACTCATTGGAGTTCAGAAGAATGAGAGGCGATCTTATTGAAACATATAAGATTGTGAAGGGGTTGGATCGGGTGGATGCGGGGAAGATGTTCCCGATGATGGGTGAAACTAGAACTAGGGGGCATAGTCTTAGAATAAGGGGCTGCTCTTTCAGAACTGAGATGAGGAGGAACTACTTCACTCAGAGGGTGGTAGGTCCATGGAATATGCTGCCCCAAAACGCTGTAGAAGCTACATCATTACATAAATTTAAAACAGAAATAGACAGTTTCCTAGAAGTAAAGGGAATTAAGGGTTACGGGGAGCGGGCAGGAATTTGGACATGAGTCTAGGTTCGGATCGGTCATGGCCCTGTGGGTAGCGGAGTGAGCCCAGGGGCCGTGTAGCCTGATCCTGCTCCTATTTCGTGTGTCTAATTCTGTTAGATTCAGGAGATGGTTCTGTGATAGTGGATTGGCGGTTAGAATCAGATCAGCCATGATCTTATTGAATGGCGGAGCAGGCTCAAGGGGCCGATTGGCCTACTCCTGCTCCTATTTCTTATGTTCTTATGTTCTTATGTTCAGGGCAAGTTTGTCACATCTAGGTGACCTGCTTGTGTTGTCACTCTGCAGGGTGTAGGGTTGCCAAACCTGCAGGATTCTCCAGGAATTAAAGAATAATCTCTCAGACACTGCAAAATCTTAGGGGCGTTAAAAAAACGGTGGGAGTTTCATCGTTTTCTTTGAACATTTTCGTTTATTGGTTGTGTACATATTGGAGATGGGGAAAAGAGGGCTGTTTGACTGACAGTTAGGAATCATCCAATCCGATAACAAAGAAACTGTTTGCTTTCCAATGGGAGTGGGAAGGCGGGGCATTGTGTGGATGGATGTGTCGGGCAACCAATGGCGGGAGTGGGAAGGCAGGGCATTGTGTGGATGGATGTGTCGGGCAACCAATGGCGGGCGTGTGCGGGCGGGGTGTTGCGAGGTTGGATGTGTCGGGCAACCAATGGCAGGAGTGTGCGCACGGGGCGTTGAGACGTTGGACGTGTCAGACGACTAATGGCGGCTGTGTGGGAGGGGGCGGAGCTGTTGGAGGCTGAATGTCAACTGATGAAACCTCCAGGTAGAGGCTGAAAGGAATATTACTAGTCCTAGCCCCTTTAGGGCTACCCCGGATCAGGCGTACTCCCCAGACGTTCACTTTCAACTAAAGTTTGAGGTAGCCGAATCCTAAAGATGCTTAATTGGGTCTAAAGGTCCAGACTATCTCTCCCTAAAGGAAAGGAACAACCTGAAGATGTTACCGTGCTCCAGATAGCATTTTCAATAAGTTTAGCTAGACTGTAACATTCCGGATATTATGAGGGTCCAGAAAACACCCCCAGAATTCTGCAACTCCTCACCAAAGAGCATACAGAGATTGAGTTCGTCTTTTGTCTCCACTAGTCCTATCACCATCTCGTCTCATTTTGAACACCTCTTAATGTCTCTTCTCTTTTGTTCTCTCCCAGCCTGGCTTCTTAATCTATTTCATTTCCTGTGCTTCTTTAGTCTTGACAAAGGGTTTTCACCCGAAACGTTGACTCTATTTTCTCTCCACGGATGTTGCCTGGCCTGCTGAGTTTTTCCAGCATTTTCTGTTGTTATTTTGAGTTCACAAGTTTGATACAGAAGTATTATGTGAGACAATTCTAAAAATATATAGATTTATGAAAGAACTGACATGTAATTACAGTAGGTGTTTCAATCGCAACATTAACAGTTCCAAATACAAAAAGCTTACAATTCTATTATCAGAGATCCTTATTCTCACATCTTAACTTCGCTAGTTTTACAGTTCTTAGTTTATTCCAGGATATCCACCAAAATCAAATACAATACCATTGATCCCCGAGACACAAAGAGGTGTAGACTTACAGAGCTTGCCTCTGAAGCCAAGAATCGCTTTGCCCCTTTACAGAGAATCTATCATCCCATTTGAAAGTTCAATTTTTATACCCTTTTGCAGTGGTATTTCCTTTGAAGTTTTCTGCTGATATAAGTTAATTATCTCCGGTCATTTTTCTGTTGACCCCTGCTATTCTTACAGTTAGATCAGCTGGTAGCATTAAGAATGATATCTCTACCCTAGGTGTTCGAAGCTTATCATAAAAAACGGTGTAACCAGCAGGTGCATCTATTTGATGTCATTTTACGAAGGTCTTCTGCTGGTGTCGTTTTACGATGTGTAAATTAAAACTCCTCAACCAGGGTGATCTATGCAATTCTTAGTTACCTCAGCTGGTTGCAACACAGAATCGTGTCTCCTGTGTTTCATTTGATGTTATTTTTATGAAGGCATATGTTTCTTAATTTTCTGTGTTTCTTTCCGAAGTGTAATTTAAGACACCTTAACAGGGTGTACCATTGTGTTCTTTCCAAAGCTGCAGACTTCAGGAACCTTTAACCTTCTGTTTCAACAAGGCTACTGATTCAGGGTCAACAACTTATCTTATCTCAATAGCCTGAATGCTGTTCACAGCTTCTCCATTGTTAGGTTTTTAGATTTTCAAGCCCAGTTTGTCATGTTACAAAGGCCAGAATTCTTTCATAGAATGGTGTATTTTTCTGAATATGGCTTATTCCTTCACAAGGTCCAACCAGAGTTAGCGATCTTACGCTGCAGGGTGGCTGAAGTGACTACTTGCCACTGCTTATTGAGGGTGCAGCCACTTCAAAGGCTTTCACTTCTGTCTTTGGGGGCTTCTAAACTCCTCATAGCGAACAAAACTCCACGTAAGGGTATCCGTTTGCACAGAAAGACTGAATCGCAGATCGTGATCCCAAAGCACAAATAAAAATCCTGAAAGAACAAGGAGTTTAACTTATTCAGTCACCTTGGAGCTGTGGCCTAGGTCACAGCCCTTTATTAAGGGCTGTTTTTCAGTTGCACATTCTGCCTTCGGGCAGCTTCTCTGATATTCTCCATCAGCCTTTCTCCATTGTTCACCCCTGTCCTACTACATTCTCTGACAAAATGTCCCCTTTTCCTGATTCAAAATCAACCATTCTGCCCCATCAAGCATTTAATCATCTAAGTCTACACCCTTCCTTTTGCTAAGGCGCTTTGAGTAATAGAAAATGCTCTTCTCAGGAAGCTATTATCAGTTGCAATCCTTGTGTATCCAAGAATAGCTTCCGACAGGAAACATTATCCATTGCTGAAAAGTCTTGTTGGTGTAAATTGATCTGTTAGCATGACATTACGGTTGGACTCCATGAACTACCACTCGGTGTTCCTCGTATAAAAGAAAGCTTTTCTCATGGAAAATGGTGATGACGTTATGGACAAGCATGTGATTCCACTCCTCAGAGTGGTAGTTATTCTAAGCCCTTTGTACCAGAATTTCAATCTTAGAATAAAAACAGAGACAAAGACTGATGGCATGTCTTATTGGCAAAGGACCTCACATAACTGAGGACGAGGCATCTGCTACTAATCAAAACTGCTGGGCTCCTTGCCAGAGGCCAGTTCTTGAGGCCTCATAGAAGTGACCTCTGCACTCTCATTAGTGCTAATAAAAGTGACGATGGCAATTGGAATAGACGCCCCACCCACTCTGCCCAAACACCTCAACAATCAGGCCCTTTTACTTAGGATTGGGAGCCTAATCTTCTCCAGTTGTGGTGAGAATGAGCCTGACCTATCGACATCTAGCCTCCGTCTGCTCTCCAGCCGCTTAAAAGAACACAAGTGATTTCGAGCTGACTGCCACTCCTGGGCCAAGAGTGAAATAGAAACCATCACCTTGGAGTTGACTTAGTTGATGAAACAGGATATTTTGGCTTCAGATTGGCAGAAACACCTGGCAGGGACCTCCAGTCATTCACTGTAGGGATGGGAAGAAAAGGCCTGAGTATTGTTACATTGAGCGGGTCAGTTAAGAGGGTTTATTTCATTCCTCCTTCCCCCCACCCCCTTTCCATATTTTTCTTCAGTATTTGGCAAACTGAAGGAAGACAGGTTGACTTCTTTACAAATGGGTAGAGAATGGCATGTCACCATCATCGACAAACAGAAAGAACAAACCAAAAATTTTAAAGTTCCGTTTTTTGGAGAGACAAGAAAAGCTGGGAGTGTTCTCCTTAGAGCAGAGAAGGTTAAGGGGAGATTTAAAATTCGGCTCAGAGTCATTGAGGTAGAATGCTTGATAGAGACACTCCGACACAGAAGGGAAGGAAAGGAATTTCTGGATCGTTTTCTCCAGAATACGGTCACAACTCAGAGGAAATCACAGGTGCAGGAAGGGGAGAGTGTGACCACCAGTGAACAGGTCAGAGGGAACCTAGGTGAGGTAGAAGAGGAGGTCCCACAGGCACTGGTTCTATCCAACAGGTTTGAGCTACTTGCTACCTGTGAGGATAAAAGAAAGACTTGAAAGACTTGCATTTATATAGCACCTTTCACGACCACCAGACGTCGCAACGCACTTTACAGCCAATGATGTACCTTTTGAAGTGTAGTCACTGTTGTAATGTGGGAAATGAGGCAGCCAATTTGTGCACAGCAAGCTCCCACAAACAGTAATGTAATAAATGACCAGATAATCTGTTTTTGTTATGTTGATTGAGGGATAAATATTGGCCAGGACACTGAGGAGAACTCCCCTATTCTTCTTTGAAATAGTGCCATAGGATCTTTTACATCCACCTGAGAGAGGAGACGGGGCCTCAGTTTAATGTCTCATCCGAAAGACTGCACCTCCGACAGTGCAGCACTCCCTCAGTACTGCACTGGAGTGTCAGCCTAGCTTTATGTGCTCAAGTCCCTGGAGTGGGACTTGAACCCACAACCTTCTGACTCAGAGGCGAGTGTGCTACCAACTGAGGAGAAAGACTGCGAGGAGGATAGCCACAATTCTGGCCAAGACACCGTGGAGCAGATGGCTGTCCAACAGTGGGAGAAACAGAAGAGAAATGTGGTAGTTATAGGGGATTCAATAATTACGGGGATAGATAGCATCCTCTGCAGTCACAAATAAGAGTCCCGAAGGTTGTGTTTCCTACCTGGTGGCAGGGTAAGGGATATCTCGAAGTGGTTGGAAAGGAACCTAGATAGGGAGGGGGAAGATCCAGTTGCCCTGGTCTATGTTGGGACAAACTTCATAGGAAAGAAGAGGGAGGAGGTCCTGTTGAGAGTGTTTCTCAAGTTAGGTGCTAAATTAAAAGGCAGGACCTCGAAGGCAATAATCTTGTGATTATTAACTGAGCCACATGCTAATTGGCACAGGGACAAATAGATCAGGAAAGTAAATAAATGGTTGAAGGATTGGTGTGGGAAAGAGGGGTTCCATTTCCTGGGGCACTGGCACCAGAACTGGGACAGGAGGGGGCTGTACTGCTGGGACAGGCTGCATCTGGACCGGGTTGGGACCATGGTCCTAGTGGAAATGATAAATAGGGCTGTAGAAAGGACTTTAAGCCAATAAAGGGGAGCAGGGAGGGCTCAGACAGAACTAAAAATAAAAGTAAAAATAGCCTAAAGATAAGTAAAAGAGATGAGAGCAAAGTCCAGATCATAAATAGTGTTAACGGTAAGATAAATACTTCAGGTTCAGATTAAAATATAGGAAATAATAATAAAATAACTGATAAAAATACAACAGGAGTTATAATAAACAAGGAGTGTGATAAGTTAAACTGTGTGAGAAAAACAGCATCAGGGTTACAGGGCAGGGTTGGGTCTGTTGCCCAAGTATGGGTTCTATCCATTAATGCACGTAGCATTAACAATAAAACAAGTGAAATATAAGTGATGTAGTGGGCATCACTGTGACCCGGCTACATGCTGGGCATGACTGGGCGATAAATATACCAGGTAATGAGGTCTTTAGAAAGGACAGAGAAATTGGAAAAGGAGGAGCAGTGGCCATATTGGTAAAGGACACTATTGCAGCATTAGAAAGGGGCGATATCAATAAGGGTGAGCAGGCAGTAGAAACGCTATGGATAGAACTGGGGAGTAGAAAAGGATTTAAAACTTTGGTGGAAGTTGCCTACAGGCCTCCTGATAGCAGTGATAAAGTAATGGGATGTATAGACACGGAAATCAGAAAGGTTGTTGCAAGAACAGTGTAGTTATAAAGGGCGGCTTTAATTTTCACACAGGCTGGGGGAAAGCAGATCAGCGCGCGTCCCAAAGGCAGTGAATTTCTTGAGTGTATTTGAGGCAGTTTCCTGGAACAAGATGTTCTTGAACCAACTAGAGAACAGGCCATCTTAGATTCAGTGATGAGTAATGAGCTTGAATTAGTCAATAATCTAACGGTAAGGGAACACCTAGCTAACAGGGACCGCAAGACGATTGAATTAGACATTAGGTTTGAGAGGGAGAAGGGTGAGTCATGAACCAAGGTTGTAAATTTGGGCGAGGCAGACTTCGAAGGGATTAGGCAGGAGTAGTGAGGTGAGAGGTGAGAGTGACTGCCTTTGACATCAAGGCAGCATTTGACTGAGTGTGGCATCAAGGAGCCCTAGTAAAACTGAAGTCAATGGGAATCAGGGGGGAAACTCTCCACTGGCTCGAGTCATACCTAGCACAAAGGAAGATGGTTGTGGTGGTTGAAGGTCAATCATCACAGCCCCAGGAAATCGCTGCATAAGGTCAGAAATTGGGATGTTCGCTGATGACTGCACAGTGTTCAGTGCCATTTACAACTCCTCAAATAATGAAGCAGTCCATGCCCGCATGCAACAAGAGCTGGACGATGTTCAGACTTGGGCTGATAAGTGGCAGGTAACATTCGCACCACAGAAGTGCCAGGCAATGACTATCTCCAACAAGAGAGAGTCTCACCACCACCCCTTGACATTCAACAGCATTATCATCGCCGAATCCCCCATCATCAACATCCTGGGGGTCACCATTGACCAGAAAGTTAACTGAACCAGTCACATAAATACTGTGGCAACAAGAGCAGGTCAGAGGCTAGGCATTCTGCGGTGAGTGTCTCACCTCCTGACTTTCCACCATCTACAAGGCACAAGTAAGGAGTGTGATGGAATATTCTCCACTTGCCTAGATGAGTGCAGCTCCAACAACACTCAAGAAGCTCGACACCATCCAGGACAAAGCAGCCCACTTGATTGGCACCCCATCTCCACTTTAAACATTCACTCCGTCCACCACCGGCACACCGTGGCTGCAGTGTGTACCATTTACAAGATGCACTGCAGCAACTCGCCAAGGCTTCTTCGGCAGCACCTCCCAAACCCGCAACATCTTCCACTTAGAAGGACAAGGGCAGCAGGTGCATGGGAACACTACCACCTCCAAGTTCCCCTCCAAGTCACACACCAGCCTGGCTCAGAAGTATATCGCCGATCCTTCATCGTCACTGGGTCAAAATCCTGGAACTCCCTCCCTAACAACACTGTGGGAGTACCTTCACCACATGGACTGCAGCGGTTCAAGAAGGCGGCTCACCACCACCTTCTCAAGGGCAATTAGGGATGGGCAATAAATGCTGGCCTTGCCAGCGATGCCCACATCCCATAAAACGAATTTTAAAAAAATTGACTACATTAGACTGGGCAGAACTATTAATGGATAAAACTACAGATGAACACTGGGAGTTGCTCAAAGAAGTATTTGGTAGAATACAAGATCTGTAAATACTCCTAAAGGGCGAGAGCTCTACTTGTGTAATTAAACAACCTTGGCCAACAAGAGAAGTGAAAGATGGTATAAAACTAAAAGAAAAGGCTTCTACAAAGGCAAAGAACAGTAGAGATCCCATGGACTGGGAGAGATATAAAGAAAGTAGTAAGAGTTGCAAAAAGGGATTATGAGAAAAAACTTGCGAGCAATATCAAGGACAACAGTAAAGGTTTCTATACGTATATTAAGCGAAAGACTGTGACTAAAAGTAATGTGGGTCCCTTAAACGCAAGTGATCTTGTAATTGAAAATCAAGAAATTAGGTAGAGGATGTGTATAAAGTACCAGAAATACGAGGAAAAATAAAAAATAAATCAAGGGGAGAAACTTACTAGATTTAATATAAGTTAAAAAATGATAGTGAAATAATAATGAGAGTAAAGATAGACCAACCTCCAGGTCCTGATGGTTTCCACCCCAGGGTATTAAAGGAAGTAGTTGAGGAAATTGTAGATGCTCTGGTCATCATCTTCCAAAACTCTCGATTCAGGAATTGTCCCCTTGGATTGGAATCAGTAAATCAGTAAAGACTAGTGGACAGGTACAAAAAATAATTTAAAAGACTAATGGAATGTTGGCCTTTACCTCAAGAGGGCTGGAATGCAAATGGGTGGAAGTGATGTTACAGCTGTACAGAGCTGTGGTTAGACTCCATCTGGAGTACAGCATTCAAGAAGGATGTATTACAATATATATTAATGATCTAGACGAGGGGGCTAGATGTAATATCTCCAAGTTTGCAGACGACACAAAGCTGGGTGGGCGTGTGTGCTGTGAGGAGGGTGCAGAGAAACTCCAGTATGATTTGGACAGGCTGGGTGATTGGGCAGAAGCAGTAAAATGTGGATAAATGCGAAGTTATCCACTTTGGTGGCAAAAACAGGAAGGCAGATTATTATCTGAATGGCAATAGATTGGGAGAAGGGGAAGTGCAACGAGACCTGGGTGTCCCTGTACACCAGTCGCTGAAGGTAAGCATGCAGGTGCAGCAGGCGGTTAAGAAGGCAAATGGTGTGTTGGCCTTCATAGCGAGAGGGTTCGAGCACAGGAACAAGGATGTCTTGCTGCAGTTGTACAGGGCCTTGGTGAGACCACACCTTGAGTATTGTGTGCAGTTTTGGTCGCCTTATCTGAGGAAGGATGTTCTTGCCATGCAGGGAGTGCAGCGAAGATTCACCAGACTGATACCTGGGATGGCAGGAATGACGTATGAGGAGAGATTGGGTCGATTGGGCTTATATTCGCTGGAGTTTAGAAGAATGAGAGGGGATCTCATTGAAACTTATAAAATTCTAACAGGACTAGACAGACTAGATGCAGGAAGGATGTTCCCAATGGCGGGGGAGTCCAGAACCAGGGGTCACAGTCTAAGGATAAGGGGTAAACCAGTTAGGACAGAGATGAGGAGGAATTTCTTCACCCAGAGAGTCGTGAACCTGTGGAATTCTTTACCACAGAAGGCAGTTCAGGCCAATTCATTAAATATATTCAAGAAGGAGTTAGATATCTTTCTTAAGGCTAAAGGGATCAAGGGGTATGGGGAGAAGGCAGGGACAGGGTACTGAATTTGGATGATCAGCCATGATCGCATTAAATGGCAGAGCAGGCTCGAGGGGCCGAATGGCCTACTCCTGCTCCATCTTCTATGTTTCTATGTATTGGCCTTGGAGGGGGTGCAGCGCAGATTTGCCATAATGATACCCGGGATTAAAAGGGTTAAATTATGAGAGCAGGTTGCATAGACTAGGCTTGTGTTCCCTTGAATATAGAAGATTAAGGGATGATCTAATTGGGGTCTTTAAGATGATTAAAGGTGTTGATAGGGTAGATAGAGAGAAACTATTTCCTCTAGAACAAGGGGGCATAACCTTAAAATTGGAGCTAAGGCATTAATGGGTGATGTCACGAAGCACTTCTTCACACAAAGGGTAGTGGAAATCTGGAACTCTCTCCCCCAAAAATTTCAAAACTAAAACTGATAGATTCTTGTTAGGCAAGGGTATTAAGGGTTACGGAACCAAGACGTGTAATTGGAGTTCAGATACAGATGAGGCATGACCTAATTGAATGGTGGAACAGGCTCGAGGGGCTGAATGGTCTCCTCCTGTTCCTCTGTTCCTTTGTGCTCATGTCTCTGGAGTGGGACTTGAGCCCACAACCTTCTGACTCAGAGGCGCGAGTGCTCCCATTAGTTTAGATCTTTTGCCAAAGATCCTGATTATCAAGGACAATGCAGAAGGAAATGGGTTAAACATTCAGCAGTCGTTCCAATATGCAAATTTTCTGTTGGCCAGGCTATTAACAGGTATTAAAGGTTCAGACATTGTTTACATAGTTATGCAGCTCCCCCGCTAAGGTGAATGAGTGGTTTACATGCTTAATAGGAGCAATTGGGCAACAGTGTAGTGTTAAAGGTTTAGTAATACCAGGGCTCGCCTCGTGTTTCAGTGTTTAGAAGGTGGAATCTTTGGCATTTGGCACTTCCATACACATTTTTCGAGCTCCCACGCCCTTCCCTCCTGTAGCTATGGACCCATGATGGAGTGGACACAGGTTTCCCTCCCATACCTTGTGCAAATGGCCATTTGTCACGGGTAAGACGAGAACCATTGTTCTCAACATTTTCAGTCTGAGGGATCCCTGTCAATTCTTACACGCTCCCAGGGATCCCCTGTAAATACTGACACACTCAAGGGGATCCCCTGTAAATACTGATACACTCCCGGAGATCTCCTGTAAATACTGACACACTCCCAGGGACCCTCCTGTAAATACTGACATACTCCTGGGGATCCCCTGTAAATACTGACACACTCCCGGGGATCCCCTGTAAATACTGACACACTCCCGGGGACGCCCTGTAAATACTGACACACTCCCGGGGACCCCCTGTAAATACTGACACACTCCCGGGGACCCCCTGTAAATACCGACACAATACAATACAATACAAATCGCTTTATTGGCATGATAAGGTACATCTTATGTTGCCAAAGCATCAAAATACATTTATGGTTGAACACATAAACGCGGTTCCATTCATACAGTGTATAAACAGGTATATCCCTGAGTTTATAAATATATTTTCGCCTTGTTTATATATACTCTTGTCTTAGTTTACTGGTTGTCCCTCTGTTCATGGCAAGCTGTAACATAGTGTGCCGCCAGTGTTACACAGCTTCTCTCCTCCCCCAGTAGGAATGGGAGTTTTTGGTTGTCAGTCAGATTTCTGAATTCAGGGCATATTTGTGAGAATTTTTGATAGAAATTCTCTCTGATGCCCTGATATTTTCCACAGGCTGTGAGGAAGTGCATCTCTGTCTCAACTACTCCCTGACTGCAGTGAGAGCATATCCTGTCTTCTCTTGGCAGCCTGGTCTGCCTGTGTCTGCCTTTTTCGATCGCTAGGCTATGTTCGCTAAGTCTGTACCTTGTCAAGGTTCTTCTCAGTTTGTTATCCTTTACCATGGTCAGGTAATCAGCTATGTTGTATTGTCTGTTTAGGGCCAAGTAGCAATTGAGTTTGCTTTGGGTTTTTGTTGTTTCTGCCCAATATGACAGATATTTTTCCTTTTGCTTAGCGACGATTGTGTTGGGTCGAATTCTTTGTGTTACCCTGTCACTGTCCTGGGGCTGGTTATTGTTAGTATTGTTATTAGTTACTTTATTGAGTCCCAGGACTAGTTGACTGAGGGTATTCTTCTTTATGGTCAGCTCTTGGCATTTCAGGGCGTCGTAGTGATAGCATTGGGGGTTGCTCATTTGTAGGTGATTCCAAAATTTGGTGGCTCTTTTTTGGATAGTGATTATTAATGGGTATTGGCCTAGTTCCGCCCTGCATGCGTTGTTTACTGTTTTCCTTTGAGTCCGGAGGATACTTTTACAGAATTCCGCATGTAGGATCTCAATTGTGTGTTTGTCCCATTTTGCAAAATCTTGTTGTGTTAGTGGTCCCCAGACCTCACTGCCATAGAGTGCAATTGGTTCAATTACTGATTTGAAAATTTTGAGCCAAATGCTAATTGGGATTTCTATTTGGATTGATTTTTTGATGGCATAGAAAGCCCTTCTTGCTTTCTCTTTCAGTTCATTCACAGCCAGTTTGAAGTTTCCCGTAGAACTGATTTTTAAGCCCAAGTATGTGTAGTGAGTGGTTTGTTCAATTTTGGTTGTTCCTACTGTGAAATTTATTGTGGGTCCATGTTGTTTGGATCTTTGCTGGAACACAAGGACTTTGGTTTTTTGGGGATTTATTGTCAGGGCCCAAGTCTGGCAGTACGACTCCAGCAGGTCCAGGTTCTGCTGTAGACCCTCCTTAGTTGGTGACAGCAGAACCAGGTCGTCGGCATAGAGGAGGAATTTAACCTTGGATTCATATAGGGTGAGGCCGGGTGCTGTAGATTGTTCAAGTAGTTTTGCCAATCCATTAATGTAAATATTAAAGAGTGTCGGTGAGATTGGCGAGCCCTGCGTCACCCCCCGCCCCTGTGGGAAGTATTTTGTTTGTTTGTCTCCAATTTTAACTGCACATTTATTGTTTGTATACATTGATTTAATTACATCATATGTTTTACCTCCTACCCCGCTTTCGATAAGTTTCAGGAATAAACCGTCATGCCAGATGGAGTCGAAAGCCTTCTGGAAATCTACAAAGCATGCGTAGATTTTGCTTTTGTTATGGTGAACGTGTTTGTCAATTAGGGTCTGTAGGGTGAAGATATGATCGGATGTTCTCCCGGGAACCCCTGTAAATACTGACACACTCCCAGGGACCCCCTGTAAATACTGACACACTCCCGGGGACCCCCTGTAAATACCGACTAACTCCCGAATGCCCCCTGTAAATACTGACACACTCCCGGGGACACCCTGTAAATACTGACACACTCCCGGGGACCCCCTGTAAATACTGACACACTCCCGGGGACCCCCTGTAAATACTGACACACTCCCGGGGGCCCCCTGTAAATACTGACACACTCCCGGGGACGCCCTGTAGATACTGACACACTCCCGGGGACCCCCTGTAAATACCGACACGTTCCCGGGAACCCCTGTAAATACTGACACACTCCCGGGGACCCCCTGTAAATACTGACACACTCCCAGGACCCCCTGTAAATACCGACACACTCCCGGGGACCCCCTGTAAATACTGACACACTCCCGGGGACCCCCTGTAAATACTGACGCACTCCCGGGGACCCCCTGTAAATACTGACACACTCCCGGGGACCCCCTGTAAATACTGACACACTCCCGGGGACCCCCTGTAAATACCGACACACTCCCGGGAACCCGTGTAAATACTGACACACTCCCGGGGACCCCCTGTAAATACTGACACACTCCCAGGGACCCCCTATAAATACTGACACACTCCCGGGACCCCCTGTAAATACCGACACACAGGAACAGGAACCTATGTTCAGCCATTCAATGAGATCATGGCTGATCTGTACCCTAACTCCATCCACCTGCCTTGGCTCCCTATCCCTAATACCCTCGGCTAGCATTAATCTTATCGAGCTTATCTAGCTTCCCCTTAAATGCATCTTAAAATTAAAATGGAGCAATTGAAAAATTAAAAAATGTTAAAGGGACGGAAATAAAGGGCAGGAGAGTGCGACTAAGTGGATGCCTCTTGTGGAGAGCCAGCACAGGCATGATGGACTGAATGGCCTCCTTTAATGTACTGTGCAATTCTGTGATTCCGCGATTAAAACATCTGGAGCTGGCTGATTTATATAAATAACCAGTGACGAGCAGCCCGTGACAGTCGTGAACTGCTGCAGCGAATCCTGAGTGATTTACACAATCATCGAATTTCAGAAGGATATTCCGGCCCACAAAACATTCCCAGACGCGTCCCACTGAGGCTCTGTAGGTCACTGCGCTGCCTGGTATGGAACACGGCGAGTTAAAAAGGAAAAGGTCACAAGACGGAAGTCATTTCTCCGCACCCACCCCCTTCCTCCCCCACCGCTTCCCATCAATTTTCACTCCCTCCCTCTCCCCTCTCCTCTTGTTGAGTTGTGATCCATCGTCTAATGATACTTCACTCAGCGGCCATTCTTCCTGTGGCCGTCCATGCGGTGATTGCCATAGGCAGGCTGAACACCCACAGAGTTCAGGCGAGCCTACCCGCATGAGCTCTGCGGTCGCCAACTCTGGTTGGAGATTTTCCTGGAGGTTCCATCACCTGACTTCCCACCGCCCCGCCATTGGCCGCCCGACACGTCGATCCTCGCGGCGTCCCGTCTTCCCACACCAATCCGAGAGCCAATAGACCCTTCACTACCCCATCACAGTCAGTCAAACAGTCAGCCTTTATTCCCTCATGTCCAATATTTTTATAGCCAATAAACACAAGTGGCGAAAGAAAGATTTTTTCATGAACACAATTTTTTTTATTGCCACAACTATTTTCTTCCTGGGTTGCTCGCGGCAGTGTCCTGGAGATTAGAGTTTCATTTCTTGAGACTCCAGGGCCACCCTGGAGGATTGGTAACCCTAGTGAGCTCAGCACACACTCGGGTTCAAGCCTCTGACTTCCCTTGTCTGGAACTGGGCTTAGGAGCATAGCGGTTACGTTACTGTGCCAGTAATCCACGAGACCTAGACTAATGATCCATGTAAATAGACGAGTTCAAACCCCACCACAGCAGCTGGGGAATTTATACTTCAGTTAATTAAATAAATCGAGAATAAAAAAAACTAGTGTCAGTAATGGTGACCATGAAACTACTGAGATTGTCATAAAAAGGTTCACTAATGCCTTTAATGCTGTCCTCACCCAGTCCGGCCTATATGTGACTCCAGACCCACAGCAATGTGGTTGACTTTTAACTGCCCTCTATGGTTCAAGAAGGCGGCTCACCACCACCTTCTCAAGGGCAATTAGGGATGGGCAATAAATGCCGGCCTTGCCAGCGACGCCCACATCCCAATAAGAAAAAGTCAACAGGGGAACCAGAGATTAGTAGGTACATAAGGGGCCTTAACCCCTGGCAGAGCGGGATTCCTGCCCTCTGACCATGTCCGAAATCCCGGTTTCACTTGCATTGAGTATGGCAGGCTCCACGCACTGGGTGGCTAGGGCAACAGGGAGGTAAGGTTGAGATTCTCAGTGGAAGGGCAGCCACGTCACGACAGATATACTTGTAAGGAAAACCGGTGGCTCCCAAAACGTTGTGGGCCCCACGGGCCAGTGAGGCTGGGGGACAATGGTGGGCAAATGTGCAGGAATCCCAGCGGGTGACGTCATCGACCCCCGCAGCCCCGCCCCCTTTCAGTGATGTCAGGGTCGAATGAGGGCCAGCAGATGAAGAAGCCATCTACACTGTCAGTGCGCACCAACCAGGACAGAGACCCGCACAACTGGGTCCCAACCCACACTCCACCGGCCTTCAGACGAGACAGTAAAAGTCTGCCTCTCAGGTGAACATAAAAGATCCTATGACACTATTTCGAAGAAGAACAGGGGAGTTTCTCCCCGGTGTCCTGGCCAATATATATCCCTCAATCAACATCACTAAAACAAATGATCTGGTCATTATCACATTGCTGTTTGTGGGAGCTTGCTGTGCGCAAATTGGCTGCCGCATTTCCTACATTACAACAGTGACTACCCTTCAAAAAGTACTTAATTGCGCTTTGGGATGTCATGAGGTCATGAAAGGCGCTAAAGAAATGCAAGTTCTTTCTTTCTTGGCATCTTGGTAGCCCCCACAACCATGCCCTCTCTCCCGCATCAGCTGAAAAGACTGTGGAGTTTTCGGCCCTTAGCAGCGGATTTTTCCTCCCCAGCGCTTGGGCGTAAATGGTTGCCTTGGTGGAGAGGAAGAGCGAGCTGAGAGGATGGCATAACGAGGCTGTAAGTGGCCTGCAGCGAAACCTCCACCAGCACTGTCCATAGAGAGCAGCCGCACGGGTCCCAGCCCTACGTATCTAGAAGAGAGAGAAGGGACTAAAGTGCAGGACCGCTGGGCCTAGAAATCAAGTAGGCTGCGCCACCCATTAGCGCCTTAAGAGGGCGCTAAGTGGGTCGCAAGCCACTGGCCACGCCTCCCGCTAAATTCAGCGGGACGCTAGTGGTGGCGCTAGCCGTTAGCGCTGCGCCGCTACCGATGACGTCATCGGTGTGCGCAGCGCCCCGCTGACACCCCGGCCGCGATATTTGGAAGCGCCCCCTGATTTACCGCCGGACGCTATGGGCGACCGGTTCAGGGTGGCATACCTGCGGCCGGGGAGGCGCAAATTAAAGGAGAGGTGCGGGGCGGCCATTTTTGCTGTTGCCCGCCTGCCAGCACCTGCCTGCGCTCCCGTCCCCGGCCTCCTGAACCCCCCCCCCCCCGTGGAGTGCCGGCTGTGCTCCAAGAGCCCGGCACTTCTCCTCGGTGCCGGGCTCTTTTGCCGGCACTCGCGATTCTCGGGGGCCCAGCTGGGCCCCAGGTCGCGCTGGACAAGGCCCCTCCCCTTTAAGAAGGGGAGGAAGGCCTGCAGTACCGCAGCGCGATGTGCCGCAGCATGTGGTGCTGCGGCACGTTGCACATATTCAGTCGCAGCGCCCCAAGAGGGATGCGGGGCGCCTCCAGTAGCGCCGCGCTTCCCTTTGGGGCGCTCCAACTGAATTTCCGGCGGGCGGCCGCGAATGCTTCCGGGGCGCTACTTTTAGCGC
This sequence comes from Somniosus microcephalus, assembly GCF_052327205.1. Classification (NCBI taxonomy): domain Eukaryota; kingdom Metazoa; phylum Chordata; class Chondrichthyes; order Squaliformes; family Somniosidae; genus Somniosus; species Somniosus microcephalus. Next base: position 228,988,382 of record NC_140995.1, read on the forward strand.
CCTGGCGAGGCTGGCACCCCAAACGGGGCTACAGTGAATTTCTAGGCCCTGGTGTCTAACACGTTCTTACAAAATTCCCCGCTCCACAGTTTCAGCGGCGCCATTAACACACCAACGGCGGCCGTGTGTTGAGCTGCCTGGGCCCGAGCTCTGGAATTCCCTCCCTAAACCTCTCCGCCTCGCTACCTCTCTCTCCTCCTTTAAGACGCTCCTAAAACCTACCTCTTTGACCAAGCTTTTGGTCACCTGTCCTAATATCTGCTTATGTGGCTCGGTGTCAAATGTGGCTTGATAATCACTCCTGTCAATCGCCTTGGAACATTAAAAGCTTGATATAAATACAAGTTGTTGTTAAAATACATGGGCCAGCACCTCTGCTAAAGGGGGAAGCAGGTGGTGGGGGGGGCGCGGGCGGAGGGAGATTCTGTTCACGGTGATAAGCCTTCGCAAGCCGGTGTGGTTGTCAAGAACAATGTGTTGTGTTTGAACAATCCGTCTATTTTCAGGCCTAACTCCGAAGAATGGCCAACGTGGGCCATAAACCGAGGACATTCTGGCCGGTTGCCCGAGTTGTGGGGGCAGGGGGGTGCCACATTTCTATCAGGTGGCAATCTGGGGCCCAATCCAGAATGCTGCAGGCTTAAGGTCGTCAAGTACGTAGCCCTGCCCCCAGTGTAATAATGACCTGCTTTGCGGGCTGACAGCAGACCCATGTCCCATGTCCCTCACCCCCTCGAAGGGGTTGGCTGCCTTCAAAGGTCGGGCTATTCTTAGCCAGCTAGCATTTGAAAGCATGCGGTCACAATAGTGGTCACACGCCCTCCAGATGTCGGCCGGGGGCATGCTGCATTCACGGAGGAGTGTGGTGCTACCTTTCCATTTACAGCAAGTGCTGTTTGCCGAATGGGAGGTCGGTCGGTGCGATGATGTCAAGACAGATTTAGCGGCGGCTGCTGACATTTTGACTTGACACGGAGAACGTGGATGACAGCCAGAGGCATTCAAACAGCAGGGCACGTGGGTCGGCGGTGTCAGCTGACAGCACTGCACTTGGCTTGCATCAGCCACGGGTGACCTCTGATGCGGAGGCGTGTAAGTGTGAGAACCCAGTGTGGTTGACAGCCCGGTTTTCAGTCACATGAACAGAGAGGGTAGGGGGGATGGGGGTTACCAAGGCAGCCACAGTCACAGGCCCGTAGTGTGGTGCACTGCCTATTCAGACCTACACACTTCCCTGAGTCTACAGTTACACTTTCTGGCCTCTATTAATATTTTGGAAAGGGAATAGTTTTACACAGATTTTTTTTTTAAACTGGCACCGTCCACTTGACGAAGCAATTTTTAACAAAGGCAGCGTCAGTTATAAAGAAAGAACTTACATTTCCACAGGGCCTTTCACAATCTCACGACGCCCCAAAGAGCTTTACAGCCAATGAAGTACTTTTTGAAGCGTGGTCACTGTTGTAATGTAGGAAACGCGACAGCCAATTTGCGCACAGCAAGCTCCCACAAACAGCAATGAGATAAATGACCAGATAATCAGTTTTTTAGTGATGTTGGTTGAGGGATAAATGTTGACCAGGACACCAGGGAGAACTCCCCTTTCTCAAATAGTGTTGTGGCATTATTTACGTTTACCTGAGTGGGAAGGCGGGATCCTTGGTTTAACGTCGCACCCGAAAGACGGCACCTCCGACAGTGCAGCACTCCCTCAGTACTGCACTGGGAGTGTCACCCTAGATTATGTGCTCAATATCTGGAGTGGGGCTTGAACACACGACTTTCTGACTCAGAGGGCGGAGTGTTACCCATTAAGCGAGAGAGAGGAGCACGAAGAGGGGCAGATTATCAACTAGCACCCCAGGCGTAAAAGCTGGTGATGCCAATTGTCCGCCCCTTATGGAAACTGCCCGATTTTCATCTTCATTAACCGCAATCGAGCAGCAGGTTCAAAGTCTGCGGGTTTTATTTAAAGGGTGGAGAGGGGTTAAAAAGCCATGGCTAATAATGTATGCGAGGCCACAAAGAGACATTTAGAAGAATCGTAGAATCTTACAGCAAAACCTTTTGTTCTGTTTCTACTGGCGGGAGGTTCAGTACCCAGAGGGCACAGATTTAAGATAAAAGAACCAGGGGGGAGCTGAGGAGAATTTTTTTTACGGAGCGAATTATTGTGATCTGGAACACGCTGCCTGAAAGGGCGATGGAAGCAGATTCAGTAACTTTCAAATTTGAATTGGATAAGTACTTGAAGAGGAGAAAATTGCAGGTTTATGGGGAGTGAGACTAATTGGGTAGCTCTTTCAGAGAGCCGGCAAAGGCACGATGGACCGAAGGGCCTCCTTCAGTGCTGTAAGATTCTATGGAGGGAGTACAGTATCCAGAGTCCTCCTTCCGGCCTTTCCTTCTGCTTTCAGTGATCGGGGAAGGGTCCAGGAGAGTGCTGCGGAAGGACTGGTTCCATGGGCTCATCTCCTACTCTCTATCTTGTTCTTACATTATCCAAATCTCATAACCAAATGGAGAATGTGACACATGATAGGGCTGTAAAAATAGCCTGTGTGGCCAGCAGTGCACTGGAGCCCTCTCGCGGTCAAACAAGCTGGCCTGGAGCAGGAGGTCAGCCAGTCACTGCAAAGCCTTGAACACTACAGAGGGTCTGGTTTCTACAAATATACGCAGATGGCTTTCAACCAGCTTTAACCCGTGCTTTTCAGTGACCCTCAAAATCAAGGGCTTCTCTCTAAGAGGGTTCAAGGCCCATGTTTTGGTACAGTTACAACAACGCGCATTTATAAAGTGACTTTAATGAGTAAAAACTTTCCAAGGCGCTTCACTGGAGCGATTTTTTATTAATCATTCACGGGATGTGGGCGTCGCTGGCAAGGCCTGCATTTATTGCCCATCCCTAATTGCCCTTGAGAAGGTGGTGGTGAGCCGCCTTCTTGAACCACTGCAGTCCGTGTGGTGAAGGTACTCCCACAGTGCTGTTAGAAGCATAGAAACATAGAAGATAGGAGCAGGAGTAGGCCATTCAGCCCCTCGAGCCTGTTCCGCCATTTAATGAGATCATGGCTGACCATCCAAATTCAGTACCCTGTCCCTGCCTTCTCCTCATATCCCTTGATCCCTTTAGCCTTAAGAAATATATCCAACTCCTTCTTGAATATATTTAATGAATTGACCTCAACTGCCTTCTGTGGTAGAGAATTCCACAGGTTCACCACTCTCTGGGTGAAGAAATTCCTCTTCATCTCTGTCCTAAATGGCTTACCCCTTATCCTTAGACTGTGACCCCTGGTTCTGGACTCCCCGACCATCGGGAACATCCTTCCTGCATCTAGTCTGTCTAGTCCTGTTAGAATTTTATAAGTTTCAATGAGATCCCCTCTCATTCATCTAAACTCTAGCAAATATAAGCCTAATCGACTCAATCTCTCCTCATATGTCATTCCTGCCATCCCAACTATCAGTCTGGTGAATCTTCGCTGCACTCTCTCCATGGCAAGAACATCCTTCCTCAGATAAGGCGACAAAAACTGCACACAATACTCAAGGTATGGTCTCACCAAGGTCCTGTATAACTGCAGCAAGACATCCTTGCTCCTGTACACGAATCCTCCCATTTGCTTTCTTAACCGCCTGCTGCACCTGCATGCTTACCTTCAGTGACTGGCGCACAAGGACACCCAGGTCTCGTTGCACTCCCCCTTTTCCCAATCTATTGCCGTTCAGATAATAATCGGCCTTCCTGTTTTTGCCACCAAAGTGGATAACCTCACATTTATCCACATTATATTGCATCTGCCCTGCAAATGCCCAATCACCCAACCTGTCCAAATCATACTGGAGTTTCTCAGCATCCTCTGCATTAGGGAGGGAGTTCCAGCATTTTGACCCAGCGACGATGAAGGATCAGCGATATATTTCCAAGTCAGGATGGTGTGTGGCTTGGAGGGGAACTTGGAGGTGGTGGTGTTCCCATGCACCTGCTACCCTTGTCCTTCTAGGTGGTAGAGGTCGCGGGTTTGGGAGGTGCTGCCGAAGAAGTCTTGGCGAGTTGCTGCAGTGCATCTTGTAGATGGTACACACTGCAGCCACGGTACTCCTGTGGTGGAGGGAGTGAATGTTTAAGGTGGTGGATGGGGTGCCAATCAAGCGGGCTGCTTTGTCCTGGATGGTGTCGAGCTTCTTGAGTGTTGTTGGAGCTGCACTCATCCAGGCAAGTGGAGAGTATTCCATCACACTCCTGACTTGTGCCTTGTAGATGGTGGAAAGGCTTTGGGGAGTCAGGAGGTGAGACACTCACCGCAGAATACCCAGCCTCTGACCCACTCTTGTATCACAGTACAGGTAGACTATCCTTTATCCAAAAACCTCGGGACCAGCCGTGTTTCGGTTTTCGGAAAATTTCGGATTTCGGAAGGTATTTTATAAGACTGGGAAATTTGTCGGGGGTGGGTCGGCGGGGGTCAGGGTCGGCGGGGGTCGGCGGGGGGGTCGGCGGGGGGTCGGGGGTGGGGGTCGGCGGGGGGTCAGCGGGGGGGGTCGGCGGGGATCCGCGGGGGGGTCAGCGGGAGTCGGGGTCGGCGGGGGTCCGCGGGGGGGTCGGCGGGGGGTGTCAGCGGGAGTCGGGGTCCGCGGGGGGGTCGGCGGGGGGTCGGCGGGGGGGTCGGCTGGGGTCGGGGTCGGCGGGGGGGTCGGCAGGGATCCGCGGGGGGGGTCCGCGGGGGGTCGGCGGCGGGGGTCGGGGTCGTGCGCCACTCTGGTCATGTCGTGCGCACGACTTACGCTGAACGATAAAACCTTTGGTTTTTAGAGGGTTTCGGTTTTCAGAAGTTCGGATAAAAGGTAGTCTACCTGTATTTATGTGGCTGGCCCAGTTAAGTTTCTGGTTATCAGACAAAGTTTGACACCGAGCTACATAAAGCAATATTAGGAGAGGTGAGAGGTAGGTTTCAAGGAGCGTCTTAAAGGAGAAGACGGAGAGACGGAGAGGCGGAGAGGTTTAGGTCGGGAATTCTAGAGTTCTGTGGGTTCCATGGTCACTGATACCTCCCCCAGGCAACCACACTTCAGGTGTGAGTCTCAAATGTGAATGTCAACTGGCTGTTCGACTTTTCTCACCCAAGGACATTAAGGCCAGCTGTAGCACCCCCACTTGTTGCACCCCCACTGCCAACCCACCTGGGATCAGCTAACTCTGTACCAACCGTTGTTTAAAGTGAAAAGGAGGATGGGGATTTTAAAACTACCAGCCATCACTGCCGAGGGACAGTGACCAAAGGTACCACCACAATAAGGCACATAATGGCTGAAGGATTTGGTTCTTCAAAATCACCTTGGAGACTGAATTTCACTTCAGAAAGCCAATACCACTTTCTCTACACAAATGGTGGGTAACCGTTTCTCCACATTCCTTCTCAGGATGTAGGCAAGAACTATCGCCTGCCCCTAGATGCCGAGAAGGTGGTGGTGGGTCCTCTAATGATGGTCTTTACCAGTGAACACCTTACTGGGCCACTTTGGAGGGCATTGAGCGTCATTAACGACTATTATGGGTACAACAGTGTAGTGCTTATGTTAATCCCGGGGCCTTGTCTAATCCAGCAGAATGAGAGTTCAAATCGCACCAAAGCCCCAGAAAGCTGTGGAAGCTACATCATTAAATAAATTTAAAACAGAAATAGATAGATAGAAGTAAAGGGAATTAAGGGTTACGGGGAGCGGGCAGGAAATTGGACATGAGTCTAGGTTCGGAATGGTCATGGCCCTGTGGGTAGTGGAGCGGGCCCAGGGGCCGTGTAGCCTGGTTCTGCTCCTACTTCTTGTGTTCTAATTATGTGTTAGATTTCAGGAGATGGTTTTATTCCTGTTCCTGGCTGGGGTGGAGATCGCCTTTACAGAAGGTAAGTACTGTAGAAAATATAGGGACAGTGATCTCCTGGAAGAATTTCGATCGCCTAGATGGGTCGGAGAGGAATTTCCCAGATTTTTTTCTCCCAAATTGGCCGTTGGGTCTTTTATCTGGTTTTTCACCTCTCCCGGGAGATCACATGGGTTCGGGTGGGATGGAGAGTGATAGAAGATTTGAGGTTAGGATCAGATCAGCCATGATCTTATTGAATGGCGGAGCAGGCTCGAGGGGCCGATTGGCCTACTCCTGCTCCTATTTCTTATGTTCTTATGTTCTTATGGCAGTTTGAGAATCTGAATTCAGTTTAATAAAAACAATCTGGAAATAAAAGTGACCATGAAGCTGTCGGAGTGTCGGATAAACCCAACTGGTTCGTGAATGTCCTTTAGGGAAGGAAACCTGCCATCCTCACCCAGCCTGGCCTATATGTGACTCCAATCCCAGACCAATTTGATGGACTCCTCACTGCCCTCTGAAGTGGCCTAGCGAGCCGCTCAGTTGTATCTCTGGGGATGGGCAATAAATGCCAGCCTTGCCAGCGACACCACATCCTGAGAATGAATATATATTTAAAGAATTCACCTAGTGTAAGACGGAGTCACGTGCAAGAGGGAGGTTCCCTTCCCATTGGTGAACCAGTTGGGTTTCATGGTCATTGTTTTTACCCTCTGCCAAATTTCCAGATTTGCCATGGTGCGATTTCAATGCACGACCTCTGGGTTGCTATGCCAGTACCATAACCACAACACAACCATGTCCAAAACCTATTACCATCCAATGCAAAATATTGTTTTCGACAGAACAACAGGGACTGCAGTCCAGCAAGTAAGTAACAGAGCGAAGCACCTTGATGTATTCCAACGGCAAATTAAGGCGGCATATAAATGTAAGTGTTTTTCAAAATAGCAGAGGCCTTCACTGCTCTCACCATTCCAAGAGTAAGCAAGGATTATATTCCTGAATCTATTCAAATCACATTTTACAACAACAACTTATATTTATATAACGCCTTTAATGCAGTAAAACATCCCAAGACGCTTCACAGGAGTGATTATCAAACAGAAATTGACACCGAGCCACATAAGGAGCTATTAGGACAGGCGACCAAAAGTTTGGTCAAAGAGGTCGGTTTTAAGGAGCACCTTGAAGGAGGAGAGAGGTGGAGAGGCGGAGAGTTTAGGGTTTAATGAGAGGGAGGAACTGAATTAAATCAGTATTTGTAGGGAAATGGTGTTAGGTGTGGTAAACCACTGTATTGTATATTGCCACCTCTGGGTGGCGCTGTGTATGGAGGCATGCCTCAGCTGACTCCACCCACCACTGTGTGGGTTTCGTTCAGACTTGTTCAGTCACTCACGAAGAAGCATGGTCTCTTCTTAGCTAATAAAAGCCTTATTCATCTCTTCTTTCGACTCATCATCTCTTCTTCGACTCATCACCTTTTATGAAGTAATTGATAAGCGTATCAATTTTATTAGCTAAAAGTTAAATGGCGACACCTGAGGAGCAACAACAGCAACGGATACAGCAGACATTGCTGAGAGCCCTCAGACCACCACGCCTGGACCTCGACCCTCAAGATGTGGGTGCATCAGCCAAGTTTGAACACTGGCTGAGCTGCTTTGAATCCTTCCTCGCAATCTCACAGGTTACAGAGGAGGATCACAAACTGAAAATTTTGACCGCCCAGGTGAGCCATCAAGTATATATGCTAATCCGGGACTCTAATACGTACGTGGCGGCCCTCGAGCTACTAAAAGGGCAATATACGCGCCCAGTGAACACAATTTACGCCCGACACCTCTTGGGATCCCGCAGGCAGCAACCGGGAGAATCGGTAGGGGCATTTGCACGGGCGCTACTGGCACTCTGCAGAGACTGCGATTGTAAAGCGGTAACGGCTGTGGAGCACGCGCAGGGACTCGCCTGTGATGCCTTCGTCAGGGGCCTCCAGTCAGACCACACCCGGCAGAGACTGCTAGAAAGCAAGGAACCCGACCTGAAGACGGCCATTGCCCTTGCGCTCTCGTTAGAGGAGGCCCACCGAAACCTCGAGGCATACCCCCGTAACGGCGCCGAGACATGGCAATCGAAACCGTGGGACACGGGACCGCCGCCCCCGGCACCAACCGCTGCAGCGACCCAACCGAGACAGCAGCCTCCGGTAAGAACTGCTTCGATGCCCAGTAACCAGGCCCAAAAATGCTATTTCTGTGGCCAGTTAAAACATCCCAGAGCGCACTGCCCAGCTAAGACAGCTACCTGCTCGGGCTGCGGGAAGAAAGGCCATTACGCTAACGCCTGCAAGGGGAAGCCAGCCAGCAGCGCAGCGTGCGGGCCGTGGGAGCAGCCATCTTATCCGCCATTTTGTGTACCCCCGGCCGCATGGCATCCGCCGCCATCGTATCCAACGCACTCAACCGCCATTTCGTCACCGGAACCGACCACCGTCTTGGCGGATGACTATAGTGACTCACTAAGCCACATACTGGCCTCCGTGACGCTGGATCAAGCCCTCCCTCACCATCTATCCAGCTCCATGATGGATATCGCGGTAAACGGCCGCGCCACCAGTTGCCTGATCGACAGCGGGAGCACAGAGAGTTTCGTCCACCCCGACACGGTACGTAGCCACTCCCTCACGATTCTGCCAACGCACCATCGCATTTCTATGGCGTCCAAGTCCCAGTCAATGGACATCAGCGGCTACTGTGTGGTGACCCTGTCAGTAGGGGGCACTGAATATAAAAAATTTAAACTGCTAGTCCTGCCCCGTCTTTGCGCTGCCGTCCTGCTAGGGTTGGATTTTCAGTGCCACCTTAAGAGTGTCACACTAGCATACGGTGGACCCCTCCCCCCACTCACAGTCTGCAACCAACAACTTTTAAATCGCCCGCTGCAAACCACCTGCAGCCTTTCCACATTAAAAGTCCCCCCCCCTCCCCTGTTCGCTAACCTCACCCGCGACTGTAAACCCATCGCTACCAAAAGCAGGCGGTACAGTGCCGGGGACAGAGCTTTTATCAGCTCTGAGGTGGAGCGGCTCTTGAAGGAGGGCATTATCGAAGGTAGCACTAGCCCCTGGCGAGCCCAGGTTGTAGTCGTTAAAACCACTGCAAAACGCCGCATGGTAATCGACTACAGCCAAACCATAAACCGGTACACCCAGCTGGACGCGTACCCCCTCCCTCGCATATCTGATATGGTCAATCAGATTGCGCAATACAAAGTATTCTCCACCATCGACCTTAAGTCAGCGTACCACCAGCTGCCCATCCGCCATGAGGACCGCCAGTATACTGCCTTCGAGGCAAACGGCCGCCTCTACCACTTCCTTAGGGTCCCCTTCGGCGTCACCAACGGGGTTTCGGTCTTCCAAAGGGAGATGGACCGAATGGTTGACCAGAACGCGCTGCGGGCAACCTTCCCCTATTTGGATAACGTCACCATCTGCGGCCACGACCAGCAGGACCACGACGTTAATCTAGCAAATTTCCTCCGTACGGCCCAACGGCTGAACCTAACGTACAATAAGGAAAAATGTATGTTTCACACCAAGCGCCTGGCCATCCTCGGCTGCGTGGTGGAGAACGGAGTCATCGGGCCCGACCCCGACAGAATGCGCCCCCTAATGGAGCTACCCCTTCCCCACTGCCAAAAAGCACTGAAGAGATGCCTGGGGTTTTTCTCCTACTACGCCCAGTGGGTGCCCCTCTATGCAGACAAAGCCAGGCCCCTCATCAAAGCCACCTCCTTCCCCCTGACACCAGAGGCGTGTGCAGCCTTCACTCTTATCAAGAACGATATCGCGAAGGCCGCAATGCACGCGGTGGATGAGTCCATCCCCTTCCAAGTGGAGAGCGATGCCTCCGACTTCGCCCTAGCCGCGACCCTTAACCAGGCGGGCAGACCCGTGGCCTTTTTCTCAAGGACCCTCCAGGGCCCCGAGACGAGACACTCCTCCGTCGAAAAGGAGGCCCAGGCTATTGTAGAAGCGGTGCGTCACTGGAGGCATTACCTGGCCGGGAAACGATTTACCCTGCTCACTGACCAGCGTTCAGTAGCTTTTATGTTTAATAATAAGCAGAGGGGTAAAATCAAGAACGACAAGATCTTGAGGTGGAGAATCGAACTCTCCACCTACAATTATGATATCTTGTATCGGCCAGGGAAACTCAATGAGCCCCCAGATGCCCTATCACGTGGTACATGCGCCAACGCGCAGAGTGATAGGCTGCAGTCCCTCCACAATGACCTCTGCCACCCGGGGGTCACCAGGTTTTTCCATTTTATCAAATCCCGTAACCTGCCCTACTCCATCGAGGAGGTCAGGACCATGACCAAGAGCTGCCAAATCTGCGCCGAGTGCAAACCGCACTTCTATAGGCCGGACAGAGCAAGCCTGATCAAGGCCACCCGCCCCTTCGAACGCCTGAGCGTCGATTTTAAAGGGCCCCTCCCCTCCGCTGACCGCAATGTGTACTTCCTCAACATAGTTGATGAGTACTCCCGTTTCCCCTTTGCCATCCCTTGCCCAGACATGACCAGTACCACGGTCATCAAGTGTCCGAATGACATCTTCGCTCTGTTCGGGTTCCCCAGCTATATACATAGCGACAGGGGCTCATCGTTCATGAGCGACGAACTTCGGCAGTACCTGCTAACAAGAGGTATCGCCACGAGCAGGACCACCAGTTACAACCCCCGGGGGAACGGCCAGGTGGAAAGGGAGAACGCGACGGTTTGGAAGGCAGTCCTCTTAGCACTAAAATCTAAGGGCCTTCCGACCTCCCGCTGGCAGGAGGTCCTCCCTGCAGCGCTTCACTCCATTCGGTCACTGCTTTGTACTGCCACTAATGCGACCCCTCATGAGAAAATGTTCGTTTTCCCCCGGATGTCTACATCGGGAACCTCGCTACCGGCATGGTTGACTTCTCCTGGGCCCGTCCTACTGCGGAGGCACGTGAGGACGCATAAAACGGACCCCCTGGTCGAGCAGGTGCACCTCCTACACGCCAACCCCCAGTATGCCTGGGTGACATACCCAGACGGGCGGGAGGACACGGTCTCCATACGAGATCTCGCACCCTCGGGTACCCCTGAATTACCACCGTTATCCCCCTTACCACTGTTATCCCCCACCACCCCTCCCAACCCAACCCCTGCAGACGGCATGCCAAAGCCCCAGGAATCTTCGCCAACCACCCAGACACCAGACCCGACGTCGGATGCTGCAACACCACCGCCGCCACCACGACGATCAGGACGTCAGACAAGGCCTCCTGATAGACTTAACTTGTAGTACCCTTCACCCCGCCGGACTTCACATTAAACAAGGGGTGAATGTGGTAAACCACTGTATTGTATATTGCCACCTCTGGGTGGCGCTGTGTATGGAGGCATGCCTCAGCTGACTCCACCCACCACTGTGTGGGTTTCGTTCAGACTTGTTCAGTCACTCACGAAGAAGCATGGTCTCTTCTTAGCTAATAAAAGCCTTATTCATCTCTTCTTTCGACTCATCATCTCTTCTTCGACTCATCACCTTTTATGAAGTAATTGATAAGCGTATCAATTTTATTAGCTAAAAGTTAAATGGCGACACCTGAGGAGCAACAACAGCAACGGATACAGCAGACATTGCTGAGAGCCCTCAGACCACCACGCCTGGACCTCGACCCTCAAGATGTGGGTGCATCAGCCAAGTTTGAACACTGGCTGAGCTGCTTTGAATCCTTCCTCGCAATCTCACAGGTTACAGAGGAGGATCACAAACTGAAAATTTTGACCGCCCAGGTGAGCCATCAAGTATATATGCTAATCCGGGACTCTAATACGTACGTGGCGGCCCTCGAGCTACTAAAAGGGCAATATACGCGCCCAGTGAACACAATTTACGCCCGACACCTCTTGGGATCCCGCAGGCAGCAACCGGGAGAATCGGTAGGGGCATTTGCACGGGCGCTACTGGCACTCTGCAGAGACTGCGATTGTAAAGCGGTAACGGCTGTGGAGCACGCGCAGGGACTCGCCTGTGATGCCTTCGTCAGGGGCCTCCAGTCAGACCACACCCGGCAGAGACTGCTAGAAAGCAAGGAACCCGACCTGAAGACGGCCATTGCCCTTGCGCTCTCGTTAGAGGAGGCCCACCGAAACCTCGAGGCATACCCCCGTAACGGCGCCGAGACATGGCAATCGAAACCGTGGGACACGGGACCGCCGCCCCCGGCACCAACCGCTGCAGCGACCCAACCGAGACAGCAGCCTCCGGTAAGAACTGCTTCGATGCCCAGTAACCAGGCCCAAAAATGCTATTTCTGTGGCCAGTTAAAACATCCCAGAGCGCACTGCCCAGCTAAGACAGCTACCTGCTCGGGCTGCGGGAAGAAAGGCCATTACGCTAACGCCTGCAAGGGGAAGCCAGCCAGCAGCGCAGCGTGCGGGCCGTGGGAGCAGCCATCTTATCCGCCATTTTGTGTACCCCCGGCCGCATGGCATCCGCCGCCATCGTATCCAACGCACTCAACCGCCATTTCGTCACCGGAACCGACCATCGTCTTGGCGGATGACTATAGTGACTCACTAAGCCACATACTGGCCTCCGTGACGCTGGATCAAGCCCTCCCTCACCATCTATCCAGCTCCATGATGGATATCGCGGTAAACGGCCGCGCCACCAGTTGCCTGATCGACAGCGGGAGCACAGAGAGTTTCGTCCACCCCGACACGGTACGTAGCCACTCCCTCACGATTCTGCCAACGCACCATCGCATTTCTATGGCGTCCAAGTCCCAGTCAATGGACATCAGCGGCTACTGTGTGGTGACCCTGTCAGTAGGGGGCACTGAATATAAAAAATTTAAACTGCTAGTCCTGCCCCGTCTTTGCGCTGCCGTCCTGCTAGGGTTGGATTTTCAGTGCCACCTTAAGAGTGTCACACTAGCATACGGTGGACCCCTCCCCCCACTCACAGTCTGCAACCAACAACTTTTAAATCGCCCGCTGCAAACCACCTGCAGCCTTTCCACATTAAAAGTCCCCCCCCCTCCCCTGTTCGCTAACCTCACCCGCGACTGTAAACCCATCGCTACCAAAAGCAGGCGGTACAGTGCCGGGGACAGAGCTTTTATCAGCTCTGAGGTGGAGCGGCTCTTGAAGGAGGGCATTATCGAAGGTAGCACTAGCCCCTGGCGAGCCCAGGTTGTAGTCGTTAAAACCACTGCAAAACGCCGCATGGTAATCGACTACAGCCAAACCATAAACCGGTACACCCAGCTGGACGCGTACCCCCTCCCTCGCATATCTGATATGGTCAATCAGATTGCGCAATACAAAGTATTCTCCACCATCGACCTTAAGTCAGCGTACCACCAGCTGCCCATCCGCCATGAGGACCGCCAGTATACTGCCTTCGAGGCAAACGGCCGCCTCTACCACTTCCTTAGGGTCCCCTTCGGCGTCACCAACGGGGTTTCGGTCTTCCAAAGGGAGATGGACCGAATGGTTGACCAGAACGCGCTGCGGGCAACCTTCCCCTATTTGGATAACGTCACCATCTGCGGCCACGACCAGCAGGACCACGACGTTAATCTAGCAAATTTCCTCCGTACGGCCCAACGGCTGAACCTAACGTACAATAAGGAAAAATGTATGTTTCACACCAAGCGCCTGGCCATCCTCGGCTGCGTGGTGGAGAACGGAGTCATCGGGCCCGACCCCGACAGAATGCGCCCCCTAATGGAGCTACCCCTTCCCCACTGCCAAAAAGCACTGAAGAGATGCCTGGGGTTTTTCTCCTACTACGCCCAGTGGGTGCCCCTCTATGCAGACAAAGCCAGGCCCCTCATCAAAGCCACCTCCTTCCCCCTGACACCAGAGGCGTGTGCAGCCTTCACTCTTATCAAGAACGATATCGCGAAGGCCGCAATGCACGCGGTGGATGAGTCCATCCCCTTCCAAGTGGAGAGCGATGCCTCCGACTTCGCCCTAGCCACGACCCTTAACCAGGTGGGCAGACCCGTGGCCTTTTTCTCAAGGACCCTCCAGGGCCCCGAGACGAGACACTCCTCCGTCGAAAAGGAGGCCCAGGCTATTGTAGAAGCGGTGCGTCACTGGAGGCATTACCTGGCCGGGAAACGATTTACCCTGCTCACTGACCAGCGTTCAGTAGCTTTTATGTTTAATAATAAGCAGAGGGGTAAAATCAAGAACGACAAGATCTTGAGGTGGAGAATCGAACTCTCCACCTACAATTATGATATCTTGTATCGGCCAGGGAAACTCAATGAGCCCCCAGATGCCCTATCACGTGGTACATGCGCCAACGCGCAGAGTGATAGGCTGCAGTCCCTCCACAATGACCTCTGCCACCCGGGGGTCACCAGGTTTTTCCATTTTATCAAATCCCGTAACCTGCCCTACTCCATCGAGGAGGTCAGGACCATGACCAAGAGCTGCCAAATCTGCGCCGAGTGCAAACCGCACTTCTATAGGCCGGACAGAGCAAGCCTGATCAAGGCCACCCGCCCCTTCGAACGCCTGAGCGTCGATTTTAAAGGGCCCCTCCCCTCCGCTGACCGCAATGTGTACTTCCTCAACATAGTTGATGAGTACTCCCGTTTCCCCTTTGCCATCCCTTGCCCAGACATGACCAGTACCACGGTCATCAAGTGTCCGAATGACATCTTCGCTCTGTTCGGGTTCCCCAGCTATATACATAGCGACAGGGGCTCATCGTTCATGAGCGACGAACTTCGGCAGTACCTGCTAACAAGAGGTATCGCCACGAGCAGGACCACCAGTTACAACCCCCGGGGGAACGGCCAGGTGGAAAGGGAGAACGCGACGGTTTGGAAGGCAGTCCTCTTAGCACTAAAATCTAAGGGCCTTCCGACCTCCCGCTGGCAGGAGGTCCTCCCTGCAGCGCTTCACTCCATTCGGTCACTGCTTTGTACTGCCACTAATGCGACCCCTCATGAGAAAATGTTCGTTTTCCCCCGGAAGTCTACATCGGGAACCTCGCTACCGGCATGGTTGACTTCTCCTGGGCCCGTCCTACTGCGGAGGCACGTGAGGACGCATAAAACGGACCCCCTGGTCGAGCAGGTGCACCTCCTACACGCCAACCCCCAGTATGCCTGGGTGACATACCCAGACGGGCGGGAGGACACGGTCTCCATACGAGATCTCGCACCCTCGGGTACCCCTGAATTACCACCGTTATCCCCCTTACCACTGTTATCCCCCACCACCCCTCCCAACCCAACCCCTGCAGACGGCATGCCAAAGCCCCAGGAATCTTCGCCAACCACCCAGACACCAGACCCGACGTCGGATGCTGCAACACCACCGCCGCCACCACGACGATCAGGACGTCAGACAAGGCCTCCTGATAGACTTAACTTGTAGTACCCTTCACCCCGCCGGACTTCACATTAAACAAGGGGTGAATGTGGTAAACCACTGTATTGTATATTGCCACCTCTGGGTGGCGCTGTGTATGGAGGCATGCCTCAGCTGACTCCACCCACCACTGTGTGGGTTTCGTTCAGACTTGTTCAGTCACTCACGAAGAAGCATGGTCTCTTCTTAGCTAATAAAAGCCTTATTCATCTCTTCTTTCGACTCATCATCTCTTCTTCGACTCATCACCTTTTATGAAGTAATTGATAAGCGTATCATTAGGGAAATTAACGGGATTGAAGGCCGATAAATCCCCAGGGTCTGATAATCTACATCCTAGCGTACTTAAGGAAGTGGCCTTAGAAATAGTAGATGCATTGCTGATCATCTTTCAAAATTCTATAGACTCTGGAACAGTTCCCATGGATTGGAGGGTAGCTAATGTTACCCCACTATTTAAAAAAGGTGGTAGAGAAAAGGCGGGGAATTATAGACCGGTAAGCCTGACATCAGTGGGGAAAATGCTAGAGTCCATTATAAAAGATGTAATAGCAGAGCACTTGGAAAACAGTGACAGGATCGGACAAAATCAACATGGATTTACAAAAGGTAAATCGTGCTTGACTAATCTACTGGAATTTTTTGAGGATGTAACTGGTAGAATAGATAAGGGAGAACCAGTGGATGTGGTGTATTTGGACTTTCAGAAGGCTTTCGATAAGGTCCCGCATAAGAGATTAGCGTGTAAAGTTAAAGCACATGGGATTGGGGGTAAGGTACTGACTTGGATAGAGAACTGGTTGGCAGACAGGAAGCAGAGTTGGAATAAACGGGTCTTTTTCTGAGTGGCAGGCAGTGACTAGTGGGGTACCACAGGGATCGGTGCTAGGACCCCAGCTATTTACAATATATATTAATGATCTAGACGAGGGAACTAGATGTAATATCTCCACGTTTGCAGACGATACAAAGCTAGGTGGGCGTGTGTGCTGTGAGGAGGATGCCGAGAAACTCCAGTATGATTTGGACAGGTTGGGTGATTGGGCAGAAGCATGGCAGATGCAGTATAATGTGGATAAATGCGAGGTTATCCACTTTGGTGACAAAAACAGGAAGACAGATTATTATCTGAACGGCAATAGAGTGGGAGAAGGGGAAGTGCAACGAGACCTGGGTGTCCTTGTGCACCAGTCGCTGAAGGTAAGCATGCAGGTGCAGCAGGTGGTTAAGAAGGCAAATGGTATGTTGCCCTTCATAGCGAGAGGATTCGAGTACAGGAGCAAGGATGTCTTGCTGCAGTTGTACAGGACCTTGGTGAGACCACACCTTGAGTATTGTGTGCAGTTTTGGTCGCCTTATCTGAGGAAGGATGTTCTTGCCATGGAGGAAGTGCAGCGAAGATTCACCAGACTGATACCTGGGGTGGCAGGAATGATGTATGAGGTGAGATTGGGTCGATTGGGCTTATATTCGTTGGAGTTTAGAAGAATGAGGGGGGATCTCATTGAAACTTATAAAATTCTAATAGGACTAAACAGACTAGATGCAGGAAGGATGTTCCCGATGGCGGGGGAGTCCAGAACCAGGGGTCACAGTCTAAAGATAAGGGGTAAGCCATTTAGGACAGAGATGAAGAGGAATTTCTTCACCCAGAGAGTGGTGAACCTGTGGAATTCTCTACCACAGAAGGCAGTTGAGGCCAATTCATTAAATATATTCAAGAAGGAGTTAGATATATTTTTTAAGGCTAAAGGGATCAAGGGATATGAGGAGAAAGCAGGGACAGGGTACTGAATTTGGATGATCAGCCATGATCTCATTAAATGGCGGAACAGGCTTGAGGGGCTGAATGACCTACTCCTGCTCCTATCTTCTATGTTTCTATGTTTCTAGGAAGCGAATTCCAGAACTTAGGATCTAGGCAGCTGAAGGCACGGGCGCCAATGGTGAAGCGATGGAAACCGGGGATATACCCAATGCTCAGTGGGCAGGTGTCCCTCCCAGTTTGGAGCAGGGCCATACGGCCTTTAAATCTTACACTTGTCTTTAATTAGCTCAGCCAAATAGAAAAGGTACCATAAGTGGCCAGTGAGGGGGGAAATCAGACAGGGATTTTTCCACCTGGTCACTATCACAGCGCTCCTTCCTGAAAGACTTGCTTTTCTACAGTGGCTTTCACAACCTCAGGACGTCCCAAAGCACTTTGCAGCAAATTAAGTACTTTTGAAGTGTAGTCACGTTGTAAGGCAGGAAATGCCAATTTGCACACAACAAGGGGCCACAAAGAGCAATGTGATAATAACCAGATCATCTGTTTTTTTAGTGATGTTGGTTGAGGGATAAATGTTGACAAGAACATCTGGGAAGAACGCCCCTGCTCTTCTTCGAAATAGCGTTGTGGGATCTTTAACGTCCGGTCCTTGCCTTCGAGAGAAAGGAGAGCAAATTGGAAGAGCAAAAAAAAAAATGTTTATTAAAGAAAATGGGTCACGCGGGTTTACTTTCATCAACCGTGAACTGGCTGTGGCATCAGCACGATGGGCTGGAGGTTGTTCGTCAGTCGGTTATGCACCAACCTAACCTCCCTCTCTCTTTCCGAGTCTTGTGACTGCACTAAATTTAGGGCCAACGCGGTCTAACTTGGGCCTGTGCCCTGCATGTACAACATGTTGAGGTAACTTCAGTGCACATTACACCAGCATCAGCTCATGTGCCCCAGGCAGTGTAATGCAAAACTAAAATAAAAACTTTCCCTTCGACGCGCTACGACACGCTTTGTCTGATCATTTGTAGGTGCACTTTTTGTCTCTAAGCTTGTTAACTATTTGAGCCCCACCTCCCTTCCCTTTCTTACCTGGGCCTCGATTAAAGAAGAAAGAATCTTTGGAACATAATGAATAACATAAGCATACATTCAAAGGAATAGAATTCATAGAGGGTTAGGCTTGGGGGTCACTGTTCGGGTTAGGGTTCAGGCTAGTGTAGGGTTAGGGTTCAGGTTAGTGTAAGGGTTACTGTTAGGGTTAAGGCTCAGGCGAGAGTTAGGGTTAGGATTCAGGTTAGGCTTAGGGCTACGGTTAGGGCTCGGGTTATGATTTGGGTTAGGGCTAGGGTTAGGAATAGCACTATGCTTAGGGTCAGGGTTAGACGGACGGTTAGGATTGGCCTTCACTTGGAGTTAGGGTTAAGGTTAAGATTAGGGCTATACTTAGGGTTGGGTATAGAGATAAAGAAAGTGACCTGGAGTGATGCTGGACCTGCCACTTTCAATATTGATGCATCATGTAGAGTACAAGTCTACAGAAGGTACTCCTGCATTAGTCTGAACACAGTTATAATGCTGTGCATTGGAGAGATGTGGAGAGGAGCAGCAAGAATGATTCCGTATAAAGTGTCAGCTTGGCTCATTTGGCAGCCATATCATGGTGACTTGAGTGCATAATCTAAGCTGGCACTCCAAGGAAATACTGAGGGAGCGCCACACTGCTGGAGATGAGATGTTAAGTTCAGATGGGCCCCATTTGCACATTCAGGTGGATGTTGAAAATCTGATGGTCTCCTGGACATAAAGATTTCAATTCCTGTTGGTCTCCTGTATGCAAATCCTAAACCCCTCATGGTGTCCTGGACTCAAAATCCTGACTCCTGCTGATCTCCTGGACCAAAGCCCTGACTCCTGCTGGTCTCCTGGACCAAAGCCCTGACTCGTGCTGGTCTCTTGGACCCAAAGCCCTGACTCGTGCTGGTCTCCTGGACTCAAAACCCTGACTCCTACTGGTCTCCTGGACCCAAAGCCCTGACTCCTGCTGATGTTCTGGACCCAAAGCCCTGACTCCTGCTGGTCTCCCAGACATGGAACCCTGACTCCTGCTGGTCTCCCAGACATGGAACCCTGACTCCTGCTGATCTCCCAGACATGGAACCCTGACTCCTGCTGGTCCCCCAGACATGGAACCCTGACTCCTGCTGGTCTCCCAGACATGGAACCCTGACTCCTGCTGGTCTCCCAGACATGGAACCCTGACTCCTGCTGGTCTCCCAGACATGGAACCCTGACTCCTGCTGGTCTCCCAGACATGGAACCCTGACTCCCGCTGGTCTCCCAGACATGGAACCCTGACTCCTGCTGGTCTCCAGGACCCAAAACCTGACTCCTGCTGGTCTCCCAGACAAGGAACCCTGACTCCTGCTGGTCTCCCAGACATGGAACCCTGACTCCTGCTGGTCTCCCAGACATGGAACCCTGACTCCTGCTGGTCTCCCAGACATGGAACCCTGACTCCTGCTGGTCCCCCAGACATGGAACCCTGACTCCTGCTGGTCTCCTGCAGGGGAAAGTCACACACATACAAAGCCATGTTTCGATTTACTGCATGAATCGTCAGCAATATTTTTTTTCAAATTCCGCAAATCTCCTGACTCACAAGTGAATCGCAAGTGCTGGCAATTCAGCTAGCGTCTCAAAACATAATACGACTGTGGTTTTGCTGGGGCCCATTGCCAAATGATGACAGAAGGAATGAACATTAAGCGAGCAAGCACATGTTTTCCTTTTTGCAGTTTCCAGATATGATTCTATTTGAAGTGCGTTCACTCGCGATGAACATGGCAACCATTGTGTTTGGGAGAAGAACTTTACAGGGCGTTGGTGAGACCACACCTGGAGTACTGCGTACAGTTTTGGTCTCCATATTTAAGGAAGGATATACTTGCATTGGAGGCAGTACAGAGAAGGTTCACTAGGTTGATTCCTGGGATGAAGGGTTGACGTATGACAAAAGGTTGAGCACATTGGGCCTATACTCATTGGGGTTTAGAAGAATGAGAGGTGATCTTATTGAAACATATAAGATACTGAGGGGGATTGACAGGGTGGATGCTGAGAGGATGTTTCCCCTAGTGATTAGCCAATTAAGCTGCTATAGTCCCTCTCTCGCACTCATACACTTTTATCGTACACTTACAACTTCCACTTCAACTACCCTAATACAGACTGGGATAGTAATAGCGTAAAGTGCAGAGAGGGGGGAAGAACTTCTGAAGTGTGTTCAGGAGAACTTTCTTGATCAGTAGGTTTCTGGCCCAATGAGGAAGGAGGCATTGCTGGATCTGGTTCTGGGGAATGAGTTGGGGCAAGTGGAGCAAGTATCAGTTGGGGAACATTTAGGGAACAGTGATCACAGTATCATAAGGTTTAGATCAGCTATGGAAAAGGACAGGGAGCAAGCTAGAGTAAAAATACTTAATTGGAAGAAGGCCAATTTCAGTGGGTTGAGAACGGATCTGGCCCGGGTAAATTGGAATCAAAGATTGGCAGGCAAATCGAACAAGAGGAGATGATTCGGGTACAGTCGAGGTATATGGGTGGAGCTTAAAAACAAAAAGGGGGCAAGCACTTTGCTGGGAGTGTACTATAGGCCTCCAAACAGTCAGGGGGAGATAGAGGAACAGATATGTAGGCAAATCTCAGAGAAATGTGCAAATAATAGGGTAATAATAATGGGGGATTTCAACTTCCCCAATATTAACTGGGATAGTCAGAGTGTGAAAGGCTCAGAGGGTGTAGAATTCTTAAAGTGCATCCAGGAGAGCTTTTTGAGCCAGCATGTAGAAAGTCCTACAAGAGAGGGGGCGGTACTGGACCTAATTCTAGGGAATGTGGCCGGCCAAGTGGAAAAAGTGCTAGTAGGTGAGCACTTTGGTGATAGTGACCATAATATGGTAAGATTTAAGGTGGTCATGGAAAAGGACAGGGATGGGCCGGAAATAAAGGTTCTAAATTGGGGGAAGGCCGATTTTAATAGGATAAGGCAGGATCTGGCCAAAATGGACTGGGATCAGCTACTTGTAGGAAAATCCGCATCGGAGCAATGGGAGGCTTTCAGAAGGGAGATTGAGATCATACAATGGCAACATGTTCCCGTAAAGGTCAAGGGTGGTTCCAAAAACCACAGGGAACCTTGGATGTCAGGGGATATACGAGAATGGATTAGGAAAAAAAGGAGGGCTTTTGGTAGATACAAAAGGCTAAAGACGGAGGAAGCCCTAGAGGAGTACAAAAAGTGCAGGGGGATACTTAAAAAAGAAATTAGGAGATCAAGGAGGGGCCATGAAATAACACTGGCAAGCAAAATAAAGGAAAATCCGAAGATGTTTTATAAGTATATTAAGGGTAAGAGGATAACTAGGGAAAAAATAGGGCCCATTAGGGACAAAAGTGGCAATCTGTGTGTGGAGCCGGAAGATGTAGGAGGGGTTCTAAATGAATTTTTTGCATCTGTTTTCACTATGGAGAAGGACGATGTAGACATAGAAATAGGGCGGGGGGACTGTGATATGCTCGAACATATTAACATCGAGAGGGAGGAGGTATTGGCGGTTTTAGCTGGCCTAAAAATGGATAAATCCCCAGGCCCGGATGAAATGTATCCCAGGCTGCTGTGTGAGGCAAAGGAGGAGATTGCGGGGGCTCTAACACATATATTCAGGACCTCTCTGGCCACAGGGGATGTGCCAGAGGACTGGAGAACCGCTAATGTAGTACCATTATTCAAGAAGGGTAGTAGGGAAAAACCGGGGAACTACAGGCCAGTGAGCCTAACATCAGTGGTAGGAAAATTATTGGAAAAAATCCTGAGGGACAAAATTTGTCTCCACTTGGAGAGGCAAGGATTAATCAGGGATAGTCAACATGGCTTTGTCAAGGGAAGATCATGTCTGACTAATTTGATTGAATTTTTTGAGGGGGTGACTAGGTGTGTGGATGAGGGTAACGCAGTGGATGTGGTATACATGGATTTCAGTAAGGCCTTCGATAAAGTCCCGCACAGGAGACTGGTCAAGAAGGTAAGAGCCCACGGAATCCAGGGTGCCTTGGCACATTGGATACAAAACTGGCTTAGTGGCAGAAGGCAGAGGGTGATGGTCGAAGGTTGTTTTTGTGACTGGAAGCCTGTGGCCAGTGGGGTACCACAGGGATCGGTGCTGGGTCCCTTGCTGTTTGTGGTCTACATTAATGACTTGGATATGAATGTAAAGGGTATGATCAGTAAGTTCGTGGATGATACAAAAATTGGTAGGGTGGTAAATAGCGAGGAGGGTAGCCTCAGTCTGCAGGACGATATAGATGGGTTGGTCAGATGGGCGGAACAGTGGCAAATGGAATTTAACCCGGAAAAGTGCGAGGTGATGCACTTTGGGGGGACTAACAAGGCAAAGGAATACACAATGAATGGAAAGACCCTAGGCAAGATGGAGGGTCAGAGGGATCTGGGTGTGCAAGTACACAGATCCCTGAAGGCGGCGGAACAGGTGGATAAGGTGGTAAAAAAGGCATATGGGATACTTGCCTTCATTAGCCGAGGCATTGAATATAAGAGCAAGGAGGTTATGATGGAGCTGTATAAAACACTGGTTAGGCCACAGCTGGAATACTGTGTGCAGTTCTGGTCGCCACACTACAGGAAGGATGTGATCGCGTTAGAGAGGGTGCAGAGGAGGTTCACCAGGATGTTACCAGGGCTGGAGCGCTTCAGCTATGAAGAGAGACTGGGCAGATTGGGTTTGTTTTCCTTGGAGCAGAGGAGGCTGAGGGGGGACATGATTGAGGTGTACAAAATTATGAGGGGCATAGATAGGATGGATGCTGAGGAGCTTTTTCCCTTAGTAGAGGGGTCAATAACTAGGGGGCATAGATTCAAGGTAAAGGGCGGGAGGTTTAGAGGGGATTTGAGAAAGAACTTTTTCACCCAGAGGGTGGTTGGAGTCTGGAACTCACTGCCTGAAAGGGTTGTGGAGGCAGAAACCCTCACAACATTTAAGAAGCATTTGGATGTGCACTTGAAATGCCATAGCATACAAGGCTACGGGCCAAATGCTGGAATATGGGATTAGATTAGACAGGGCTTGATGGCCGGCGCGGACACGATGGGCCGAAGGGCCTCTATCCGTGCTGTATTACTCTATGACTCTATGACTCTATATTCCCACAAGTGGAAAAGGTAGGGCAACCAAAGTCAGAGCTCCCTGGATGACAAAAGAGATAGAGAATAAGATGAAGCAGAAAAAGAGTGCGTATGACAGATGTCAGGTTGAGAATACAAGTGAGAATCAGGCTGAATATAGAAAGTTCAGAGGGGAAGTGAAAAAGGAAATAAGAGGGGCGAAGAGAGAGTATGAGAATAGATTGGCAGCTAACATAAAAGGGAATTCAAAAGTCTTCTAAAGGAATATAAATAGTAAACGGGTAGTAAGAGGAGGGGTGGGACCGATTAGGGACAAAAAAGGAGACCTACGCATGGAGGCAGAGGACATGGCTGAGGTACTAAATGAGTACTTTGCCTCTCTTTACCAAAGAAGAAGATGCTGCCAAAGTCATAGTGAAAGAAGGGGTAGTGGAGATACTGGAGGGGATAAAAATTGATAAAGAGGAGGTACTAGAAAGGCTGGCTGTACTTAAAGTAGATAAGTCACCAGGACCAGATGGGACGCATCCTAGGATGCTGAGGGAAGTTAAGGTGGAAATTGCGGAGGTACTGGCCATAATATTCCAATCCTCCTTAGATACGGGGTTGGTGTCAGAGGACTGGAGAATTCCAAATGTTACACCCTTGTTCAAAAAATGCCATAAGGATAAACCCAGCAACTGCAGGCCAGCCAGTTTAATCTCGGTAGTGGGGAAGCTTTTAGAAGCGATAATCAGGGACAACATTAACCGTCACTTGGACAAGTGCGGATTCATTAAGGAAAGCCAGCACGGATTTGTTAAACGCAAACCAGATCGGGAAACTGAAAGCATCACAACAGAGGAAGTGCGGGCTTCACTGAAGATTTAACTTCACTGAAAGCCCAATCGGTTGAATCATTGAAGGGAAGGGATGGATTGCAACATCATGCCACTGCGAAACTTTGGATTTGGACCAGCCCATTGATACAAAAAAAAACACTGGAGAAAGTTTTCAACACTGACTAAATCAAGAGAGCTGAGTGTTTGCCAAAATGATTAAGAGAAAATCTAATAGTTTAGGGAAGTGTATAGCTTCTGTTGGACTGAAGCCAGTGGTTAGCAGATTGCCAGGAAGTAAAGCTCGAGTGGAACAGCTTGAAAGAGATGATTTTTAAACGTGTCTGAGCATAGTTTTAACTAACACAAGAGGAATCAGAATCACCTTTATCGTGGCAGCTAAAGCCTAAGTCTCCTATTTTTTTGTTACCAACTACACTTTTCGTATCGCACATGTCATCCCACAACATTTTTTCGAAGAAGAGCAGGGGCGTTCTCCCCGGCGTCCTGGTCAAAATTTATCCCTCAACCAACATCACTAAAACAGATTATCTGGTCATTGTCACATTGCTGTTCGTGGGAGCTTGCTGTGCGCAAATTGGCTGCTGTGTTCCCTACATTACAACAGCACAACCCCAGCCCGGCATGAGGTTGAAAAGGCCATCTGAAAACTGAAGAACCACAAGGCTTCAGGAGCAGATGGAAACCCCGCCGAGGCACTAAAGCATGGCGGAGAAGCACTACTGGCGCGAATGCATGAACTCATTTCTCTTATCTGGATGGAGGAGAGCATGCCAGGGAATCTGAGACGCCGTAATCGTGATCATCTTCAAGAAAGGTGACAAGTCCGATTGCGGTAATTACAGAGGAGTTTCCCTGCTGTCTGCCACAGGGAAAGTCTTCGCAAGAATCCTCCTCAATCGCCTTCTCACAGTGGCCGAACAGCTCTTCCCAGAGTCGCAATGCGGATTCCGCCCACTAAGGGGCACAATGGACATGATCTTCACCGCACGTCAATTACAAGAGAAATGCAGGGAACAGCACCAACCGCTGTACATGGCCTTCTTTGACCTCACAAAGGCCTTCGACACTGTCAACCGTGAGGGATTATGGAGTGTCCTCCTCAAATTCGGCTGCCCTCAAAAGTTTGTCACCATCCTCCGCCTGCTTCACAACGACATGCAAGCCGTGATCCTGACCAACGGTTCTACCACAGAGCCAATTCACATAAGGACCGGGGTCAAGCAAGGCTGCATCATCGCACCAACGCTCTTCTTGAACTTCCTTGCTGCAATGCTCCATCTCACCCTCAGTAAGCTCCCCGCTGGAGTGGAGCTAATTTACAGAACAAACAGGAAACTGTTCAACCTCCGTCACCTCCAGTCCAGATCCAAGGTCGTCCCATCCTCTGTCGTCGAATTACAGTATGCAGACGACGCTTGCGTCTGCGCACACTCGGCGGTTGAACTCCAAAACATCATCAACACCTTCACCGAAACGTACGAGAGCATGGGCCTTACACTAAACATCTGTAAGACAAAAGTCCTCTACCAACCTGCTCCCGCCACACAGTACTGTCCTCCGATTATCAAAATCCACGACAAGGCCTTGGACAACGTGGACTACTTTCCATACCTCAGGAGCCTACTGTCAACAAGGGCAGACGTCGATGACAAAGTCCAACACTGCCTTCAGTGTGCCAGTGCAGCCTTCGGTCGCCTGAGGAAGAGAGTGTTTGAAGACCAGGACCTCAAACCCGGCACTAAGCTCATGGTCTACAGAGCAGAAGTGACATCCACCCTGCTGTATGCCTCAGAGACATGGACCATGTACAGCAGGCACCTCAAAGCACTGGAGAGGTACCACCAAAGTTGCCTCCACAAGATCCTGCAAATCCATTGGCTGGATAGGTGCACCAATGTCAGTGTTCTCGCTCAGGCCAACATCCCCAGCACCGAAGCTTTGACCATGCTCGATCAGCTCCGATGGATGGGTCACATCGTCCGCATGCCCAATACGAGACTCCTAAAACAAGTGCTCTACTTGGAGCTCCAACATGGCTAGAGAGATCCAGGTGGACAGAGGAAATGCTTCAAGGACACCTTCAAAGCCTCCTTGAAAAAGTGCAACATCCCCACTGACACCTGGGAATCCCTGGCCCAAGACCGCACAAAGTAGAGGAGAAGCATCCGGGAAGGCGCCAAACACCTCGAGTCTCTTCGCTGGGAGCAAGCGGAAGCCAAGCGCAGGCAGCGCAAGGAGCGCACATCAACCCAAGCACCCCACCCACCCGCCCCTTCAACCACCGTCTGCCCCACCTGTGACAGAGACTGTAGGTCCCGCATTGGACTCATCAGTCACCTGCGAACTCATTTTTAATGTGGAAGCAAGTCATCCTCGGTTCCGAGGGACTGCCTAAGAAGACAACAGTGACTACACTTCAAAAGTACTTCATTGGCTGTAAAGCGCTTTGGGACATCCTGAGGTGGTGAATGGCATGATATGAATGTAAGTTCTTTCTTTCTTTATCTGCGCTCCAGATCCTAGACTATGCATGAGAGCTGCCCTCTGCCAAGGACTATGAACCCACAACTTTCTGTCTCAGAAGGTGAGAGGGCTATCAACTGAGCCACGGCTGGCATTTGCGATGTCTAGGGTCTTAGCCTGGCCTGTCAGTGATGTGCCTGCAAGTGCTTCCTGCCTCTCGAGTCACATTTCTTGTGTCACACACCTCTGTCACACTTTATTATAGCCAAATTTATTCGAGGTAAACTTCCTCCAGCTAATTGTTTTTTACACAAATTTCTTCCTAACGATCTGATTGTGTCCAACAAGCAAATGGCCTACTGCCCACTTCATGCCCGGCTCGCTACGTGAAGCTGGGCACCACCCGCCTGCACCTTCAGGGGAGACAACTGGTGGTGAGAAAGTAACCGTTAGTAGCAGCTGGCAATGCGATGGGCACTACACCCCTTAAAGGAGCCTATAACTAAAGAGCAATCCAACATTTCTTGTCTGCAGTTAATAATTAAACGGGCTCTACTTGGGCGATATACTTGTTCCCCATCATTAGTGGCCCCACAAATTAAACCTTCCTTGCACACACCACACGCCCCACAGAGGTTCAAATATTCGCTGAGTAAACCAGTCCCGAAAGTGTACGTTAGACAGCATTCATTAGGCCCTACGGGCAAGACCTCCCAGCCCTCACCATCTAATAGCTGTGCGACATCACGCAGAGCATCAAAGGGAAGCTACGCCCTACTTAAGAGTAACTGTAAGCAGTTCTGGTTTCCGTGTTACAAAAAGGATATAGAGGCACTGGAGAAGGCGCAAAAAAAGATTGACTAGAATGATACCAGAACTGAGAGGTTCTACCTATCATGGACAAACTGAACAGGCTGGGGCTCTTCGCTGGAAAAGAGAAGGCTGAGGGGTGAACTGATAGAGGTCTTTAAAATTATGAAGGGGTTCGATAGGGTAGACATAGAAGAGATGTTTTCACTTGTGGAAGAGTCCAGAACTGGGGCAATAAATATAAGGTAGTCACTAATAAATCCAATAGGGAATTCAGGAGAAACTCCTTTGCCCAGAGAGTAGTGAGAATGTGGAACTCGCTACCACAGGGAGTGGTTGAGGTGAATAGCATAGATACATTCAAGGCTGAAGCTAGATAAAGACATGAGGGAGAAAGGAATAGAAGGATATGTTGATAGGGTGAGATGAAATAGTGTGGGACGGGGCTCATGGGGAGCATAAACACCAGCATGTACCAGTTGGGCCGAATGGCTTGGTTATGTGCTGTGCATTCTATGTAATTCTCCTACCAGAGAATCCCCTGCAACGGCTTCTCTTCCCGCTCCCGCATCGTTACCTCTGGTGTCCCCCAAGGATCTATCCTTGTCCCCCTCCTATTTCTCATCTACACGTTGCCCCTTGGCGACATCATCCGAAAACACAGCAACAGTTTCCACATGTACGCTGTCGACACCCAGCTCTACCTCACCACCACTTCTCTCAATCCCTCCACAGTCTCTAAATTGTCAGACTGCTTGTCCGACATCCAGTACTGAATGAGCCTAAACCTCTCCGCCTCGCTACCTCTCTCTCTTCCTTTAAGACGCTCCTTAAAACCTACCTCTTTGACCAAGCTTTTGGTCATCTGCCCTAATGTATCCTTATGTGGATCGGTGTCACATTTTTTGTCTTAAAATACTCCTGTGCAGCGCCTTGGGATGTTTTACTACGTTAAAGGCGCTATATAAATACAAGCTGTTGTTGTTGTTGTGTAAACTTGCTCAGGTTAGAGCTTCTGTCTCATGTTCACCAAAGGTGCGGTCTGTGAGACAGCTAACTAAGGAGGGAGCTCTGTATGAAACCTTCTTTCGTAGTGAGGTCTCTTGACAGGCTCTTACATTCCATCCTTTCACCTGACTGACTTGCTCATCCAAGCAATGGTGCAAAATCAAGCCAGGTGTCAGCCGTGCCTCAGTGGGTAGCACCCTCGTCTTGAATCAGAAAGTTGTGGGTTCAAGTCCCACTGCAGAGTCTAGAGCACATAATCCAGGCTGATACTCCCGTGCAATACTGAAGGAGTGCTGCACTGTCGGAGGTGCCTTCTTTCAGATGAGACGTTAAACCGAGGCCCCGTCTGCTCTCTCAGGAAGATGTGAAAGATCCCATGGCACTATTTCGAAGAAGAGCAGTGCAGTTCTTCCTGGTCACTAAAACAGATTAACTGGTCAATGTTTATTGCTGTTTGTGGGAGCTTACTGTGCGCAAATTGGCTGCTGCGTTTCCTACATTACAACAGGGACCACACTTCAAAAATGTACTTAATTGGCCGTAAAGCGCTTTGGGACGTCCTGCGGTTGTGAAACGCGTGATAGAAATGTAAGTCTTTCTTTGGCCGCATTCCTCCCCTGTTCTGGCAGCAGTGAGCTCACACTGACAAGCACAGCCCACTTTAGGGCCTCAGTGATGTTATGAACTCTAAACGCTGATTGCGGTCAGCAGCATATCATCAGCCTATGTGTAAAATAGACAACAAGAGATTCCAAGCACGACTAAAAGAATTCCCAAAGTAGCGACACGATGAACGGTATTTCGACAGGGCTGTTGAAAAAGACCAAATGGGCTGTGCGATTTCCAAGAAATGAATTCCTGATCGCAGCCTGAGTGAAGAGGTCACTGGTGGTGTTGCAATCTGGCAAACGGTCAAGAGTTCGATTCTCGGTCGTCCAAACAGTGGTTGTTGGAACTTTGCGACTGCTGCCAATGAATTATCGATGACACAGGCTAACGGGGCATCCTGTTCGACATGGCCGAGCTTGCCATCTGCAAACTGCCTGCCGCATTTCTTACATCACAGCAGTGACTACACTTCAAAAAGCACCTCATTGGCAGTAAAGCGATTTGGGACGTCCGGTGGTCGTGAACGGCGCAAAACAGATGCAAGACTTGCTTTTTATTACAATGGTGATCATGTAACTCACTGCATCCTGTAGGTTACCAATCCCTTAGTGTAGATAGTGCCGTCAGTCAATTAAAGATCAACTCTCAGCCTGCCTTATAATACAATATTCATGGTTTATATATAGAATAGTGGATACCTGGGAGTGATTACAGGCTGGAATCTAATCGAGGGGTTCAGATGGTTTATATATAGAATAATGGATACCTGGGAGTGATTACAGGCTGGAATCTAATCGAGGGGTTCAGATGGTTTATATATAGAATAATGGATACCTGGGAGTGATTACAGGCTGGAATCTAATCGAGGGGTTCAGATGGTTTATATTTAGAATAATGGATACCCGGGAGTGATTACAGACTGGAATCTAATCGAGGGGTTCAGATGGTTTATATATAGAATAATGGATACCTGGGAGTGATTACAGGCTGGAATCTAATCGAGGGGTTCAGATGGTTTATATATAGAATAATGGATACCTGGGAGTGATTACAGGCTGGAATCTAATCGAGGGGTTCAGATGGTTTATATATAGAATAATGGATACCTGGGAGTGATTACAGGCTGGAATCTAATCGAGAGGTTCAGATGGTTTATATATAGAATAATGGATACCTGGGAGTGATTACAGACTGGAATCTAATCGAGGGGTTCAGATGGTTTATATATAGAATAATGGATACCTGGGAGTGATTACAGGCTGGAATCTAATCGAGGGGTTCAGATGGTTTATATTTAGAATAATGGATACCCGGGAGTGATTACAGACTGGAATCTAATCGAGGGGTTCAGATGGTTTATATATAGAATAATGGATACCTGGGAGTGATTACAGGCTGGAATCTAATCGAGGGGTTCAGATGGTTTATATATAGAATAATGGATACCTGGGAGTGATTACAGGCTGGAATCTAATCGAGGGGTTCAGATGGTTTATATATAGAATAATGGATACCTGGGAGTGATTACAGACTGGAATCTAATCGAGGGGTTCAGATGGTTTATATTTAGAATAATAGATACCTGGGAGTGATTACAGGCTGGAATCTAATCGAGGGGTTCAGATGGTTTATATATAGAATAATCGATACCTGGGAGTGATTACAGACTGGAATCTAATCGAGGGGTTCAGATGGTTTATATATAGAATAATGGGTACCTGGGAGTGATTACAGACTGGAATCTAATCGAGGGGTTCAGATGGTTTATATATAGAATAATGGGTACCTGGGAGTGATTACAGACTGGAATCTAATCGAGGGGTTCAGGTGGTTTATATATAGAATAATCGATATCTGGGAGTGATTACAGACTGGAATCTAATCGAGGGGTTCAGATGGTTTATATATAGAATAATGGATACCTGGGAGTGATTACAGACTGGAATCTAATCGAGGGGTTCAGATGGTTTATATATAGAATAATGGATACCTGGGAGTGATTACAGACAGGAATCAAATCGAGGGGTTCAGATGGTTTATATATAGAATAATGGATACCTGGGAGTGATTACAGACTGGAATCTAATCGAGGGGTTCAGGTGGTTTATATATAGAATAATGGATACCTGGGAGTGATTACAGACAGGAATCAAATCGAGGGGTTCAGATGGTTTATATATAGAATAATAGATACCTGGGAGTGATTACAGACTGGAATCTAATCGAGGGGTTCAGGTGGTTTATATATAGAATAATGGATACCTGGGAGTGATTACAGACAGGAATCAAATCGAGGGGTTCAGATGGTTTATATATAGAATAATGGATACCTGGGAGTGATTACAGACTGGAATCTAATCGAGGGGTTCAGATGGTTTATATATAGAATAATGGATACCTGGGAGTGATTACAGACTGGAATCTAATCGAGGGGTTCAGATGGTTTATATATAGAATAATGGATACCTGGGAGTGATTACAGACTGGAATCTAATCGAGGAGTTCAGATGGTTTATATATAGAATAATGGATACCTGGGAGTGATTACAGACTGGAATCTAATCCAGGGGTTCAGATGGTTTATATATAGAATAATGGATACCTGGGAGTGATTACAGACTGGAATCTAATCGAGGGGTTCAGATGGTTTATATATAGAATAATGGATACCTGGGAGTGATTACAGACTGGAATCTAATCGAGGGGTTCAGATGGTTTATATATAGAATAATAGATACCTGGGAGTGATTACAGACTGGAATCTAATCGAGGGGTTCAGGTGGTTTATATATAGAATAATGGATACCTGGGAGTGATTACAGACAGGAATCAAATCGAGGGGTTCAGATGGTTTATATATAGAATAATGGATACCTGGGAGTGATTACAGACAGGAATCAAATCGAGGGGTTCAGATGGTTTATATATAGAATAATAGATACCTGGGAGTGATTACAGACTGGAATCTAATCGAGGGGTTCAGGTGGTTTATATATAGAATAATGGATACCTGGGAGTGATTACAGACAGGAATCAAATCGAGGGGTTCAGATGGTTTATATATAGAATAATGGATACCTGGGAGTGATTACAGACTGGAATCTAATCGAGGGGTTCAGATGGTTTATATATAGAATAATGGATACCTGGGAGTGATTACAGACTGGAATCTAATCGAGGGGTTCAGATGGTTTATATATAGAATAATGGATACCTGGGAGTGATTACAGACTGGAATCTAATCGAGGAGTTCAGATGGTTTATATATAGAATAATGGATACCTGGGAGTGATTACAGACTGGAATCTAATCGAGGGGTTCAGATGGTTTATATATAGAATAATGGATACCTGGGAGTGATTACAGACTGGAATCTAATCGAGGGGTTCAGATGGTTTATATATAGAATAATGGATACCTGGGAGTGATTACAGACTGGAATCTAATCGAGGGGTTCAGATGGTTTATATATAGAATAATGGATACCTGGGAGTGATTACAGACTGGAATCTAATCGAGGGGTTCAGCTGGTTTATATATAGAATAATAGATACCTGGGAGTGATTACAGACTGGAATCTAATCGAGGGGTTCAGGTGGTTTATATATAGAATAATGGATACCTGGGAGTGATTACAGACTGGAATCTAATCGAGGGGTTCAGATGGTTTATATATAGAATAATGGATACCTGGGAGTGATTACAGACTGGAATCTAATCAAGGGGTTCAGATGGTTTATATATAGAATAATGGATACCTGGGAGTGATTACAGACAGGAATCTAATCGAGGGGTTCAGATGGTTTATATATAGAATAATGGATACCTGGGAGTGATTACAGACTGGAATCTAATCGAGGGGTTCAGCTGGTTTATATATAGAATAATAGATACCTGGGAGTGATTACAGACTGGAATCTAATCGAGGGGTTCAGCTGGTTTATATATAGAATAATGGATACCTGGGAGTGATTACAGACAGGAATCTAATCGAGGGGTTCAGATGGTTTATATATAGAATAATAGATACCTGGGAGTGATTACAGACTGGAATCTAATCGAGGGGTTCAGATGGTTTATATATAGAATAATGGATACCTGGGAGTGATTACAGACTGGAATCTAATCGAGGGGTTCAGATGGTTTATATATAGAATAATAGATACTTGGGAGTGATTACAGACTGGAATCTAATCGAGGGGTTCAGATGGTTTATATTTAGAATAATAGATACCTGGGAGTGATTACAGACTGGAATCTAATCGAGGGGTTCAGCTGGTTTATATATAGAATAATGGATACCTGGGAGTGATTACAGACTGGAATCTAATCGAGGGGTTCAGATGGTTTATATATAGAATAATGGATACCTGGGAGTGATTACAGACTGGAATCTAATCGAGGGGTTCAGATGGTTTATATATAGAATAATGGATACCTGGGAGTGATTACAGACTGGAATCTAATCGAGGGGTTCAGCTGGTTTATATATAGAATAATGGATACCTGGGAGTGATTACAGACTGGAATCTAATCAAGGGGTTCAGATGGTTTATATTTAGAATAATAGATACCTGGGAGTGATTACAGACTGGAATCTAATCGAGGGGTTCAGATGGTTTATATATAGAATAATGGATACCTGGGAGTGATTACAGACTGGAATCTAATCGAGGGGTTCAGCTGGTTTATATATAGAATAATAGATACCTGGGAGTGATTACAGACTGGAATCTAATCGAGGGGTTCAGCTGGTTTATATATAGAATAATGGATACCTGGGAGTGATTACAGACTGGAATCTAATCGAGGGGTTCAGATGGTTTATATATAGAATAATGGATACCTGGGAGTGATTACAGACTGGAATCTAATCGAGGGGTTCAGATGGTTTATATATAGAATAATGGATACCTGGGAGTGATTACAGGCTGGAATCTAATCGAGGGGTTCAGATGGTTTATATATAGAATAATGGATACCTGGGAGTGATTACAGACTGGAATCTAATCGAGGGGTTCAGATGGTTTATATATAGAATAATGGATACCTGGGAGTGATTACAGACTGGAATCTAATCGAGGGGTTCAGATGGTTTATATATAGAATAATGGATACCTGGGAGTGATTACAGACTGGAATCTAATCGAGGGGTTCAGATGGTTTATATATAGAATAATGGATACCTGGGAGTGATTACAGACTGGAATCTAATCGAGGGATTCAGATGGTTTATATATAGAATAATGGATACCTGGGAGTGATTACAGACTGGAATCTAATCGAGGGGTTCAGATGGTTTATATATAGAATAATGGATACCTGGGAGTGATTACAGACTGGAATCTAATCGAGGGGTTCAAATGGTTTATATTTAGAATAATGGATACCTGGGAGTGATTACAGACTGGAATCTAATCGAGGGGTTCAGATGGTTTATATATGGAATAATGGATACCTGGGAGTGATTACAGACTGGAATCTAATCAAGGGGTTCAAATGGTTTATATTTAGAATAATAGATACCTGGGAGTGATTACAGACTGGAATCTAATCGAGGGGTTCAGATGGTTTATATATAGAATAATGGATACCTGGGAGTGATTACAGGCTGGAATCTAATCGAGAGGTTCAGATAGTTTATATATAGAATAATAGATACCTGGGAGTGATTACAGACCGGAATCTAATCGAGGGGTTCAAATGGTTTATATTTAGAATAATGGATACCTGGGAGTGATTACAGACTGGAATCTAATCGAGGGGTTCAGATGGTTTATATATGGAATAATGGATACCTGGGAGTGATTACAGACTGGAATCTAATCGAGGGGTTCAAATGGTTTATATTTAGAATAATGGATACCTGGGAGTGATTACAGACTGGAATCTAATCGAGGGGTTCAGATGGTTTATATATGGAATAATGGATACCTGGGAGTGATTACAGACTGGAATCTAATCAAGGGGTTCAAATGGTTTATATTTAGAATAATAGATACCTGGGAGTGATTACAGACTGGAATCTAATCGAGGGGTTCAGATGGTTTATATATAGAATAATGGATACCTGGGAGTGATTACAGACTGGAATCTAATCGAGAGGTTCAGATGGTTTATATATAGAATAATAGATACCTGGGAGTGATTACAGACTGGAATCTAATCGAGGGGTTCAGATGGTTTATATATAGAATAATGGATACCTGGGAGTGATTACAGACTGGAATCTAATCGAGGGGTTCAGATGGTTTATATATAGAATAATGGATACTTGGGAGTGATTACAGACTGGAATCTAATCGAGGGGTTCAGATGGTTTATATATAGAATAATGGATACCTGGGAGTGATTACAGACTGGAATCTAATCGAGGGGTTCAGATGGTTTATATATAGAATAATGGATACCTGGGAGTGATTACAGGCTGGAATCTAATCGAGGGGTTCAGATGGTTTATATATAGAATAATGGATACCTGGGAGTGATTACAGACTGGAATCTAATCGAGGGGTTCAGATGGTTTATATATAGAATAATGGATACCTGGGAGTGATTACAGGCTGGAATCTAATCGAGGGGTTCAGATGGTTTATATATAGAATAATGGATACCTGGGAGTGATTACAGGCTGGAATCTAATCGAGGGGTTCAGATGGTTTATATATAGAATAATAGATACCTGGGAGTGATTACAGACTGGAATCTAATCGAGGGGTTCAGATGGTTTATATATAGAATAATGGATACCTGGGATTGATTACAGACTGGAATCTAATCGAGGGGTTCAGATGGTTTATATATAGAATAATAATGGATACCCGGGAGTGATTACAGACTGGAATCTAATCGAGGGGTTCAGATGGTTTATATATAGAATAATGGATACCTGGGAGTGATTACAGACTGGAATCTAATCGAGGGGTTCAGATGGTTTATATATAGAATAATGGATACCTGGGAGTGATTATAGACTGGAATCTAATCGAGGGGTTCAGATGGTTTATATATAGAATAATGGATACCTGGGAGTGATTACAGGCTGGAATCTAATCGAGGGGTTCAGCTGGTTTATATATAGAATAATGGATACCTGGGAGTGATTATAGACTGGAATCTAATCGAGGGGTTCAGATGGTTTATATATAGAATAATGGATACCTGGGAGTGATTATAGACTGGAATCTAATCGAGGGGTTCAGATGGTTTATATATAGAATAATGGATACCTGGGAGTGATTACAGGCTGGAATCTAATCGAGGGGTTCAGCTGGTTTATATATAGAATAATGGATACCTGGGAGTGATTACAGACTGGAATCTAATCGAGGGGTTCAGATGGTTTATATTTAGAATAATAGATACCTGGGAGTGATTACAGACTGGAATCTAATCGAGGGGTTCAGATGGTTTATATATAGAATAATGGATACCTGGGAGTGATTACAGACTGGAATCTAATCGAGGGGTTCAGATAGTTTATATATAGAATAATAGATACCTGGGAGTGATTACAGACTGGAATCTAATCGAGGGGTTCAGATGGTTTATATATAGAATAATGGATACCTGGGAGTGATTACAGACTGGAATCTAATCGAGGGGTTCAGATAGTTTATATATAGAATAATGGATACCTGGGAGTGATTACAGACTGGAATCTAATCGAGGGGTTCAGATGGTTTATATATAGAATAATGGATACCTGGGAGTGATTACAGGCTGGAATCTAATCGAGGGGTTCAGGTGGTTTATATATAGAATAATGGATCCCTGGGAGTGATTACAGGCTGGAATCTAATCGAGGGGTTCAGATGGTTTATATATAGAATAATGGATACCTGGGAGTGATTACAGACTGGAATCTAATCGAGGGGTTCAGATGGTTTATATATAGAATAATGGATACCTGGGAGTGATTACAGACTGGAATCTAATCGAGGGGTTCAGATGGTTTATATATAGAATAATGGATACCTGGGAGTGATTACAGGCTGGAATCTAATCGAGGGGTTCAGATGGTTTATATATAGAATAATGGATACCTGGGAGTGATTACAGACTGGAATCTAATCGAGGGGTTCAGATGGTTTATATATAGAATAATGGATACCTGGGAGTGATTACAGACTGGAATCTAATCAAGGGGTTCAGATGGTTTATATATAGAATAATGGATACCTGGGAGTGATTACAGACTGGAATCTAATCGAGGGGTTCAGATGGTTTATATATAGAATAATGGATACCCGGGAGTGATTACAGACTGGAATCTAATCAAGGGGTTCAGATGGTTTATATATAGAATAATGGATACCTGGGAGTGATTACAGACTGGAATCTAATCGAGAGGTTCAGATGGTTTATATTTAGAATAATAGATACCTGGGAGTGATTACAGACAGGAATCTAATCGAGGGGTTCAGATGGTTTATATTTAGAATAATGGATACCTGGGAGTGATTACAGACTGGAATCTAATCGAGGGGTTCAGATGGTTTATATTTAGAATAATGGATACCTGGGAGTGATTACAGACTGGAATCTAATCGAGGGGTTCAGATGGTTTATATGTAGAATAATGGATACCTGGGAGTGATTACAGACTGGAATCTAATCGAGGGGTTCAGCTGGTTTATATATAGAATAATGGATACTTGGGAGTGATTACAGACTGGAATCTAATCGAGAGGTTCAGATGGTTTATATTTAGAATAATAGATACCTGGGAGTGATTACAGACAGGAATCTAATCGAGGGGTTCAGATGGTTTATATTTAGAATAATGGATACCTGGGAGTGATTACAGACTGGAATCTAATCGAGGGGTTCAGCTGGTTTATATATAGAATAATGGATACTTGGGAGTGATTACAGACTGGAATCTAATCGAGAGGTTCAGATGGTTTATATTTAGAATAATAGATACCTGGGAGTGATTACAGACTGGAATCTAATCGAGGGGTTCAGATGGTTTATATTTAGAATAATAGATACCTGGGAGTGATTACAGACAGGAATCTAATCGAGGGGTTCAGATGGTTTATATTTAGAATAATGGATACCTGGGAGTGATTACAGACTGGAATCTAATCGAGGGGTTCAGCTGGTTTATATATAGAATAATGGATACCTGGGAGTGATTACAGACTGGAATCTAATCGAGGGGTTCAGATGGTTTATATATAGAATAATGGATACTTGGGAGTGATTACAGACTGGAATCTAATCGAGAGGTTCAGATGGTTTATATTTAGAATAATGGATACCTGGGAGTGATTACAGGCTGGAATCTAATCGAGGGGTTCAGCTGGTTTATATATAGAATAATGGATACTTGGGAGTGATTACAGACTGGAATCTAATCGAGAGGTTCAGATGGTTTATATTTAGAATAATAGATACCTGGGAGTGATTACAGACTGGAATCTAATCGAGGGGTTCAGATGGTTTATATTTAGAATAATAGATACCTGGGAGTGATTACAGACAGGAATCTAATCGAGGGGTTCAGATGGTTTATATTTAGAATAATGGATACCTGGGAGTGATTACAGACTGGAATCTAATCGAGGGGTTCAGATGGTTTATATATAGAATAATGGATACCTGGGAGTGATTACAGACTGGAATCTAATCGAGGGGTTCTGATGGTTTATATTTAGAATAATGGATACCTGGGAGTGATTACAGACTGGAATCTAATCGAGGGGTTCAGATGGTTTATATATAGAATAATGGATACCTGGGAGTGATTACAGGCTGGAATCTAATCGAGGGGTTCAGATGGTTTATATTTAGAATAATGGATACCTGGGAGTGATTACAGGCTGGAATCTAATCGAGGGGTTCAGATGGTTTATATATAGAATAATGGATACCTGGGAGTGATTACAGGCTGGAATCTAATCGAGGGGTTCAGGTGGTTTATATATAGAATAATGGATACCTGGGAGTGATTACAGGCTGGAATCTAATCGAGGGGTTCAGATGGTTTATATTTAGAATAATGGATACCTGGGAGTGATTACAGGCTGGAATCTAATCGAGGGGTTCAGATGGTTTATATATAGAATAATGGATACCTGGGAGTGATTACAGGCTGGAATCTAATCGAGGGGTTCTGATGGTTTATATATAGAATAATGGATACCTGGGAGTGATTACAGACTGGAATCTAATCGAGGGGTTCTGATGGTTTATATATAGAATAATGGATACCTGGGAGTGATTACAGACTGGAATCTAATCGAGGGGTTCAGGTGGTTTATATATAGAATAATGGATACCTGGGAGTGATTACAGGCTGGAATCTAATCGAGGGGTTCAGATGGTTTATATTTAGAATAATGGATACCTGGGAGTGATTACAGGCTGGAATCTAATCGAGGGGTTCAGATGGTTTATATTTAGAATAATGGATACCTGGGAGTGATTACAGACTGGAATCTAATCGAGGGGTTCAGATGGTTTATATTTAGAATAATAGATACCTGGGAGTGATTACAGACTGGAATCTAATCGAGGGGTTCAGATGGTTTATATATAGAATAATGGATACCTGGGAGTGATTACAGGCTGGGATCTAATCGAGGGGTTCAGATGGTTTATATTTAGAATAATAGATACCTGGGAGTGATTACAGACTGGAATCTAATCGAGGGGTTCAGATGGTTTATATATAGAATAATGGATACCTGGGAGTGATTACAGGCTGGAATCTAATCGAGGGGTTCAGATGGTTTATATTTAGAATAATGGATACCTGGGAGTGATTACAGACTGGAATCTAATCGAGGGGTTCAGATGGTTTATATATAGAATAATGGATACCTGGGAGTGATTACAGGCTGGGATCTAATCGAGGGGTTCAGATGGTTTATATTTAGAATAATAGATACCTGGGAGTGATTACAGACTGGAATCTAATCGAGGGGTTCAGATGGTTTATATTTAGAATAATGGATACGTGGGAGTGATTACAGACTGGAATCTAATCGAGGGGTTCAGATGGTTTATATATAGAATAATGGATACCTGGGAGTGATTACAGACTGGAATCTAATCGAGGGGTTCAGATGGTTTCTATATAGAATAATGGATACCTGGGAGTGATTACAGACTGGAATCTAATCGAGGGGTTCAGATGGTTTATATATAGAATAATGGATACCTGGGAGTGATTACAGACTGGAATCTAATCGAGGGGTTCAGATGGTTTATATATAGAATAATGGATACCTGGGAGTGATTACAGGCTGGAATCTAATCGAGGGGTTCAGATGGTTTATATATAGAATAATGGATACCTGGGAGTGATTACAGGCTGGAATCTAATCGAGGGGTTCAGATGGTTTATATATAGAATAATGGATACCTGGGAGTGATTACAGGCTGGAATCTAATCGAGGGGTTCAGATGGTTTATATATAGAATAATGGATACCTGGGAGTGATTACAGACTGGAATCTAATCGAGGGGTTCAGATGGTTTATATATAGAATAATGGATACCTGGGAGTGATTACAGGCTGGAATCTAATCGAGGGGTTCAGATGGTTTATATATAGAATAATGGATACCTGGGAGTGATTACAGGCTGGAATCTAATCGAGGGGTTCAGATGGTTTTTATTTAGAATAATAGATAGCTGGGAGTGATTACAGGCTGGAATCTAATCGAGGGGTTCAGATGGTTTATATGTAGAATAATGGATACCTGGGAGTGATTACAGACTGGAATCTAATCGAGGGGTTCAGATGGTTTATATATAGAATAATGGATACCTGGGAGTGATTACAGGCTGGAATCTAATCGAGGGGTTCAGATGGTTTATATATAGAATAATGGATACCTGGGAGTGATTACAGACTGGAATCTAATCGAGGGGTTCAGATGGTTTATATATAGAATAATGGATACCTGGGAGTGATTACAGACTGGAATCTAATCGAGGGGTTCAGATGGTTTATATATAGAATAATAGATACCTGGGAGTGATTACAGACTGGAATCTAATCGAGGGGTTCAGGTGGTTTATATATAGAATAATGGATACCTGGGATTGATTACAGACTGGAATCTAATCGAGGGGTTCAGATGGTTTATATATAGATTAATGGATACCTGGGAGTGATTACAGACTGGAATCTAATCGAGGGGTTCAGATGATTTATATATAGAATAATGGATACCTGGGAGTGATTACAGACTGGAATCTAATCGAGGGGTTCAGATGGTTTATATATAGAATAATGGATACCTGGGAGTGATTACAGGCTGGAATCTAATCGAGGGGTTCAGATGGTTTATATATAGAATAATGGATACCTGGGAGTGATTACAGACTGGAATCTAATCGAGGGGTTCAGATGGTTTATATATAGAATAATGGATACCTGGGAGTGATTACAGACTGGAATCTAATCGAGGGGTTCAGATGGTTTATATATAGAATAATAGATACCTGGGAGTGATTACAGACTGGAATCTAATCGAGGGGTTCAGGTGGTTTATATATAGAATAATGGATACCTGGGATTGATTACAGACTGGAATCTAATCGAGGGGTTCAGATGGTTTATATATAGATTAATGGATACCTGGGAGTGATTACAGACTGGAATCTAATCGAGGGGTTCAGATGATTTATATATAGAATAATGGATACCTGGGAGTGATTACAGACTGGAATCTAATCGAGGGGTTCAGATAGTTTATATATAGAATAATGGATCCCTGGGAGTGATTACAGACTGGAATCTAATCGAGGGGTTCAGATGGTTTATATATAGAATAATGGATACCTGGGAGTGATTACAGACAGGAATCTAATCGAGGGGTTCAGATGGTTTATATATAGAATAATGGATACCTGGGAGTGATTACAGACTGGAATCTAATCGAGGGATTCAGATGGTTTATATATAGAATAATGGATACCTGGGAGTGATTACAGACTGGAATCTAATCGAGGGATTCAGATGGTTTATATATAGAATAATGGATACCTGGGAGTGATTACAGACTGGAATCTAATCGAGGGGTTCAGATGGTTTATATATAGAATAATGGATACCTGGGAGTGATTACAGACTGGAATCTAATCGAGGGGTTCAGATGGTTTATATATAGAATAATGGATACCTGGGAGTGATTACAGACTGGAATCTAATCGAGGGGTTCAGATGGTTTATATATAGAATAATGGATACCTGGGAGTGATTACAGACTGGAATCTAATCGAGGGGTTCAGATGGTTTATATATAGAATAATGGATACCTGGGAGTGATTACAGACTGGAATCTAATCGAGGGGTTCAGATGGTTTATATATAGAATAATGGATACCTGGGAGTGATTACAGACTGGAATCTAATCGAGGGGTTCAGATGGTTTATATATAGAATAATGGATACCTGGGAGTGATTACAGACTGGAATCTAATCGAGGGGTTCAGATGGTTTATATATAGAATAATGGATACCTGGGAGTGATTACAGACTGGAATCTAATCGAGGGGTTCAGATGGTTTATATATAGAATAATGGATACCTGGGAGTGATTACAGGCTGGAATCTAATCGAGGGGTTCAGATGGTTTATATATAGAATAATAATGAATACCTGGGAGTGATTACAGACAGGAATCTAATCGAGGGGTTCAGATGGTTTATATATAGAATAATGGATACCTGGGAGTGATTACAGACTGGAATCTAATCGAGGGGTTCAGATGGTTTATATATAGAATAATGGATACCTGGGAGTGATTACAGACTGGAATCTAATCGAGGGGTTCAGATGGTTTATATATAGAATAATGGATACCTGGGAGTGATTACAGACTGGAATCTAATCGAGGGGTTCAGATGGTTTATATATAGAATAATGGATACCTGGGAGTGATTACAGACTGGAATCTAATCGAGGGGTTCAGATGGTTTATATATAGAATAATGGATACCTGGGAGTGATTACAGACTGGAATCTAATCGAGGGGTTCAGATGGTTTATATATAGAATAATAATGAATACCTGGGAGTGATTACAGACAGGAATCTAATCGAGGGGTTCAGATGGTTTATATATAGAATAATGGATACCTGGGAGTGATTACAGACTGGAATCTAATCGAGGGGTTCAGATGGTTTATATATAGAATAATAATGAATACCTGGGAGTGATTACAGACAGGAATCTAATCGAGGGGTTCAGATGGTTTATATATAGAATAATGGATACCTGGGAGTGATTACAGACTGGAATCTAATCGAGGGGTTCAGATGGTTTATATATAGAATAATGGATACCTGGGAGTGATTACAGACTGGAATCTAATCGAGGGGTTCAGATGGTTTATATATAGAATAATGGATACCTGGGAGTGATTACAGACTGGAATCTAATCGAGGGGTTCAGATGGTTTATATATAGAATAATGGATACCTGGGAGTGATTACAGACTGGAATCTAATCGAGGGGTTCAGGTGGTTTATATATAGAATAATGGATACCTGGGAGTGATTACAGGCTGGAATCTAATCGAGGGGTTCAGGTGGTTTATATATAGAATAATGGATACCTGGGAGTGATTACAGGCTGGAATCTAATCGAGGGGTTCAGATGGTTTATATATAGAATAATGGATACCTGGGAGTGATTACAGGCTGGAATCTAATCGAGGGGTTCAGATGGTTTATATATAGAATAATGGATACCTGGGAGTGATTACAGACTGGAATCTAATCGAGGGGTTCAGATGGTTTATATATAGAATAATGGATACCTGGGAGTGATTACAGGCTGGAATCTAATCGAGGGGTTCAGATGGTTTATATATAGAATAATGGATACCTGGGAGTGATTACAGGCTGGAATCTAATCGAGGGGTTCAGATGGTTTATATATAGAATAATGGATACCTGGGAGTGATTACAGACTGGAATCTAATCGAGGGGTTCAGGTGGTTTATATATAGAATAATAGATA
Source organism: Somniosus microcephalus (assembly GCF_052327205.1). Taxonomy (NCBI): domain Eukaryota; kingdom Metazoa; phylum Chordata; class Chondrichthyes; order Squaliformes; family Somniosidae; genus Somniosus; species Somniosus microcephalus. The sequence goes on from NC_140995.1 coordinate 229,032,386, forward strand.
CCTGGGAGTGATTACAGACTGGAATCTAATCGAGGGGTTCAGATGGTTTATATATAGAATAATAGATACCTGGGAGTGATTACAGACTGGAATCTAATCGAGGGGTTCAGATGGTTTATATATAGAATAATAGATACCTGGGAGTGATTACAGACTGGAATCTAATCGAGGGGTTCAGATGGTTTATATATAGAATAATGGATACCTGGGAGTGATTACAGACTGGAATCTAATCGAGGGGTTCAGATGGTTTATATATAGAATAATGGATGAGATGCAATGGCTTCTGCTTAAAATTTTCTGTTTTTTCATCTCCTTGACATCGTTGACTAAAATAGCTGCTGGGAATCTTGGGCGAGCGATCGGCCGAGCCGTTTATGCCATCTCTGCCTGGGTTTCCGCTGATCTGGCGCCGAGGTTATGCCGGTGCTTTGGGACGACCCCATGGACATTTGCACATTTTCCGTGATTAAAATATCATGTTCAGAAATGCCACCTGCGTATCAATTCTGCCCTCTTGAGCATCCCTGATTTTAATCGCTCAACCATTGGTGGCCGTGCCTTCTGTTGCCTCGGCCCTAAGCTCTGGAATTCCCTGCCTAAAAGTCTCCGCCTCACTACCTCTCTTTCCTCCTTTAAGACGCTCCTCAAAACCAACCTCTTTGACCAAGCTTGTAGTCACATAAGAACATAAGAACATAAGAAGTAGGAGCAGGAGTAGGCCATACGGCCCCTCGGGCCTGCTCCGCCATTCAATAGGATCATGGCTGATCCGAATCTAGACTCACGTCCACTTCCCTGCCCTCTCCCCGTAACCCCTAATTCCCTTATCTGCTAGGAAACTGTCTATCTACATTTTAAATTTATTTAATGTTGCAGCTTCCACAGCTCTCTGGGGTCGCAAATTCCATAGATTTACTACCCTCTGAGTGAAGAAGTTTCTCCTCATCTCAGTTTTGAAAGGGCAGCCCCTTATTCTTAGATTATGCCCCCTAGTTCTAGTCTCACCCATCAGTGGAAACACCCTCACCGCATCCACCCGATCAAGCCCCCTCACAATCTTATATGTTTCGATAAGATCGCCTCTCATTCTTCTGGACTCCAATGAGTAGAGTCCCAACCTACTCAACCTTTCCTCATACGTCAACCCCCTCATCTCCGGAATCAACCAAGTGAACCTTCTCTGAACCGCCTCGAGAGCAAGTATATCTTTTCTTAAATATGGAAACCAAAACTGCACGCAGTATTCCAGGTGTGGCCTCACCAATACCCTGTATAACTGCAGCAAGACTTCCCTGTTTTTATACTCCATCCCCCTTGCAATAAAAGCCAAGATTCCATTGGCCTTCCTGATCACCTGCTGCACCTGCATACTAACTTTTTGTGTTTCATGCACCAGGACCCCCAGATCCCTTTGTACTGTAGCACTTTGCAGTTTCTCTCCATTTAGATAATAACTTGCTCTTTGATTTTTTCTGCCAAAGTGCATAACCTCACACTTTCCAACATTATATTGCATCTGCCAAATCTCTGCCCACTCACTTAGCCTGTCTATGTCCTTTTGCAGGTTTTTTATGTCCTCCTCACTCACTGCTTTCCCTCCCATCTTTGTATCGTCGGCAAACTTGGATATGTTGCACTCGGTCCCTTCCTCCAAATCGTTAATATAGATTGTAAAGAGTTGGGGTCCCAGCACTGACCCCTGCGGAACACCACTAGTTACTGATTGCCAGCCCGAGAAGGAACCATTTATCCCAACTCTTTGTTTGAGTCACCTGCCCTAATTTCTCCTTACGTGGCTCGGTGTCAAATTGTTTGTCTTTTAACACTCCTGTGCAGCGCCTTGGGACATTTTACTACGTTAAAGGTGCTATATAAATACAAGTTGTTGTTGCTAAGTGTTCTAACCTGGGCTAACCAGTGTTAACCAGTACAGCACCGATAGCACGCTGAGGGTATCCAACATCTTGGAAAAAGTCCCGTTCCTCCCTACTTTGCGATTTTTAAAAATCTTCATTTGTTTCTTTCATCCTTTCAGGTGTCAACGGCCGAGAGGCCAGTTCGGGTGAAGCGAGGCTCTTCGCCCCATTTGATCTCTTACAATGTCCAGCTGTTTCCTAAATGAGTGCAATGCCACGGACTCAACCCCCCGTCCCGTCCCGTCCCGTCCCGCTGATGTGCTCCAGCTGTCGATCACGCTCCGTGTGTTTACTCTCCCTCTCTCTCTCTTTCCCTTTTTCCCTGTCTCCCTTACTTACCTTCAGCCTTGCCTCGGTGGTCGCAGCCTGAGGTCCGGAAGCCCTGGGTTCCAGCCCCACTCTGTCACTTGAACACGCGGTCTAGGCCCGACACTCCAGTGCGGCACTGAGTGAGGGCCAGCGCTGACGGGGGTGCTGTCGTTCACACGAGGGGTTAGGCCCAGACTCTGTGCAGATGGAAGGAAAAGATCCCACAGCACCATTCGAAGGAGAGCAGAGAGTCCCCCCCAGTGTCCTGGCCAACATTAGCAATGTTGATTGAGGGATAAGTATTGGCCAGGACACCGGGGAGAACTTCACTCTCTGCTTCGAAATAGTGCCGTGGGATCTTTTACCTCCAACTAAGAGAGCAGCTGGGACTTCGGTTTAACATCTCATCCGAAAGGCAGCATTGGAGTGTCAGCCTAGATTACGTGCTCTAGTCCCTGGAGTGGGACTATGAACCCACAGCCTTCTGACTCGGAGGTGGGAGTTCTACCCACCGAGACACAGCTGATGCTTGCATCTTTTAAAGGGTCCTAGATCGTTTCCTTTATACTGCATTCAAATGACGGGTTGTGCATTTTTAATTAGTAATGGAGCACAGACACCGTTTCCCCACCGATAGACTGAGATCATCAATCAAAGGCTGACTACGTTCATTGTTTACTAATAGCAAGATTTTGGCTGTGCCCCCCCTGCATAATTTCCGTCAATTTTTATTACCTCATCATAGTGACAGGTAAGAGGTCGGAGCCACAACAGTAAACTTAGGCCCTTCAATTTTACTTTAATTATCGAGGGAGCGTCTGCTGGATAGCCCCATAAAATGGTGTCTGTCGGCACTGTGAATGCTCAGCACTTAGCTTGGCTGAATCTTTGTTCAGTCCCTTGCTTATTTCCTCAAGTGTTTGCGATGTGCAAAATAAAAACTGGTTTTCTCCCATTTTTTAAACATACAATCTACGGCACAGAAACCGGCCTTTCGGCCCAGCCAGTCGGCGCCAGTGTTTATGCTCCACTCGAGCCTCCTCCCACCCCTCTTCATCTCACCCTATCAACATATCCCTCTGTTCCTTTCTCCCTCATGTACTTATCTAGCTTCCCCTTAAATGCATCTATACTATTCGCCTCAACCACTCCCTGTGGTAACGAGTTCCACATTGTAACCACTGTCGGGGTAAAGACATTTCTCCGAAATTCCTTATTGGATTTATTAGTGACCATCTTATATTTATGGCCCCTAGTTTTGGTTTCCTGCAAGTGGAAACATCTTCTCTACGTCGACCCTATCGAACCCTTTCATAATCTTAAAGGCCTCGATCAGGTCACCCCTCAGCCTTCTCCTTTCTAGAGAAAAGAGCCCCAGCCTGTTCAATCTTTCCTGATAGTTGTAACCTCAGTTCTGGTATCATCCTTGTCAATCTTTTTGCACCTTCTCCAGTGCCTCTATATCCCTTTTATAATGTGGAGACCAGAACTGTGCACAGTTATTAACACTATCAATAAAATCTGAAAATCTGCTCCCCAAAATCCCAGGTTTTTACATTTACAGTAAAAATCTGACTTTCAAAATCCTTCCAGACCCTTCAGCCACTTTTGCCCATGCATGCTGTGATTCTCTCCCTAAGCCCCTACCTCCTGTTACCTCTCTTCCCATCATCAATAACATTTTGTAACTCCTCACCCAATTCCACCCCGTGTCCACTCCGCCCCTTTGTGAGCTGGTGCTATATCTGTACAGGTTGTTGCAGTTGTTTCAGGCAGTGACAACCCAGAAGATGTGTTCTACACCCCTGAGGAACCGGGCATGTAATGGTTAAAGGATCCCAAGATAATTAAATGGTGATGTTTATTGCCCCCAACACACTCACACACTCTCACACACTCTCACACACACAAACACACAAACACACTCACACACACTCAGACACTCACACACACTCACACACTCTCACACACACAAACATTCTCACACACACAAACACACTCACACACATTCACACACTCACACACACTCACACACTCTCACACACACAAACATTCTCACACACACAAACACACTCACACACACTCACACACTCTCACACACTCATACACACACAAACACACACACACTCACACACTCTCACACACTCACACACACAAACAAACTCACACACTCTCACACACACAAACACACACACATACACTCACACTCACACACACACACTCACACACACACACTCACACCCACTCACACACAAACACACACACTCACACACACTCACACACACAAACACACTCACACACACACACTCACACACACAAACAAATACACTCACACACACACTCACACTCACACACACTCACACACACACACACACTCACACACACACACACACACACACTTGCACAAACACAAACACTCTCACACACTCACACACACAAACACACTCACACATACTCACAGACTCACACACACAAACACACTCACACACACTCACACACAAACACACACACACACACACTCACACACAAACACAAATACACACACACTCACACTCACACACACAAACACACTCACACACACTCACACACAAACACATTCACACATACTCACACACTCACACACTCACACACACTCACATGCACAAACACACTCACACACACACTCACACACACAAATACATTCACACACACTCACACACAAACACATTCACACATGCTCACACACTCACACTCTCACACACACTCACACACACAAACACACTGACACACACAAACACACTCACACACACAAACACACACTCACACACACAAAAACACTCTCACACACACTCTCACACACAAACACACTCTCACACACACAAACACACTCACACACACACACTCACGTTCACACACACACAACTCACTCTCACACACACACTCACACTCACGCACACACACTCACACTCACACACACTCACACACACTCACACACTCTCACACACACAACACACTCTCACACACACTCACACTCACACACACAAAACACTCTCACACACACACTCATGTTCACACACATACAACTCACTCACACACACACTCACACTCACACACACACACTCACGCACACACACTCACACACACACACTCTCACACACACAACACACTCTCACACACACACACACAACACACACTCACACACATTCACACACACACACTCACATTCACACACACACAACTCACTCTCACACACACTCACACTCACGCACACACACTCACACTCACGCACACACACTCACACACACTCTCACACACTCACACCCACAACACACTCTCACACACATTCACACACACACACTCACATCCACACACACACAACTCACTCTCACACACACTCACACTCACGCACACACACTCTCACACACTCACACCCACAACACACTCTCACACACATTCACACACACACACTCACATTCACACACACACAACTCACTCTCACACACACTCACACTCACGCACACACACTCTCACACACACTCACACTCACACACACTCTCACACGCACAACACACTCTCACACACACTCACACACACAACACACTCTCACACACACTCACACACACAACACGCTCTCACACACACACACACAACACACTCTCACACACACTCACACACACAACACACTCTCACACACACTCACACACACAACACACTCTCACTCACACTCACACATACAAACACACTCTCACACACACTCTCACACACTCTCACACACACAACACACTCTCACACACACTCTCACACACACAACACACTCTCACACACACTCACACACACAACACACTCTCACACACACTCACACACACAACACACTCTCACACACACTCACACACACAACACGCTCTCACACACACACAACACACTCTCACACACACTCACACACACAACACACTCTCACACACACTCACACACACAACACACTCTCACACACACTCACACACACAACACACTCTCACTCACACTCACACATACAAACACACTCTCACACACACTCTCACACACTCTCACACACACAACACTCTCACACACACTCTCACACACACAACACACTCTCACACACACTCACACACACAACACACTCTCACACACACTCAAACACACAACACACTCTCACACACACTCACACACACAAACACACTCTCACACACACTCACACATACAAACACACTCTCACACACACTCTCACACACTCTCACACACTCTCAGACTCACAAAAACACACTCACACACATGCTCACACTCACTAATACACACTTTCTTGCACAAACACACACTCATTCACAAACACAAACACACACACAACACACTCTCACTCACTCACACACACTCCAGACATTAGCAATCTATGTGAGTGGCAGTGCGTGTGTGTGGTTACTGGTGCTGCCCTCAGTGACTGATGTAATCACTCTGGCTGATTTCAGTGCAGTAGCTCCCTGGCTCTGGTCCAGGGGGTGTGTGCATGCTCGCAAGATGATTGGCCAAAGGCGATGCAGCAAGGTCATTATCGCCGTGCCTGAGTAAATGTTCCACTCCCTGGGCTCCACATGAAAAGCCAACACGAGGAGCTCACGACTTTGTGGGCTGCGTTGCCACCCGCTGGACAGAGGGAAAAGCGGTGGTGAAGAGAGCGCTCAATTAACCTCTTCCTTCCCCGTTAGACACCAACAGTCCTGCAGGTATTCTGGCACAACAGAAACAAATTATTGTGATTAGCGGTCAGGGCAATCTCTACTTCACTGTCATCACTGGTCAGTGCGGTCACTGGTCAGTGCGGTCACTGGACAGTGGCGTCACTGGTCATTGCGGTCACTGGTCAGAGCGGTCACTGGTCAGTGGAATCACTGGTCAGTGGAATCACTGGTCAGAGCGGCCACTAGTCAGTGGAATCACTGGTCAGTGCGGTCACTGGTCAGGGCGGCCACTGGTCAGTGGAATCACTGGTCAGTGGAATCACTGGTCAGTGCGGTCACTGGTCAGAGCGGCCACTGGTCAGTGGAATCACTGGTCAGTGCGGTCACTGGTCAGTGTGGTCACTGGTCAGTGGAATCACTGGTCAGTGGAATCACAGGTCAGTGCGGTCACTGGACAGTGGCGTCACTGGTCATTGCGGTCACTGGTCAGAGCGGTCACTGGTCAGTGGAATCACTGGTCAGAGCGGCCACTGGTCAGTGGAATCGCTGGTCAGTGCGGTCAATGGTCAGGGCGGCCACGGGTCAGTGGAATCACTGGTCAGTGGAATCACAGGTCAGTGCGGTCACTGGTCAGAGCGGCCACTGGTCAGTGGAATCACTGGTCAGTGGAATCACTGGTCAGTGCGGTCACTGGTCAGTGCGGTCACTGGTCAGTGCGGTCACTGGTCAGTGGGGTCACTGGTCAGTGCGGTCACTGGTCAGTGCGTTCACTGGTCAGTGGAATCACTGGTCAGTGCGGTCACTGGTCAGTGGGGTCACTGGTCAGTGCGGTCACTGGTCAGTGCGTTCACTGGTCAGTGGAATCACTGGTCAGTGCGGTCACTGGTCAGTGCGGTCACTGGTCAGAGCAGTCACTGGTCAGTGGAATCATTGGTCAGTGCGGTGACTGGTCAAAGCGGTCACTGGTCGGTGGAATCACTGGTCAGTGCGGTCACTGGTCAGAGCTGTCACTGGTCAGTGTGGTCACTGGTCAGTGGAGTCACTGGTCGGTGGAATCACTGGTCGGTGGAGTCACTGGTCAGTGGGGTCACTGGTCAGTGTGGTCACTGGTCAGTGGAGTCACTGGTCGGTGGAATCACTGGTCGGTGGAGTCACTGGTCAGTGGGGTCACTGGTCAGTGCGGTCACTGGTCAGTGGAATCACTGGTCAGTGCGGTCACTGGTCAGTGCGGTCACTGGTCAGTGGAATCACTGGTCAGTGCGGTCACTGGTCGGTGGAATCACTGGTCAGTGCGGTCACTGGTCAGAGCTGTCACTGGTCAGTGTGGTCACTGGTCAGTGGAGTCACTGGTCGGTGGAATCACTGGTCAGTGGAGTCACTGGTCAGTGGGGTCACTGGTCAGTGCGGTCACTGGTCAGTGGAATCACTGGTCAGTGCGGTCACTGGTCAGTGCGGTCACTGGTCAGTGGAATCACTGGTCAGTGCGGTCACTGGTCAGTGCGGTCACTGGTCAGTGGAATCACTGGTCAGTGCGGTCACTGGTCAGTGCGGTCACTGGTCAGTGGAATCACTGGTCAGTGTGGTCACTGGTCAGTGGAGTCACTGGTCTGTGCGGTCACTGGTCAGTGCGGTCACTGGTCTGTGGAGTCACTGGTCAGTGGAGTCACTGGTCAGTGCGGTCACTGGTCAGTGCGGTCACTGGTCTGTGGAGTCACTGGTCAGTGGAATCACTGGTCAGTGTGGTCACTGGTCTGTGGAGTCACTGGTCAGTGGAGTCACTGGTCTGTGCGGTCACTGGTCAGTGCGGTCACTGGTCTGTGGAGTCACTGGTCAGTGGAATCACTGGTCAGTGTGGTCACTGGTCTGTGGAGTCACTGGTCAGTGGAGTCACTGGTCAGTGCGGTCACTGGTCAGTGCGGTCACTGGTCGGTGGAGTCACTGATCAGAGCGGTCACTGGTCAGTGGGGTCACTCGTCAGTGCAGTCACTGGTCAGTGCGGTCACTGGTCTGTGCGGTCACTGGTCAGTGGAGTCACTGGTCAGTGGGGTCACTGGTCAGTGCGGTCACTGGTCAGTGCAGTCACTGGTCACTGGAATCACTGGTCAGTGCGGTCACTGGTCAGTGCGGTCACTGGTCGGTGGAATCACTGGTCAGCGGGGTCACTGGTCAGTGCGGTCACTGGTCAGTGCAGTCACTGGTCACTGGAATCACTGGTCAGTGCGGTCACTGGTTAGTAGAATCACTGGTCAGTGGAATCACTGGTCAATGCGGTCATTGGTCAGTGCAGTCACTGGTCACTGGAATCACTGGTCAGTGGAATCACTGGTCAGTGCAGTCACTGGTCAGTAGAATCACTGGTCAGTGGACTCACTGGTCAGTGCGGTCTCTGGTCAGTGGAATCACTGGTCAGTGCGGTCACTGGTCAGTGCGGTCACTGGTCAGTGGAATCACTGGTCAGTGCGGTCACTGGTCAGTGGAATCACTGGTCAGTGTGGTCACTGGTCAGTGCGGTCACTGGTCAGTGGAATCACTGGTCAGTGCGGTCACTGGTCAGTGGGGTCACTGGTCAGTGCGGTCACTGGTCAGTGCGGTCACTGGTCAGTGGAATCACTGGTCAGTGCGGTCACTGGTCAGTGCGGTCACTGGTCAGTGCGGTCACTGGTCAGTGGGGTCACTGGTCAGTGCGGTCACTGGTCAGTGCGTTCACTGGTCAGTGGAATCACTGGTCAGTGCGGTCACTGGTCAGTGGGGTCACTGGTCAGTGCGTTCACTGGTCAGTGCGTTCACTGGTCAGTGGAATCACTGGTCAGTGCGGTCACTGGTCAGTGCGGTCACTGGTCAGAGCAGTCACTGGTCAGTGGAATCATTGGTCAGTGCGGTGACTGGTCAAAGCGGTCACTGGTCGGTGGAATCACTGGTCAGTGCGGTCACTGGTCAGAGCTGTCACTGGTCAGTGTGGTCACTGGTCAGTGGAGTCACTGGTCGGTGGAATCACTGGTCGGTGGAGTCACTGGTCAGTGGGGTCACTGGTCAGTGTGGTCACTGGTCAGTGGAGTCACTGGTCGGTGGAATCACTGGTCGGTGGAGTCACTGGTCAGTGGGGTCACTGGTCAGTGCGGTCACTGGTCAGTGGAATCACTGGTCAGTGCGGTCACTGGTCAGTGGAATCACTGGTCAGTGCGGTCACTGGTCGGTGGAATCACTGGTCAGTGCGGTCACTGGTCAGAGCTGTCACTGGTCAGTGTGGTCACTGGTCAGTGGAGTCACTGGTCGGTGGAATCACTGGTCAGTGGAGTCACTGGTCAGTGGGGTCACTGGTCAGTGCGGTCACTGGTCAGTGGAATCACTGGTCAGTGCGGTCACTGGTCAGTGCGGTCACTGGTCAGTGGAATCACTGGTCAGTGCGGTCACTGGTCAGTGCGGTCACTGGTCAGTGGAATCACTGGTCAGTGCGGTCACTGGTCAGTGCAGTCACTGGTCAGTGGAATCACTGGTCAGTGTGGTCACTGGTCAGTGGAGTCACTGGTCTGTGCGGTCACTGGTCAGTGCGGTCACTGGTCTGTGGAGTCACTGGTCAGTGGAGTCACTGGTCAGTGCGGTCACTGGTCAGTGCGGTCACTGGTCTGTGGAGTCACTGGTCAGTGGAATCACTGGTCAGTGTGGTCACTGGTCTGTGGAGTCACTGGTCAGTGGAGTCACTGGTCTGTGCGGTCACTGGTCAGTGCGGTCACTGGTCTGTGGAGTCACTGGTCAGTGGAATCACTGGTCAGTGTGGTCACTGGTCTGTGGAGTCACTGGTCAGTGGAGTCACTGGTCAGTGCGGTCACTGGTCAGTGCGGTCACTGGTCGGTGGAGTCACTGATCAGAGCGGTCACTGGTCAGTGGAGTCACTCGTCAGTGCAGTCACTGGTCAGTGCGGTCACTGGTCTGTGCGGTCACTGGTCAGTGGAGTCACTGGTCAGTGGGGTCACTGGTCAGTGCGGTCACTGGTCAGTGCAGTCACTGGTCACTGGAATCACTGGTCAGTGCGGTCACTGGTCAGTGCGGTCACTGGTCGGTGGAATCACTGGTCAGTGGGGTCACTGGTCAGTGCAGTCACTGGTCACTGGAATCACTGGTCAGTGCGGTCACTGGTTAGTAGAATCACTGGTCAGTGGAATCACTGGTCAATGCGGTCATTGGTCAGTGCAGTCACTGGTCACTGGAATCACTGGTCAGTGGAATCACTGGTCAGTGCAGTCACTGGTCAGTAGAATCACTGGTCAGTGGACTCACTGGTCAGTGCGGTCTCTGGTCAGTGGAATCACTGGTCAGTGCGGTCACTGGTCAGTGCGGTCACTGGTCAGTGGAATCACTGGTCAGTGCGGTCACTGGTCAGTGGAATCACTGGTCAGTGTGGTCACTGGTCAGTGCGGTCACTGGTCAGTGGAATCACTGGTCAGTGCGGTCACTGGTCAGTGGGGTCACTGGTCAGTGCGGTCACTGGTCAGTGCGGTCACTGGTCAGTGGAATCACTGGTCAGTGCGGTCACTGGTCAGTGCGGTCACTGGTCAGTGGAATCACTGGTCAGTGCGGTCACTGGTCAGTGCGGTCACTGGTTAGTGCGGTCACTGGTCAGTGGAATCACTGGTCAGTGCGGTCACTGGTCAGTGCGGTCACTGGTCAGTGGAATCACTGGGTGGTAGCAAAGTGGTTCTGTTGCTAGGACAGTAATCCTGAAGACCTGGTCTGATGATCCAGAGAAAGTCTGGTCCAATCCCACGATGGCACTTTGAAAATTTGAATTCAGTTTCAGTGATGAGGATGTTTCGACAGCACCTCCCAAACCCGCGACCTCTTCCACCTAGAAGGACAAGGGCAGCAGGCGCATGGGAACACCATCACCTCCGAGTTCCCCTCCAAGTTACACACCATCCTGACTTGGAAATATATCGCCGTTCCTTCATCGTCGCTGGGTCAAAATCCTGGCACTCCCTCCCTAACAGCACTGTGGGAGTACCTTCACCACACGGACTGCAGCGGTTCAAGAAGGTGGCTCACCGTCACCTTCTCAAGGGCAATTAGGGCCAGCAATGCCCAGATCCCAGGAACAAATATTTTAAAAAAGCTCATTGGCAGAGCACATGAGGCCCCGGTTTCAATCCAAGCACTGCAATATTTAACTTTTTGGGGAATTTATATACACGAATCTTTGAAGGTGGCAGGACGAGTTGATCAAGCATACAGGATCCTTGGCTTTATTATGAGAGGCATAGAGTACAAAAGCAAGGAAGTTATGATGAACCTTTATAAAACACTGATTCGGCCCCAGCTGGAGTATTGTGTCCAATTCTGGGCACCACACTTTAGGAAGGATGTGAAGGCCTTAGAGAGGGTGTAGAGGAGACTTACCAGAATGGTTCCAGGGATGAGGGACTTCAGTTACGTGGATAGACTGGAGAAGCAGGGGTTGTTTTCCTTAGAGCAGAGAAGGTTAAGAAGAGATTTGATAGAGGTGTTCAAAATCATGAGGGGTTTTGCTAGAATAAATAAGGAGAAACTGTTTCCAGTGGCAGAAGGGCCGGTAATCAGAGGACACGGATTTAAGGTGATTGGCAAAAGAACCAAAGGCGACACGAGGAAACTTTGTTTTTATGCAGCGAGTTGTTGTGATCTGGAATGAACTGCCTGAAAGGGCAGTGGGAGCAGATTCAATAATAAATTTCAAAAGACAATTGGATAAATACTTGAAAGGAAAAACATTTGCAGGGCTCTGAGGAAAGAACAGGGGAGTGGGTCTAATTGGATAGCTCTACCAAAGAGCCGGCGCAGGCACGATGGGCTGAATGGCCTCCTTCTGTGATGTATCATTCTATTATTCTATGATTCTATAAAAGGCAGCGACACCACTGCCACATCTGGGGAAGCTCATCTACCCCTTCCATACTCTCCTTGTCACGATGCAGGAAAAGCTCTACTGTTTGAGCGATAGTCCTTGTCCCATAATTCACCGCCAACCTCCCTCTCTTCATCACAACTCTTCTTATGGGGTACATTCAAGGCTGAGATTGATAGATTGTTGGACTCTAGGGGAATCGAGAGTTATGGGGATCGGGAGGGAAAGTGGAGTTGAGGTCGAAGATCAGCCATGATCTTATTGAATGGCGGAGCAGGCTCGAGAGGCCAAACGGCCGACTCCTGCTCCCAATTCTTATGTTCTTATCTCTGTTTTATCGATACCAGCCATATTCCACTAACCTTCCTCTCTTGTTCCTCCTAATCTGCAGGTCTGTTGTTCTATAGTCTGTCTTCCTTCTTGCATCCTCACGGTGTTGCTTTTCCTGTGCACGATCGCTTAGCCTTTTCCGGGATCCCGACTCCGTGGAATTCCTCGTGTCCCTCACAGGTACCAAGTTGTATCTGAACAATGCGGGAAAAGACCAACTGGTCCATCGAGCCTGTCACAGCACGAATGGTGCAGCCTCCGTCCACCACCACCCACCACCCACCCCTCCCCTCCCCACACACCCATCGACAACAGCTTCCATTTATATCGTGCCTTTAATGTAGTAAAACGTCCCAAAGCACTTCACAGGGGCGTTATCAGACAAAGATTGATGCCGAGCCACATAAGGAGATATTAGGACAGGTGACCAAAAGCTTGGTCAAAGAGGTAGGTTTTAAAAAGGAGAGAGAGAGGCGGAGAGGCAGAGAGGTTGATGGATACACCAGCAACCCCCACAAACACACACTCGAACTTGTGCTACTGGACTAGTATTCCAGAGAACATGAATTCAAATCCCACCATGGCAGTTTGAGAATTTGAATCCAGTTTACTGCTGTCAGTAAAAGTGACCACGAAGCTGTCGGATTGCCATAAAAACCCAGCTGGTTCACTGACTGCCCTTTAGAGAAGGAAATCAGCCGCCCTTACCCAGTCCGGCCTACATGTGACTCCAGACCCACAGCAACGTGACTGACTCTTAACTGCCCTCTGAAAGGACTAAGCAAGGCGCTCAGTTGTCAGGGCAACTTGGGACGGGCAATAAATGCCGGCTTTGCCAGCGATGCCCACATCCCAACAATTAAAACGTACACACACACAGTCCTGCAATCTGGTGAGAGAGGGAAAAACAGGCAGAAAAAAAACCTTAGGCCGGTTTACGACAAAAAAACTCTGGAAGATTCCTCTCCGACTCCGTTAAGCCAATGAAGCAAGGTCCAGGAGCCCTCCGCAACTGGTATCACTCGGCCCAGTGAACCCTGCTGCCTTCTCTAGCTAGAGATGGAGGACATCACTGCATCTCCCAGGGTGTAATGCTCTGCCTCCCTCGAACTCTGCCCTTTCCCAGAGGTCACCACCGGCAGCCTTCTCAGCTACTCATTTTCCACCCAGCTAAATCAGAGACTCAAATTCTACGCTCTTCAGTGAGCCGCCTTATCGGTCACGGGAAACTTGCATTCCCCGATTTAACCGCAGGCGCAGTGTTCCACGAATACGCAAGCCACCCTTAAAAGGGTTTTGATCTGTCTTCTACTCCGGAATTCGGCTAAAGGATAAACGTGCTGCTTCCTCTGTCTGGTCTCCAGGGGCAACCTGAAGCAACAAGTCCCACGGGCAAAGCAAAGGTCGTCAAGGATTTGGGGCGAGCCTGTTCAATTAGGGCTGATCTGTATTTTAACTCCATTTACCCACCTTAGCTCCATACCCCTTGATACCTTTACCTATACTGATGCGCTGGAGATAGTTCAGAGAAGAGTGAAGGGTAACATGCCAGGATTTTTTTTTTATTCGTTCAAGAGATGTGGGCGTCGCTGGCAGGGCCAGCATTCATTGCCCATCCCTAATTGCCCTGGAGAAGGTGGTGGTGGTGAGCCGCCTTCTTGAACCGCTGCAGTCCATCTTCTTTGTAGCGGTTTGGTACAACTGAGTGGCCCGCTAGGCCGTTTCAGAGGGCAGTTAAGAGTCAACCACATTGGAGTCACATATAGGCCAGACCAGGTAAGGACGGCAGATTTCCTTCCCTAAAGGACATTAGTGAACCAGATGGGTTGTTAAAGTGTCAGCCGGTGCTCAGTGGGTAGCACATTCGCTTCTAGCGCTCAGGTCCCACTCCAGGGACTTGAGCACATAAATCTAGGCTGATGCTCTCAGTGCAGTGCTGAGGGAGTGCTGCACTGTCGGAGGTGCTGTCTTTCGGATGAGATGTTAAACCCCGTCTGCTCTCTCAGGTGGATGTAAAAGATCCCATTGCACTATTTTGAAGAAGAGCAGGGGAGTTATCCCCGGTGTCCTGGCCAATATTTATCCCTCAACCAACATCAATAAAACAGATTATTTGGTCATCATCACATTGCTGTTTGTGGGAGCTTGCTGTGCGCAAATTGCCTGCCGTGTTTCCCATGTTACAACAGTGACT
Source organism: Somniosus microcephalus (assembly GCF_052327205.1). Classification (NCBI taxonomy): domain Eukaryota; kingdom Metazoa; phylum Chordata; class Chondrichthyes; order Squaliformes; family Somniosidae; genus Somniosus; species Somniosus microcephalus. The sequence continues at coordinate 229,047,683 of NC_140995.1, forward strand.
TCACTTCAAATGTACTTCATTGGCTGCAAAGCGCTTTGAGACATCCGGTGGTCATGAAAGGCGCTATATAAATGCAAGTCTTCTTTCTTTACAACAATGGTCATCTTCACTTTTACCAGCTTCAAATTCTCAAACTGCCACAGTGGGAGTTGAACTCACAGTTCAGGGTTTAACTAGTCCAGTAACATAATCACTGCACCACCGTGCCCAGGCTTTAGGTCTCTAAAACGTGGCGATGGGTTTCCACTCGTGTCAGACACCTGGCCCACCAGGGGGCAAAAAAAATTATTTTCAGAAGAGAACTAACAGCAAAGGAGGACAAAGACCGAGGAAGAGGTAATCGTGGTGTAGCGAAAGTGAGAATGAAGAATAGCGGCAAAAACAGCAACAAGGGCCGCGATTTCCCCGAGCTCGGCGGGTCCACCCAACCCACCACCGAACACACCCGCTGACCCCTCCGAAAAATTCCCCCCCAGGAAACTAGAATGGGAGAACAAATGGGAAAAAGAGATACAAAAAGAATTGGAGAAATGAGGAGGAAGGCTAAGTAGAAAAGTCAAGACATTGAGAGTCAAAGTGGGAGAAAGCTTTACTTTAAGGGAGTGAGAGAAGGTATAACTTCACCCTTCCTCGTGAAATCTTCAGCAAGGTCTAGTCTTAGTCAAGTTGAGCAGAACATATAAATGGGGCTTTCTCCCAAGTCTCACTATGGACCTGCTTTCAGTTAGCAGGTCAAAGTAGAGCAAATGAGAGGGAGCGAGAGAGAGAGAGAGTGAGAGAGAGCGAGAGAGAGCGAGAGAGACAGAGAGCGAGAGAGAGCGAGAGAGACAGAGAGCGAGAGAGAGCGAGAGAGACAGAGAGCGAGAGAGAGCGAGAGAGACAGAGAGCGAGAGAGAGCGAGAGAGAGCGAGAGAGAGTGAGAGAGAGCGAGAGAGAGCGAGAGAGAGAGAGAGTGAGAGAGAGCGAGAGAGACAGAGAGCGAGAGAGAGCGAGAGAGAGCGAGAGAGACAGAGAGTGAGAGAGAGCGAGAGAGAGCGAGAGAGAGAGAGAGCGAGAGAGAGCGAGAGAGACAGAGAGTGAGAGAGAGCGAGAGAGAGCGAGAGAGAGAGAGAGTGAGAGAGAGAGAGAGTGAGAGAGAGCGAGAGAGACAGAGAGAGTGAGAGAGAGCGAGAGAGAGCGAGAGAGACAGAGAGAGCGAGAGAGCGAGAGAGAGCGAGAGAGCGAGAGAGAGTGAGAGAGAGCGAGAGAGACAGAGAGCGAGAGAGAGCGAGAGTGAGAGAGAGCGAGAGAGACAGAGAGTGAGAGAGAGCGAGAGAGAGCGAGAGAGACAGAGAGTGAGAGAGAGCGAGAGAGAGTGAGAGAGACAGAGAGCGAGAGAGAGCGAGAGAGACAGAGAGTGAGAGAGAGCGAGAGAGAGCGAGAGAGACAGAGAGCGAGAGAGAGCGAGAGAGACAGAGAGTGAGAGAGAGCGAGAGAGAGCGAGAGAGACAGAGAGTGAGAGAGAGCGAGAGAGACAGAGAGCGAGAGAGAGCGAGAGAGTCAGAGAGCGAGAGAGACAGAGAGTGAGAGAGAGTGAGAGAGAGCGAGAGAGAGCGAGAGAGAGAGAGAGCGAGAGAGAGCGAGAGAGACAGAGAGCGAGAGCGAGAGAGAGTGAGAGAGAGCGAGAGAGAGCGAGAGAGACAGAGAGTGAGAGAGAGCGAGAGAGAGCGAGAGAGACAGAGAGTGAGAGAGAGTGAGAGAGAGCGAGAGTGAGCGAGAGAGAGAGAGAGCGAGAGAGAGCGAGAGAGACAGAGAGTGAGAGAGAGCGAGAGAGAGCGAGAGAGACAGAGAGAGACAGAGAGAGCGAGAGAGAGCGAGAGAGACACAGAGTGAGAGAGAGCGAGAGGGAGCGAGAGAGACAGAGAGTGAGAGAGAGCGAGAGAGAGCGAGAGAGACAGAGAGCGAGAGAGAGCGAGAGAGAGCGAGAGAGACAGAGAGCGAGAGAGAGCGAAACAGACAGAGAGCAAGAGGGACAGAAAGTGAGAGAGCGAGAGAGTCAGAGAGCGAGAGAGAGCGAGAGAGTCAGAGAGAGACAGAGAGCGAGAGAGAGCGAGAGAGAGCGAGAGAGACAGAGAGTGAGAGAGAGCGAGAGAGACAGAGAGCGAGAGAGACAGAGAGCGAGAGAGAGCGAGAGAGTCAGAGAGAGACAGAGAGCGAGAGAGAGCGAGAGAGACAGAGAGTGAGAGAGAGCGAGAGAGACAGAGAGCGAGAGAGACAGAGAGCGAGAGAGAGCGAGAGAGTCAGAGAGAGACAGAGAGCGAGAGAGAGCGAGAGAGACAGAGAGTGAGAGAGAGCGAGAGAGACAGAGAGCGAGAGAGAGCGAGAGAGTCAGAGAGCGAGAGAGAGCGAGAGAGACAGAGAGCGAGAGAGAGCGAGAGAGACAGAGAGCGAGAGAGAGCGAGAGAGTCAGAGAGCGAGAGAGACAGAGAGCGCGAGAGAGCGAAAGAGGCAGAGAGCGAGAGAGAGCGAGAGAGACAGAGAGTGAGAGAGAGCGAGAGAGAGCGAGAGAGACAGAGAGCGAGAGAGAGCGAGAGAGACAGAGAGCGAGAGAGAGCGAGAGAGAGCGAGAGAGACAGAGAGCGAGAGAGAGCGAGAGAGACAGAGAGCGAGAGAGAGCGAAAGAGGCAGAGAGCGAGAGAGAGCGAGAGAGACAGAGAGTGAGAGAGAGCGAGAGAGAGCGAGAGAGACAGAGAGCGAGAGAGAGCGAGAGAGACAGAGAGCGAGAGAGAGCGAGAGAGAGCGAGAGAGACAGAGAGTGAGAGAGAGCGAGAGAGACAGAGAGCGAGAGAGAGCGAGAGAGACAGAGAGCGAGAGAGAGCGAGAGAGTCAGAGAGCGAGAGAGAGCGAGAGAGACAGAGAGCGAGAGAGAGCGAGAGAGACAGAGAGCGAGAGAGAGCGAGAGAGACAGAGAGCGAGAGAGAGCGAGAGAGTCAGAGAGCGAGAGAGAGCGAGAGAGTCAGAGAGCGAGAGAGAGCGAGAGAGACAGAGAGTGAGAGAGAGCGAGAGAGAGCGAGAGAGACAGAGAGCGAGAGAGAGCGAGAGAGACAGAGAGCGAGAGAGAGCGAGAGAGAGCGAGAGAGACAGAGAGTGAGAGAGAGCGAGAGAGACAGAGAGCGAGAGAGAGCGAGAGAGACAGAGAGCGAGAGAGAGCGAGAGAGTCAGAGAGCGAGAGAGAGCGAGAGAGTCAGAGAGCGAGAGAGAGCGAGAGAGACAGAGAGTGAGAGAGAGCGAGAGAGAGCGAGAGAGACAGAGAGCGAGAGAGAGCGAGAGAGACAGAGAGCGAGAGAGAGCGAGAGAGTCAGAGAGCGAGAGAGACAGAGAGCGAGAGAGAGCGAGAGAGACAGAGAGTGAGAGAGAGCGAGAGAGAGCGAGAGAGACAGAGAGCGAGAGAGACAGAGAGCGAGAGAGAGCGAGAGAGTCAGAGAGCGAGAGAGAGCGAGAGAGACAGAGAGCGAGAGAGAGCGAAAGAGACAGAGAGCGAGAGGGACAGAAAGTGAGAGAGAGCGAGAGAGTCAGAGAGCGAGAGAGAGCGAGAGAGACAGAGAGCGAGAGGGACAGAAAGTGAGAGAGAGCGAGAGAGTCAGAGAGCGAGAGAGAGCGAGAGAGACAGAGAGCGAGAGAGAGCGAAAGAGACAGAGAGCGAGAGAGACAGAGAGTGAGAGAGAGCGAGAGAGAGCGAGAGAGACAGAGAGCGAGAGAGAGCGAGAGAGACAGAGAGCGAGAGAGAGCGAGAGAGTCAGAGAGCGAGAGAGAGCGAGAGAGACAGAGAGCGAGAGAGAGCGAAAGAGACAGAGAGCGAGAGGGACAGAAAGTGAGAGAGAGCGAGAGAGTCAGAGAGCGAGAGAGAGCGAGAGAGACAGAGAGCGAGAGAGAGCGAAAGAGACAGAGAGCGAGAGAGACAGAGAGTGAGAGAGAGCGAGAGAGAGCGAGAGAGACAGAGAGCGAGAGAGAGCGAGAGAGACAGAGAGTGAGAGAGAGCGAGAGAGTCAGAGAGCGAGAGAGACAGAGAGCGAGAGAGAGCGAAAGAGACAGAGAGCAAGAGGGACAGAAAGTGAGAGAGAGCGAGAGAGACAGAGAGCGAGAGAGAGCGAGAGCGAGAGAGAGCGAGAGAGACAGAGAGCGAGAGAGACAGAAAGTGAGAGCGAGAGAGACAGAGAGCGAGAGAGACAGAGAGTGAGAGCGAGATAGACAGAGAGCGAGAGAGACAGTAAGTGAGAGAGCGAGAGAGACAGAGAGCGAGAGAGAGCGGGAGAGACAGAGAGTGAGAGAGACAGAGAGTGAGAGAGCGAGAGAACAGAGAGCGAGAGAGACAGAGTGACAAGTGAGAGAATGAGAGAGACAGAGTGAGACAGAGAGACAGAGTCTGAGTGAGAGAGAGAGAGCGCAAGAGAGAGACAGAGAGAGAGAGAGACAGAGCGAGAGAGAGTGAGAGAGACAGAGAGCGAGAGAGACAGAGTGAGAGAGAGAGAGAGAGAGACAGAGAGTGAGAGAGACAGTGAGTGAGAGAGAGCGAGAGAGACAGAGAGCGAAAGAGACTGAGTGAGAGAGAGCGAGACAGAGACAGAGAGCGAGAGAGACAGAGTGACACTGAGAGAGAGAATGAGAGAGACAGAGTGAGACAGAGAAAGAGAGACAGAGTGAGAGAGAGAGAGCGCGCGTGAGAGAGAGAGAGAGAGAGAGAGAGAACAAATGAGCAACCCCCAATGCTATCACTACAAAGCCCTGAAATGCCAAGAGCTGACCATAAAGAAGAATACCCTCAGTCAACTAGTCCTGGGACTCAGTGAAGTAACTACTAACACTACTAACAATAACCAGCCCCAGGACAGTGACAGCGTAACACAAAGAATTCGACCCAACACAATCATCGCTAAGCAAAAGGAAAAATATCTGACATATTGGGCAGAAACAACAAAAACCCAAAGCAAACTCAATTGCTACTTGGCCCTAAACAGACAATACAACATAGCTGATTACCTGACCATGGTAAAGGATAACAAACTGAGAAAAACCTTGACAAGGTACAGACTTAGCGAACATAGCCTAGCGATCGAAAAAGGCAGACACAGGCAGACCAGGCTGCCAAGAGAGCACAGGATATGCTCTCACTGCAGTCAGGGAGTAGTGGAGACAGAGATGCACTTCCTCACAGCCTGTGGAAAATATCAGTGCATCAGGGAGAATTTCTACCAAAAATTCTCACAAATATGCCCTGAATTCAGAAATCTGAATGACAACCAAAAACTCCCATACCTACTGGGGGAGGAGAGAAGCTGTGTAGCACTGGCGGCACACTATGTTACAGCTTGCCATGAACAGAGGGACAACCAGTAAACTAAGAAAAGAGTATATATAAATAATGCGAATGTATATTTATACACTCAGGGATATACCTGTTTATACACTGTATGAATAGAACTGCGTTTATGTGTTCAACCATAAATGTGTTTTGATGCTTTGGCAACATAAGATGTACCTTATCATGCCAATAAAGCGATTTGAATTGAATTGAATTGAATTGAGAGACAGAGAGAGAGAGAGAGAGACGGAAAGAGAGAAAGACAGAAACATTGAGGGAGAGCGGGAGAGAGCGAGAGAGACTGAGAGAGAGAGACAGTGAGACAGAGAGAGAGAGAGACACACAGAGAGAGAGACAGAGAGAGAGACACAGAGACAGAGAGAGAGACAGAGAGAGAGTGAGGCAGAGAGTGACAGTGAAAGAGAGCAAAAGAGAGTGAGAGAGCGCGTGAGAGAGGGAGAGAGCAAGAGAGACGGAGAGAGAAACAGAGCGAGAGAAAGAGCGAGAGAGAGACAGAGAGAGAAAGAGTGAGAGCGAGTACGAGCACGAGCACGCAGAGGAGAGATTTTCCAATGGGAGAGACTTTGGTGCAAACGTTTTGGAGCCAAGAGTTATTTTAAGGCCGGAGTGAATCACCTGCAGCAAGAGTTCATTCATCGTAAAATAAAATCTCCCCTTTTGGTGTGGGCATTGAGTGAGAACACAACAGGGCTCAGCTATGATGCCGCCTGGCACAGTCAAATAGTCTGGCGGCACTCACTGTCCAATCTCACTGAGGAAGGAAGTCCCATTCGGGCGAAGTACCAGAAGGCATCCTGGGTACCAGTAGAGAGTTGGGAGGAGGGGGTGAAGGGACGGGGGTGGAGGGGGCGGGGGGGGCAGGTGGTGAGAAAACGGGAAAAAGGAACCTGCGCTTGGATCCGAATGCCTGCGGTGGATGATGATGTAATGTGCGATTAAGAGTTTGAAGAGTTACTTCCAGAAGGCAGAGTGTAGGGTATCTCCAAACAAAGGGATACATAACAAGCGAGCTGCAACTTATCAAGGGCATTGAGTGGCAAACAGGCACGTCTGAATTCCCTGAAAACGTGCGGCTCCGCACACACACACACACACGCTCACCGGCTCAGCCGAGGGGGGAAGGAGGGAGGCCGGGACATTAGCTGGTCCCACAAGTGCCACCAATTAAACAGCAGCTGAGAGAGTGCCCTCCTCCAGCTGTCTCCAAAGCAGTTAACCCTTCGACTGCCATAAGCAGCCGAGTCCTGGCCAATATTTATCTCTCAAGCAACCTGATTAAAAACACAGAATCAGATGATCTGGTCATTACACTGTTTCTGTTTGTGGGATCTTGCTGTGCGCATATTGGCTGCCACATTGCAACAGTGACTACGCCTCAAAATGTCCTTCATTGGCGGTAAAGCGCTCTGGGACATACTGAGGTTGTGACAGGCGCCATAGGAATGCAACTTCTTTCTTTTACAATGGTGACTGCACTTCAAAGATAAACCACTGGGACGTCCTGAGCGTACGATAAGGTGCTAGTGAGAGGCAAGCTCGTATATCTTTCTTCAGATAGTCATTCTTCTTTCCTTTTTCTTTTTACCCGGAAGCTCCAGGGATTTTTCCCCCTCACGGCTGCCACGCTTGATGTCAAGCACAAATTTCAAGCGTGAGGAAGGATTTTGTTTTTAAATGGAAGCAGCGCAGAGGATTCGAAGAAACTATAACAGTCCCTCTGTCCGGTCCCGACTCTGGAACGATCCCATCAAAAGAAAGAACATAAGAACATAAGAAATAGGAGCAGGAGTCGGCCATTCGGCCCCTCGAGCCTGCTCCGCCATTCAATAAGATCATGGCTGATCTTCTACCTCATCTCCACTTTCCTGCACTATCCCCATATCCCATGATTCCCTTAATATCCAAAAATCTATCGATCTCTGTCTTGAATATACTCAACGACTGAGCCTCCACAGCCCTCTGGGGTAGAGAATTCCAAAGATTCACCACCCTCTGAGTGAAGAAATTTCTCCTCATCTCAGTCCTAAATGGCCGACCCCTTATTCTGAGACCGTGACCCCTGTATCTAGACTCCCCAGCCAGGGGAAACATCCTCCCTGCATCTACCCTGTGAAGCCCTGTAAGAATTTTATATGTTTCAATGAGATCACCCCTCATTCTTCTAAACTCCAGAGAATATAGGCCTAGTCTACTCAATCTCTCTTCATAGGACAATCCCCCCATCCCAGGAACCAGTCTGGCGAACGTTCGTTGTACTCCCTCCATGGCAAAGGAAGGACTTGTATTTAGAAAGCACCTTTCGTGACTTCAAGATCTCCCAAAGCGCTTCACAGCCAATGAAGTACTTTTTGAGGTGCAGTCACTGTTGTAATGTAGGAAAAACGTGCCCCATTCTAACTCTCCTGCACCTCGGACCCCTTTTCTCCACCCCAATCTCAGGCCAGTTCCCTCTAGGATTGTCAACACCAATTGCGTCCGCTTCCGATCGTTCACTGTCCGCCTCGTAGAGTTGTCGGCCCCGAATATCCGCAGGCTCGCGTCTCAACGGTCGCCCTTCAAGTGCTCACGGGCTACCACCATTAAAGCTCCAGAAGGCTTTGGAATGAGAATCAGAACATTCTGGTAAACCAACCTGGGCCTCCATTCAATCCCGGTCAAGACATGACTACCTTAACTGGACTCCCTGCTTCCCCCACCCAGCCAACGTCCCGAGACGCTCCCGCAGACATTGGAACAGGAGGAGGCCATTCAGCCCCTCGAGCCGCCGCCACCATTCAATGAGATCATGGCCGATCTGCTCCGCAACTCCAGTTACCCGCCTTTGATCCATTCCCCTTGATACCCTTACCCAAGAAAATTAAACACCCACAAGAAGGAAACAGATCAATAAATATTACTAATAAAAATGTAAGCAATTGGCACTAATATAAAGAAATGTAATGATTAAGGGGTGGAGATAATCGTGGGTTTACAGCACAGAAGGAGGTCAATCAACCCACTAAGCCTTTGATGGGCCGATGCTGTCTCATCAATTAGAGCTAGTTTGCAGCCGAAAACAACAACAACTTGCATTTATATAGCGCCTTTCATGCAGTAGAACATCCCAAGTCCACTTCACAGGAGTGTTATCGAACAAAATTTGACACCGAGCCACAGAAAGAGATATTAGGACAGGTGATCAAAAGCTTGGTCAAAGAGGTGGGTTTTAAGGAGCGTCTTAAAGGAGGAAAGAGAGATAGAGAGGCGGAGAGGTTTAAGGAGGGAATTCCAGAGCTTAGGGCCTTGTCAGCTGAAGGCACGGCCGCCAATGGTGCAGCGATGAAAATCGGGGATGCACAAGTGGCCAGATAAGCTGTTTTTTGGTGATGTCGGTTAAGGGATAAATATTGGCCCGGACTCTGGGACGAACTCCCCTGCTCTTCTTCAAAATAGTGCCCTGGGATCTTTTACGTCCACCTGAGAGGGCAGAAGGGGCCTTGAATTAACGTCCTATCCGAAAGATGGAAATGGTACGATTGGTTTCAGGGCACCCTATGCAGTGAAACTCTGATAGACAGAGGTTGCAGATATTTAGTTACTTCACCCTCAAAGGCGTATCAATTATTAATGTTTAAAATACTCCTTATTACTAATATAAAACGAGAAAGACCTTGCATTAATATCACGCCTTTCACGACCTCAGGCTATACAGCCAATTGAGTACTTTTGATGTACAAAAGGGTATTTAAAAAAGTGGAGAGGCAGAGAGGTTTAGGAGGGAGTCGCAGAGTGTGGGTTCTGGCAGGCTGAAGGCACGGTTGCCAATGGTGGGGCAAAGGGGGGGTAGACACGAAAAGGCTGGAGTTAGCAGGTGGCCTCCTCCCACCCCTCTTCTTATGATGCCTTTATTTTAAGGCAATGCTCCATGCCACCCTTACTGGAAGAGAAATGAAGAGCGAGACCAAAGTCACTCTCTTCAACCATGGATCAAGTATATTGGAAATCTGGAATTTTCTCCTAAAAGGCTGTGGATGCTGAGGGTCATTGAAAATTTCAAAACTGAGGTCGATAGATTTTTGTTAGGCAAGGGTATTAAGTGATATAGAACCAAGGCGGGTGAATGGGGTTAAGGTACAAATTAGCCACGATCTAATTAAATGGCGGAACAGACTCGAGGGGCTGAACAGCCTATTCTTGTTTCGATGTTCCTGCAGCCTTTCCTCCCCCCAAATGGTTTCCATAGTAATCATTCCTGTTGCGTACTCCATAACTTCACCCTGAAAACAGACCTCAGCGCGAGGCCCATTGGCAGAGCCATGGGAGAATAAGATGGTGGAAACACTAAATGAGGAATTGGTGGTCCTACCACCAAGGCAGCAATGAAGCCCAATGTCTAATGGGCAACTCAAGATGGCTTTCAAGGATCACCATGGCTACGCCATTTGCTAAAGGGGCAAATGGCATCCGCCAAGCAAGTGTGCCCATCCCAGCTTGTCCTACACTCTTACAAATACCATCTATCGCCATCTTCTTCTTGGCTCCTGCTATACTGTAACGCGTAGAAGTAAATACTCAGCAGGTCGCTCAGGTCATGAGTAGTGTATTTATTTCCTCTATTGCATAACGTGTGAGTACTGGCAGCTTCAGTTGGCTTTGTGCCGCCCTATTGGTGCTTTACTTAGTTTCCCATTTGTGGCATTACCGTTCCTTCTACGCGATTCCCTTGTGGAAGGAGTGAGTGCGTTTTGTTGCTGCAGGGTTTCTCTGACAACCTGCTGGGATTCTGGTGAGCCCAGATCCCCGTGAGCTGGGCGTTGTCTGTGAACCCCTTCCAAATATGAGGTGACTGACTGGCGGTAGCTGCTCATACCTATCACCTGCTACTTAGCAGGTAAATGACTTAGAAGGCAAGTGTCTTTGCAGGTAAGTCTCAGAAGGTAAGTGTCTCAGAAGGTAAGTGTCCTTATATATAAGATTTGGTCAAGATATCTGCGCTCCTCCAATTCTGCCCTCTTGAGCATCCCTGATTATAATCGCTCAACCATTGGTGGCCGTGCCTTCTGTTGCCCAGGCCCCAAGCTCTGGAATTCCCTGCCTAAACCTCTCCGCCTCTCTTTCCTCCTTTAAGACGCTCCTTAAAACCTACCTCTTTGTCCAAGCTTTTGGTCACCTGCCCTAATTTTTCCTTATGTGGCTCGGTGTCAAATATTGTTTTATAATACTTCTGTGAAGAGCCTTGGGACGTTTTACTACGTTAAAGGCGCTATATAAATACAAGTTGTTAGTCGATGTGATCTCCTAGACTGGTTTCAATCACCAGAGGGAGATTGGAGAGGAAATTTCCGAAGCATTTTTTCCCTTATTGGTCCTGGGTTTTCTCTCTGGTTTCTTTTGCCTCTCCCAGGAGATTCGATGGCGGGTGGGGGGTTGGCGGGTGGGGGTAGAGGAGAGAGGGTGAGGGAGGGAGGACGTGTCTATTCATGATTTCCCAGCCACCATGGTGTGTGGGGCAGACTTGGTGGACCAGATAGTCTTTTTCTGCCATCGATTTTGTATGTTCGTATGCCTGGTGCATCAGGCACGTCTAGGTTGGGGGCGGTGGGGGGGGCGTTGGTGTGGGGTTGGGGGCAGGGGTGGTGGTGATGGGAATGAGCGTCAGTGCCTTCTCTCCCTGCACGCACGCAGAAGGGCCTGCAGCTTCCAGCCTGTCGGGCTGGCTCTTCTCAGCCTGAATCTGGTAAGCGTTCAGCAGGTCCTGCCTCCCCAGTGCCTCCAGCTGGCTCCTGGTTGCGGCACATGGCTGTTTCACAGGACCTGGGGCTGCTCCTTCTCGCTGCCGGCCACATTTTAGCCCACTGGCCAAAAGCAGGAAAAGTCACCCATCTAAAAATGTCTCCTGAGGCCGTTTAGTGAACCCTTACAGTTAGGGCCAACCCTTAGGTTCTTGTCTCCTACTCCATTCCAACCCGTCCGACTACTACACAATGGGCCTTGGCCCTTCACCTAGGTCTCTCTATTAAGTAAAAGGCCTACTTGGTCCTGGTCGCACTATATATATAATGAAACGTCTTCATCTTGCAGAAGTCGTAACCATGGTTTCCGCTGCTTTGCGGGATCAGTCTGAAGGTCATTCTCCTTTTTCTCCTGAACCCGATTCCAGTGTTTTCTAGCTGAGAGCTGCTTTTTGGCTACAAATTCATCTTGGCTCTATCCTAAGGTGACACTAAGCAATTTAAGTTATGTGAGGGGTAGGGCGAGCAATACAGTCACCTGACTCCAGGTGTTGTATAAGCGCCTTTAACACAAAAAGAAAAAAAGTCTTGCATTTTTATAGCACCTTTCACGACCACAGGACGTCCCAAAGCGCTTTACAGCCAATGAAGTACTTTTTGAAGTGTAGTCACTGCTGTAATGTAGGAAACGCAGCAGCCAATTTGCGCACAGCAAGCTCCCACAAACAGCAATGTGATAATGGCCAGGTAATCTGTTTTAGAGATGTTGGTTGAGAGATAAATATTGGCCAGGACACTGGAGAGAACGCCCCTGCTGTTCGTCGAAATAGTGCCATAGGATCTTTCACGTCCACCTGAGAGAGAAGACGGGCCTGGCTTTAACGTCTCATCCGAAAGACGGCACCTCCGGCAGTGCAGCACTCCCTCAGTACTGCCCCTCCCACAGTGCAGTGCTCCCTCAGTACTGCCCCTCCAGCAGTGCAGCACTCCCTCAGTACTGCCCCTCCCACAGTGCAGCGCTCCCTCAGTACTGCCCCTCCCACAGTGCGGCGCTCCCTCAGTACTGCCCCTCCAGCAGTGCAGCACTCCCTCAGTACTGCCCCTCCCACAGTGCAGCGCTCCCTCAGTACTGACCCTCCAACAGTGCAGCACTCCCTCAGTACTGCCCCTCCAGCAGTGCAGCACTCCCCCAGTACTGACCCTCCAACAGTGCAGCGCTCCCTCAGTACTGCCCCTCCCACAGTGCAGCGCTCCCTCAGTACTGCCCCTCCAGCAGTGCAGCACTCCATCAGTACTGCCCCTCCCACAGTGCAGCACTCCCTCAGTACTGCCCCTCCGGCAGTGCAGCACTCCCTCAGTACTGCCCCTCCGACAGTGCAGCATCCCCTCAGTACTGCCCCTCTGACAGTGCAGTGCTCCCTCAGTACTGCCCCTCGGACAGTGCAGCACTCCCTCAGTACTGACCCTCCGACAGTGCAGCACTCCCTCAGTACTGCCCCTCTGACAGTGCAGCGCTCCCTCAGTACTGCACTGGAGTCATCCCAAGGTGCTTTCCAGAGGAGAAGCAGATACCAAGCAGTCGTGGAAGAGTTAGGAGTTAGGTGGTTAGTTAGTTAAAAGAGGTGATCAAAAACATTGTCAACCCTTTATACATGGAGGTGCCTCAGTTGTTTAGCAACATCCAATGGTATAGCATCCTTCAAGACAACTTGAGTGGAACTCTGGAGATCCCATTGATTTATTGCCTTAAGCGTCCACGGCCTATGAAATCAGGAGTTTAACGGTGAGAAGTTAAATAAGAACTTTGGGACTGCAGCTAGAAATTTCGGGCCGCAGTTCACCGTGGGTCACCTGGCAACAGCCTTCCCTTCTCTAGGCCGTAAACTACATGCCCGAGCCTTAGGCCAAAGGAGGCCTACTCCCTTAGGCCGATGGTTATACCAACCCAAACGGCAGGCAGGTCACTTCAGTTGCCAAGTGGGCAGATGTCTCCTGCTCCTGAGGCTCAGCAGACAGCTGTGTACTGAGGCCCTACATAATGCAAGCCAAGTCTTTCAGCAGGTGCCTGGGGTGTCACTGTTTTCTGTGAGCTGACAGCTGGGGCAGCCATTTCCTTCTGCTTTGGGGAGTTCCTTCTCCACAGATCATTTACAGCTGCTAGGACGTCAATCTTTTCACCCGTTGACCTTGTAATATTGTTTAAACGCTCTCCCTTTTTTTCCCTCTCTTCCTTTTTTTTCCCTCGCTCCACAAACAAGCAGCTCTCTGTCTGGCTGGGCCCGGCCGTGTAATGGCTGGCAGGTGGTTGCTAAGGCCACAGACTGTACAGAAATTTCTTACAGGGCCTAGTGGGAAGGATGAAATCCACGGGAAAAAACCACGTGATAGGCGATTAGGGCTTGACTCTGCAAACATAAGTGCAGCATCTAGGGTGGGATTGACCCATACAGGCCAAGAAGGTGTCAGCTTCGGTGTCTTATAGAGAAGAAAGAAAAGAAAGTAAGAAAGAAATTGCATATGTCCAGCGATTTTCATGCCCTACGGACGTCCCAAAGCGCTTCACAGCCAATGAATTATTTTTTCAAAGCGACTGTTATCCAATGGGCAGCCAAATTGCACACAGCAAGATCCCACAATCAGCAAATGACCTGTTTTGATGGTGTCAGCTGAGGGAAGAATGTTGGCCAGGACACCGGGACAACTTGCTGCTAAGCTGCTCTGAGCTGAGTTAGCTAATCTCAGGTGGAATGACTATAAGGCTCCTGCAAGTGGCCTCAACACTCCGGGCTAAAAAGGGAAAGAAAGAACTTACATTTGCATAGTGCCGTACATGACCTCAGAACGTCGTAAAGCACTTCATAGCCAATAAAGTATGTGGTGCCTGAGGTAATATGGGGAAACGCAGCAGCTAATTTGCACACAGCAAGGCCCTACGAAGAGCACTGAGATACATGACTAGCAGCAGCACTCTTCCCTCCGAGTCAGAAGGTCGTGGGTTCAAGGCCCACTCCAGAGACTTGAGCACAAAATCTAGGCTGGCACTCCAGTGCAGTGCAGAGGGAGTGCTGCACAGTTGGGGGTGCCATCTTTCAGATGTGACGTTAAACCAGGGCCCCGTCTGCCTTCTCAGCTGAATGTAAATGATCCCATGGCACTATTCAAAGAAGAGTGGGGGAGTTCCTCTCCTATTGATCCCTCAACCAATATCACAAAACACAGATTATCTGGCTATTATCACATGGCTGTTAATGGAACCTTGCTGTGCGCAAATTGGCTGCCGCCTTTCCTACATTACAACAGCGACCCCACTTCAAGAGGTACTTCATTGGCTGTAAAGTGCTTTGGGATGTCCTGAGGTCGTGAAAGGTGCTATAGGAATGCAAGTTTTTTTAAAATTAAAAACTGCAAGTGTTAATGGAGCTGTAGGGAATGTCTGACCTTCGCCTGGGATCAGGTCACGGTGGGACAACTGGAACTGGGACCTGCCCAAGGTACGGAGCATTGGAGAGTTCCTGAGAGTGTCAGACACTGCCGAGGATTGTGGCAATGAGAGGTTGGGCCACTTGGGTGAGGAACCACTGGGTTCCTGAGGAATCAAGAATAGTTAGCATCTTCTAGAGAGAGAAGAAAGAACAGGAAACAGAGAGGCATGGATAAAACTGGGGGAGAAATAGCAACTGTGAATATCTAAGATGGTCCAGAGTAGATAAAACTCCCATCGAGCCCCATTCCATCCAGAGTCACAGCGGTCAAATTGTTCCATCATTGACTTTCCACACACCACCATCTGCTTATCCACCACTTTCCTCGTATCAATTGCTGAATTTCCCAGATTCTTTCCCCCTAAATTGGCCTGGGTTTTTATTTGTTTTTCCGCCTCTCCCAGAAGCTTCCATGGCTCTGGGTGGGTGGGGAGTGTCTGTATTGTGAAGCACAGGACATCACAACTGTATGGGACAGGCTGGATGGGCCAGTAGGTCTTTTCCTGTCCGTGATATTCACATCTTCATGCGTTAATGAAGTTTTTTCTACGCTCTCCCATGCAAGAATAGTCAAGCAGTACTATTCATCTCCATGGACCCACAATCTCCCGTCTCAGCATATACTGGCCCACCTTCCTTTTGAAAGGTGTTAATTGACCCCGGAACAACACCCTGTTCTAGGAGTCTGTTCCTGAGAGACAGACAGATGGCCCAGTAAGGAGAGACGCGGGAGGAGTTGATCAGTCAGGAGATGGGGATAAATCAACCGGTCAGGAGAGCGAGGGGAGTTGATCCTGTCAGGAGGTGGGGATAAATATACCGGTCAGGAGAGCAGGGGGATTGATCCCGTCAGGAGATGGGGATAAATATACCAGTCAGGAGAGCAGGGGGATTGATCCCGTCAGGAGATGGGGATAAATATACCGTTCAGGAGAGCGGGGGGATTGATCCCGTCAGGAGATGGGGATAAATATACCGTTCAGGAGAGCGGGGGGATTGATCCCGTCAGGAGATGGGGATAAATATACCGGTCAGGAGAGCGGGGGGGAGTTGATCCCGTCAGGAGATGGGGATAAATATACCAGTCAGGAGAGCGGGGGGATTGATCCCGTCAGGAGATGGGGATAAATATACCAGTCAGGAGAGCGGGGGGATTGATCCCGTCAGGAGATGGGGATAAATATACCGTTCAGGAGAGCGGGGGGATTGATCCCGTCAGGAGATGGGGATAAGTATACCGGTCAGGAGAGCGGGGGGATTGATCCCGTCAGGAGATGGGGATAAATATACCGGTCAGGAGAGCGGGGGGATTGATCCCGTCAGGAGATGGGGATAAATATACCAGTCAGGAGAGCGGGGGGATTGATCCCGTCAGGAGATGGGGATAAATATACCGGTCAGGAGAGCGGGGGGATTGATCCCGTCAGGAGATGGGGATAAATATACCAGTCAGGAGATCGGGGGGGAGTTGATCCCGTCAGGAGATGGGGATAAATATACCGTTCAGGAGAGCGGGGGGATTGATCCCGTCAGGAGATGGGGATAATTGAACCAGTCAGGAGAGCGGGGGGAGTTGATCCCGTCAGGAGATGGGGATAAATATACCGGTCAGGAGAGCGGGGGGAGTTGATCCCGTCAGGAGATGGGGATAAATATACCGGTCAGGAGAGCGGGGGGATTGATCCCGTCAGGAGATGGGGATAAATATACCGGTCAGGAGAGCGGGGGGATTGATCCCGTCAGGAGATGGGGATAAATATACCAGTCAGGAGAGCGGGGGGATTGATCCCGTCAGGAGATGGGGATAAATATACCGGTCAGGAGAGCGGGGGGATTGATCCCGTCAGGAGATGGGGATAAATATACCAGTCAGGAGAGCGGGGGGATTGATCCCGTCAGGAGATGGGGATAAATATACCAGTCAGGAGATCGGGGGGGAGTTGATCCCGTCAGGAGATGGGGATAAATATACCGTTCAGGAGAGCGGGGGAAGTTGATCCCGTCAGGAGATGGGGATAATTGAACCAGTCAGGAGAGCGGGGGGAGTTGATCCCGTCAGGAGATGGGGATAAATATACCGTTCAGGAGAGCGGGGGGAGTTGATCCCGTCAGGAGATGGGGATAAATATACCAGTCAGGAGAGCGGGGGGAGTTGATCCCGTCAGGAGATGGGGATAAATATACCGGTCAGGAGAGCGGGGGGAGTTGATCCCGTCAGGAGATGGGGATAAATATACCGGTCAGGAGAGCGGGGGGAGTTGATCCCATCAGGAGATGGGGATAATTGAACCAGTCAGGGGAACAGGGGGAGTTGATCCCGTCAGGAGTTAGTTTTTGTTCACCTTGTTGGAGGCTTGTGAATTTTGTGATCCTGAGTGTCCTGAGACATTCCAAACAAAGGGCTGAAAAGAAAAACTCTGTCCCTTTAATTAAGTTGAAGGAAGAAAAGAAAAAGGAGCGAGATCAGAGACTAAATCATGTCAGTTGAGCAAAACACAACAGTGCTGGGGAACCGATACCAGAAACAGAAGAAAACAAAACGGTTACATGAACGAGATACTCCTGGCTTGTTATTTTTTTTTTAATCCTAATCTTTTCGTTCTAAAGTTGTTGAGGCTGCAGACGAGGTGTGTACGTGCAGTTCTGAGCGTACAGGCTGAAAGGTTTTATGCGGCCCGCTCATTGTTCTGTGCCTGGTATTGTGTCACATTCATTTCTCTTGCTGATGTGTGTGGGTGCAACATGGAATGCCATCCAGTTCATTGAAGGAGGGGGCACATCAGCCCTGGCCAAAACACTGCCCAGCGACAGGGAGAGGGGGTGGGGTGCGGTCATCGACCGGTGTCGTGGGCACGGGCACTAGACCTCCGCACATCCCCTCTTCCCCCCACCCCCCCCCCGCTCACTCGTCCACAGTACGGTACAGTCCAATACCCAGATTACCCCAATGAGCTTGTGAACCATGGGGGGTCTCGCAACATGTAACCATGACTCCAGATGGGGAGGGAGTATCTGTATGCTGATGTGTAGGGCAAGGGACAGGCTGGAGTGTCAGCTGGGACTCAGGGGGTAGCGCTCTCGCCTATGTAGGAGCACTGCTCTGTCGGAGGTGCCGTCTTTCAGATGGGACGTTAATCCGAGGCCCCGTCTGCTCTCTCAGGTGGATGGAATAGATCCCACAACACTATTTCGAAGAAGAGCAGGGGTGTCCTGGCTGATATTTATCCCTCAACCAACATCACTAATAAACAGATTATCTGATCATTAGCACAGTGCTGTTTGTGGGAGCTTGCTGAGCGCAAATTGGCTGCCACGTTATAACAGTGACTACACATCAAAAGTACTTCATTGGCTGTAAAGCACTTTGGGACGTCCTGAAGTTGTGAAAGGCGCTTTTTCTTATTCATTCATGGGATGTGGGCGTCACTGGCAAGGCCAGCATTTATTGCCCGTCCCTAATTGCCCTTTCAGAAGGTGGTGGTGAGCCGCCTTCTTGAACTGCTGCAGTCCATGTGGTGAAGGCACTCCCAGTGCTGTTAGGGAGCTCCAGGATTTTGACCCAGCGACGATGAAGGAACGGTGATATATAAGACCGAATGGCCTGTTTCTGTGCTGTACATTCCATGTAGTTCTATGTGAAAACAAGTCTTTCTTTCTTTCTAGATGGACCAGTAGGTCCGTGACACACTTTAACAAAGTTTCCTTTCCGATCTCCCTTGAAAGAATGTTCAAGCAGTGCTAATTATCTCCATAAACTCGCAATCCGCCCTCACAGCATATACTGGCCCACCTTCCTTTGAAGGGCGTCCATTGGCCCCGGATCAATAATCTTTTCTGGAAGTCTGTTCCTGAGAAACAGACAGATGGCCCAGTAAGGAGAGGCGCGGGAAGAGATGATCCAGCCAGGAGATGGGGATAAATATACCGGTCAGGAGTGGGGTGTTGACTTCTTTAACTATCTTTATATCAGCTGATTGTGGGTTTAGTCCTATACGGCGGGAGGGTTTTGTGGGCTCCTAAAATCCATAGAATGGTGGGGGCCACCACACCCACCAGACGCAAGGAGCCCTGCTGGATGTCAATCTACAATTCAGAGCCAGAGCTCCAGTCTCCTCTCACCAGGACTGTCTGGAGCGGGGGATTCGAAACCTGCACTGTCTGGCCCAGAGACAGGACTGTCTGGAGCGGGGGATTCAGACCCTGCACTGTCTGGCCCAGAGACAGGACTGTCTGGAGCGGGGGATTCGAAACCTGCACTGTCTGGCCCAGAGACAGGACTGTCTGGAGCGGGGGCTTCGAACCCTGCACTGTCTGGCTCAGAGACAGGACTGTCTGGAGCGGGGGCTTTGAACCCTGCGCTGTCTGACTCAGAGATGGGACTGTCTGGAGCGGGGGTTTCGAAACCTGCACTGTCTGGCCCAGAGACAGGACTGTCTGGAGCGGGGTATTCGGACCCTGCACTGTCTGGCCCAGAGACAGGACTGTCTGGAGTGGGGGCTTCGAACCCTGCACTGTCTGACTCAGAGACAGGACTGTCTGGAGCGGGGGATTCGGACCCTGCACCGTCTGGCTCAGAGACAGGACTGTCTGGAGCGGGGGCTTTGAACCCTGCACCGTCTGACTCAGAGACAGGACTGTCTGGAGCGGGGGCTTTGAACCCTGCACTGTCTGACTCAGAGACGGGACTGTCTGGAGCGGGGGTTTCGAAACCTGCACTGTCTGGCTCAGAGACAGGACTGTCTGGAGCGGGGGATTCGGACCCTGCACCGTCTGACTCAGAGACAGGACTGTCTGGAGCGGGGGATTCGAACCCTGCACTGTCTGGCTCAGAGACAGACGGGACTGTCTGGAGCAGGGGATTCGAACCCTGCACCATCTGACTCAGAGACAGGACTGTTTGGAGCGGGGGATTCGAACCCTGCACTGTCTGGCTCAGAGACAGGACTGTCTGGAGCGGGGGATTCGAACCCTGCACCGTCTGACTCAGAGACAGGACTGTTTGGAGCGGGGGATTCGGACCCTGCACTGTCTGGCTCAGAGACAGGACTGTCTGGAGCGGGGGATTCGAACCCTGCACTGTCTGGCTCAGAGACAGGACTGTCTGGAGCGGGGGCTTTGAACCCTGCACTGTCTGACTCAGAGACGGGACTGTCTGGAGCGGGGGTTTCGAAACCTGCACTGTCTGGCTCAGAGACAGGACTGTCTGGAGCGGGGGATTCGGACCCTGCACCGTCTGACTCAGAGACAGGACTGTCTGGAGCGGGGGATTCGAACCCTGCACTGTCTGGCTCAGAGACAGACGGGACTGTCTGGAGCAGGGGATTCGAACCCTGCACCATCTGACTCAGAGACAGGACTGTTTGGAGCGGGGGATTCGAACCCTGCACTGTCTGGCTCAGAGACAGGACTGTCTGGAGCGGGGGATTCGAACCCTGCACCGTCTGACTCAGAGACAGGACTGTTTGGAGCGGGGGATTCGGACCCTGCACTGTCTGGCTCAGAGACAGGACTGTCTGGAGCGGGGGATTCGAACCCTGCACCGTCTGACTCAGAGACAGGACTGTCTGGAGCGGGGGATTCGGACCCTGCACCGTCTGACTCAGAGACAGGACTGTCTGGAGCGGGGGATTCGAACCCTGCACTGTCTGGCTCAGAGACAGACGGGACTGTCTGGAGCAGGGGATTCGAACCCTGCACCATCTGACTCAGAGACAGGACTGTTTGGAGCGGGGGATTCGAACCCTGCACTGTCTGGCTCAGAGACAGGACTGTCTGGAGCGGGGGATTCGAACCCTGCACCGTCTGACTCAGAGACAGGACTGTTTGGAGCGGGGGATTCGGACCCTGCACTGTCTGGCTCAGAGACAGGACTGTCTGGAGCGGGGGATTCGAACCCTGCACCGTCTGGCTCAGAGACGGGGCTGTCTGGAGCGGGGTATTCGGACCCTGCACTGTCTGGCTCAGAGACAGGACTGTCTGGAGCGGGGGCTTTGAACCCTGCACCGTCTGACTCAGAGATGGGGCTGTCTGGAGCCAAAGACTCGCTCGGCCCAAGTGGCCATTCAGTTGGTGTGAGCTTAGACAGTGTCCGAAGGATAATTCGGGGATTTCACTGCTATCCCGTCCTTCTCTGCAGTCCACACACGCACACACTTTTCATCGGAGCTCGCCGACGATCACTCAATGCTGACTCCATTACCCCTCCACAGCCTAAGGTGTACAATATCACGGGGAATATAGCTGAGCAATCCAGACGTCAGTAGCAATATCTTTGTAATATGAGAATGTATTGTGTGTGATAGAGGCTAACTCGTGGTTTAGATTAGGTCGTGTGGTTTAGATTAGGTTTCGATTAAGTCGCTAGGATTCCTCAGGGCTCTGCTAAGTGAGCAGGTTGTTAGGTGTCAGGTTAATGCAATTTAAGAAGCATCAATTTGTGTACGAATTATGCCTAGTTTAGAGACAACGGGGTTGATTTTGACTTTATGCGAAACTTCAGTGGAAATAAAAACGGGGAGAGATGTAAAAGAGGCTGCCGATTTGCAATCACCCGTTGTACACTATCGCACAAAGTCACAATTAATCCCAACTTGTTTAGGTCTCAGCTGTTACAGCCTGATGTTTATAACTCTGTAAAATAGTGGTTTCTTCACCATTAACAAAACCCACATTGCAGTGTGCTGCGACATCGCCATCTACTGGTGCAGCAGCATATGACACAAAAAGATCACAGACAATAATCTCAACATTTATTTCAGATTTCCAGCATACGCAGTATTTTGCTTTTTGTATTAATCTCAGAATTGCTAGGTATAGAGAATACCATCTGACCTTGTCTATCTTGTGAATAAATAGGCTCACTTTCAGTAATACTTTGGCATTCTGTGTGGAGAATGTGCCTGGATTGGTTAGTAGTTTGACAGATCCGATGGACATCCTACTAGTAAGTATAGACAAAAAAAATAACTTGCTTGTACTTTTTATCCATACTAAAAAAAACATGAAGTTTATTTATCTCTGACGTCCAAACCTATATAATTTACATTAACCTGCTCAGTTGATCTAACATAAGGCCCTGGGAGCAATTGTAGTGCTCTGATTAACTCCTCTAACTCAGGAGGGTACCACATAGAAACTTAACCGCACTAGCCACATAAATACTGTGGCTACAAGAGCAGGTCAAAGGCTGGGTCTCACCTCCTGACTCCTCAAAGCCTTTCCACCATCGACAAGGCACAAGTCAGGAGTGTGACGGAATACTCTCCACTTGCCTGGATGAGTGCAGCTCCAACAACACTCAAGAGGCTCGACACCATCCAGGACAAAGCAGCCCCGCTTGATTGGCACCTCATCCACGACCTTAAACATTCACTCCCTCCACCACCGGCGCACCGTGGCTGCAGTGTGTACCTTCTACAAGATGCACTGCAGCAACTCGCCAAGGCTTCTTCGACAGCACCTCCCAAACCCGCGACCTCTTCCACCTAGAAGGACGAGGGCAGCAGGCACATGAGAACACCACCTCCTCCAAGTTCCCCTCCAAGTCACACACCATTCTGACTTGGAAATATATCACCCATCCTTCATCGTCGCTGGGTCAAAATCCTGGAACCCCCTCGCTAACAGCACTGTGGGAGTACCTTCGCCACACGGACTGCAGCGGTTCAAGAAGGCGGCTCATCGCCACCTTCTCAAGGGCAATTAGGGATGGGCAATAAATGCTGGCCTTGCCAGTGATGCCCACATTCCATGCCTAGTTCACCTATCCGTTGAGCCATTCAAACTGCACCACCTCTCTGTTTATCTGCAGTTAACCATTTTTTCTGTGAGTTGTTTTTCCACCCCCATCTCTTCTAGTCTCTGATATGAAAAGTAATTAAACCATGTGAACAGGCATATTATTTCCCAAATAAAAACAGAAAATGCTGGAAACACTCAGCAGGTCAGGCAGCATCTGTGGAGAGAGAAACAGAGTTAACGTTTCAGGTCGATGACCCTTCGTCAGAACTGGATAAAGCTGGATATCGACCTGTTTGATCTTTAGCTTTTTCTAGTTCTGACGAAGGGTCATCGACCTGAAACGTTAACTCTGTTCCTCTCTCCACAGACGCTGCCTGACCTGCTGAGTATTTCCAGCATTTTCTGTTTTTATTTCAGATTTCCAGCATCGGCAGTATTTTGCTTTTGGATTATTATTTCCCATTATGCTTAGCAGGTCAATGAACCGTGAGTGTATGGGGGAGGGGAGGGGAGGGACCGGGTAAAGGAACTGTCTGGTGAGGCAGCATTGAGTGTGTAACTACAGAAAAAGAGAGAGCTTTCTGTTTCAGTTAGCTCATTGACGTCACTGCCAGTAAAATCACAGCTTAATTATTCACAAAATGGGTCCTCCCTATGCTGAATGAGAGACTGGGTGTGGAGTAAGGTTGCCAACACCCCAGGAATGAATGATTTATCTCCCAGACATTGCTGTGAGCAAACCTGGGAGAAAAATTACAGGGGAGC
Source organism: Somniosus microcephalus (assembly GCF_052327205.1). Taxonomy (NCBI): domain Eukaryota; kingdom Metazoa; phylum Chordata; class Chondrichthyes; order Squaliformes; family Somniosidae; genus Somniosus; species Somniosus microcephalus. The sequence goes on from NC_140995.1 coordinate 229,070,740, forward strand.
CAAAAGAATTGTGTGTGTGTTTTTTTCATTTTCTATTCGTTTATGAGTTCGAAAAATATTGGCGCGGGGTGGGGGAGGTGGGGGGAAGTTTGCTTGATTGACGGTCAGGAATCGTCTATTAGGGTACCAGAGGGTCTGCTTGCTTTCCAACTGGCCTGGGTAGGTGGGGTGTCGCGAGGATTGACGTCTCGGGCGACCAATGGCGTAGAGTGTGGAGGCGGGGCAGTGGGAGGTCATGTGATGAAACCTCTTTCAATGCGTCCAACCAGAGTTGGTGACCCTAACGTGTGGGCAGGTGGGAAACGAGTGATTTATTTTTGTCATTTTAAACAGTTGGTCAATTTTATTTTACACCTTGAATAGGAGAGGATAGGAGGCAATATCTTGGGAACCCTGTTCTTGGGAATGTTTCCCATTTCCATTAGAATTTACTCCCTGCTCCTCTTCAACCAGTGCCATCCACTGCCCCAGGCAGACGGGGCCTCAGTTAAACATCTCACCTGCAAGACAACCCCTCCGACAGTGCAGCACTCCCTCGGATTAGATTCTGGGCTCAACTCCTGGAGATTCTGACCCGGGTAAAAGCACGACCAACTGAGGCAAGATGCCGGAAACCCCGTTTTACGTTGCATGTTACGTTGGCATAGCGGGAGCAGCCCTGGTTAGACCACACCTGGAGCACTGTGAGCAGTTCTGGGCCCCACAACCATGGAAGGATATATTGGCCTCGGAGGGAGAGCAGCGTAGGTTTACCAGAATGATACCAAGACTCCAAGGGTTAAATTACGAGGAGAGATTACACAAACTAGGGTTCCCTGGAATTTAGAAGGTTAAGGGGTGACTTGATCAAAGTTTTCAAGATATTAAAGGGAACTGATAGGGTAGATAGAAAGAAACTACTTCCACTGGCTGGGGAGCCTAGAACTAGGTGGCATAAAGAAACAAATGAAATTATTCCATTTCTATAGCGCCCTTCATGACCACCCAACGTCCCAAAGCGCTTTACAGCCAGTGAAGTACTTTTTGGAGTGTAGTCACTGCTGTAATGTAGGAAACGCAGCAGCCAATTTGTGCACAGCAAGTGTAGGGTGGCGGGTGTGGCGCGTGCGCCCAGTCAGTTATGCCCTTGACTGTTTTGTGAGTGGTTCTATTCGCTCCCACGCCCCTGGGTTCTAGACACCGGACTTAGGTACAAGGCGGCGGTACAGAGAAGACTCGAGTAGACAGGTGGTTGGATGTAAACAAAAACCAAGATTTTATTGAAGAGGAAAAACTTGATACAATCTTATGGAAAATTACTAGTGTACACTTCTACAGGCGAAAAATACAAAAGAAGAATAACTATACTTATACAGGGAATGGGGAACACACGGCACATCGAGGGAAAACAACTATCTTAACAATCCCCTTATCTTTATCCCACCCCCTATACCTAACTAGGTTAAGCTATGAGGGGTCAGAACTTCATGCTCACCAATCAAAAGGTTTGTTGGACTCAAACGGCGGTTGGGTTCGGGGTTCGCTCTTGGTGCTCTCTGGAGCCTGCCGTCATCACGTGGCCTCCGAGCGCTGCAAGGGCATTGTCCAGGTTCGAGTACCCCAAAGTTAAAGTCTCTGTTTGGGTACTTTACCTTGCAGGGATGATTCTTCATCGACAGCCGACAGATTGAGTTGGTGTGCAGATATTCGAAGGTCGGCTGAGGCTGAAGGCCCGATAATTCGAAGCCTCCCCTCAGTTCGTCTCCTCAGTTGGTCTTTTTCAGCCGGACTTCCTCAGGTGGCCTTCCCTCCGGTGGTCTTCCCTCCTCCCCTCGTCACGTCCCGCCTCGCCTGGCCTGAATTGTCCGTGTCCGCGCCGGGGCGATTCCAGATGGAGTGGGAAAAGGGCACGGGCAAAGGCCAGGGGGTAAGCGCGGGACGGGGAAAGAGCAGCAGCCACGAGGGCGAGGGGCCGAAGAGCAGCAGCACCAGGACAGCACAGCGCACCACCAACGAAGAACACACCAATTGCTACCCGGGGGCCTTCAATTATACCTTTGTCGAAAACCCTTATCTGCGCGCCAAATCAGGTTAGTTCTTTGTCTTAATCTTGGCGGGCTATTTTAAATAATGGTAGCAATCTATACTAACTGTTTTTAGATGGCCGGTAATCACATCTACCGGCCCGATAATTGACTTGTATTGTCCTGAAAGTTCCTTGATGGGCCTGTCCAGCCTCGATGGCTCTGTTGATCTGTTTCCGATAATATATGTAGATTGCTTGATGGCCTTAACTATAGGCCTAAACTGAATTTAGATTTGTCTCCAATTCAGTCTAATGCATAATTCAGAGTCCTGTCTGGTTTCAAAATACAAAGTCTCTCTTCACAGAAACTGCAGCTTGGGTTTCGATCCACAAGCTGTCTGCGTTGCAGAGTCCATTTTAAAATCTCACAGGCTTTCTGCCACGAGGCACGGACGCCATCTTGGGTACCCTTTTTGATTTAAAAAGTCCACGCAGGGTCCCGTTTATTAATAACAGCCTTCGGGGAAATGCAGAAATTTTGCAAATCTTACTTTCCCCCTGTGATACTAAAACTTGCTTGAGGTATCATACATTTAAGGTGAGCAAAATTTTTCTGACCCTCCATAGTCAACCTTCCCCTGTAATTATCTATCTAATATACCCACGACACATGCACTTCCCATTCCACGAAAATGTAGTGTACATCAGCATACAGAGAGTAAAATTACAGACTTTACACACACATCCAAGCATGGAGGGGGTCCAACACCCCTGCACCACTTGGTACACATACATCTTTATTAAACCGCGTCGCAAAAAACAACAAAAGAAAAACCTTTATTAAAAATAACAAACACAAAAGAAACGACAATCCTTTCATCAAAATACAGGGAAAAAGACTTAAACCGGTGTATCTCCCTCCACCTTTACATAGTGTTCCTTCCAAATCCTCTGGTTTCAAAATTCTGACCACCGGCCTTTTCCCTTACACTGAATACAAACTAAATACAACAATATCCCTAACTGGCAAACCACGAGAATGTGGGAAGCCAGTCTGATCCACGAAGGGATCTCTATATTATTGAAAATGTTCCACCAGGGTGGAGTCACAATATCCAATATCTTAGTCCCTATCTCTACTGTTTTCTGTTCGAGTGTATAAAAATGTTTCTGCGAAACTATAACGGCTTTGAGTATTTTGGTCAGATGTTCAGGGAGAGGGGGAATTTCGTAGCCAAAGTGTGCTACGTACTTTTGTAAGTTCGTAAAATTCTCCTTCACAGTGAGGTGAACAGTGGAGGGTTCAGGAATGGGGACAATTCGCTCCTGGGCCACTTGAACTTCTGCCTCAGGTTTAAAACAGAAACTACTGTCACTAACCGGACACCAGCTATGCTGTCCATGCTGGTAGTGGGACGTGTTGGTGGTGACACAATATGTCCCACCTCCTATATATGCTACCTGCGGGGGAACATGGCCTTGTGCCATTGCCTCCATGGTACAATTTATAGGTTTCGCGTCAGCAGCTCTGAACCCACACTGCAGTTTTGAAAAGGCATTCAGCTACTGGGGACACAGGATTATGTGTGCACCCCGGCTCTGGCACCCTGAGAGGTCAGAACCTGTCATAGTGTGCTCCCACTTAATGACGTAATGTGGGACCGCTGTGAAACGAATGTGTGCACCCCCTTGAATGACTCCTATGCTCTCAACCGTGCATACCGGCGCAGGTCGGGCTGTCCTACCCATGACCGGCATCTTAACTACTACTCCCATGATCATGTGGTTGGACCGCCCACAATCCACGGGGACTGGATAGGCTTCGGAGGCTAGCCGGAGTTGGCACAGGCTCAATGCATTCTCAAAAGGGTGGAGGACTGTGAGGTACTTGTTGCTAATCCAGGAGGGGACCAAACTCTGTTTTAAATCCTCCAGATTACTGCGGCCCTCGCCCAGTAACCACACCCCGTATAACACGCACACCTCATTCTGCGCAGCCTGGTCAGAAGCATTTCTGTCCTCCCTTATGAGAGCATTTACCGTCTTTGCGTGCTTTTCCAACTCGGCTATGATCTCCTTTAAATGGACCGTCATGGCCTGGTCCTCATGCAACTCCGAGCCCACTACCTTGTTCTCATCCAGTAATATCCCTTTTAACTGTGTTTTTAAACCGTTTATCTGGGTCTGCAGCTCTATGTCATCCAAACTGTTGATGACAGAGGACCCAGTATTAAACGCAGTAAAAACATCATTCCATACTCCCTTTCTTTGCCTCCCTGCATTACCCAAAAATTCTCGGTGTGTGGTGTAAAGTTCGGTCTTGTCCACGTGGGCGAAATCGAACTCGTAAAATTTCTTGAACATGTCCTTTAATAGGGCCTGGTATAGCTGCTCTGTTTCTTTGGGACACCACTCCGGTAAATGTACCTCGGTGAGATTTAAAATCACGGAGGCTACCGCGTAGTGTACCCCCTAGTACAGCATCTGATCGGTGGGGACTAGTACCAACCCATTCCCTGGTCCCTTGGTGGTGGTGGGGCAATCTTCCCTGGGTAACCTCGCCGCCTGCGCCGTGGGCAGGGGCTTATGGGGGCGGGTTACCAGCTCAGTGGCATTGACTGGGATCTGGGAGTACGGGACCGCACACATCTTCCGGCTGGCATCCCACCTTATCCCCTTCCCGGTGTCGTGCCACTGCCGGTGGAACATAATGGATATGCCTGAGGGGCAGACCGTCTCTGACCCCCACATACAGATGTAAATCCCTTGATCCGGCTCCCACCACTTGTCCCAACACACGCTTAGTCCTCCATGAGTCCCGGTAATCGTCCGATGGGTGTTGTTTCCCAACCGTTCCCACTCGACTTCGGGGTTCCTCATGTCCTTGCTCAACTTCCTGAGCCACCGCCACCTATCCAGTGGAATGTGTCCTTTACACGTCAAACATATTCGCTTTCCAACGGTGACGCTGACCCGCGTGGTAACGACTCGCATCCTGGAGCACAGGAGGGAGGCTTCCCCATACGTGAATCCGGTTTGGCTGGAGTACTGAGACGAATTGGACCCCAGCCATCCTGGCCACCTTCCCTCGTGGAAGTAGACGGCGGTCTCCTCCGCATCCCGTTCACCGCTCCCATCGATCGCCAGGGGCGCCTTGTCTCCCGAACATCCGTAGATGTGGGCGTCCTGGACGTCGCCCCTCCTCTCCACACTCATCCCGATCAGGGCGAATAGGATCACGATCCATTCCATCCCGAAAATCTTTCTGCAAAAAGATGTAAAAACATGCAGCCAGGTCCCCAAGAGATTCTCTGGCTTGGTGAAGCATGGTCGGGTCCCGTGACCTCAACCCAAATATACACTCTTAACAGATTACTTAACTTAAAACTACCCATCACCTTATTTGACTTAAATTATAACACCCAAACTTAAGCTAAATAATTACTCAACAATAAACACAAACTTAACTTAAACTAAAACTATGTACCTCTGCCGCCCGTCTCCGGGCGGCCAGGCTAATCCCTGGTCGGACTGCAGCTCGCCGCTACCCCCGGCGTGACCGCACCATCCTTGACTGTTGGTCCCCCACAGCCCGTGGCTGCTGGCTGAGGACCTGTGTCCTTGGACCTCTCCCTGACTCGAGGGGCGGCCTTTGGTAACTGGAGGGCTGGTGACCATGGCTTTCTCGGCTGGGGCGTCTGTGGGGACCTTCTAGGGGCTTTGACGGGTGGGGCTTTCTTGGCCTCTGGGCCTTTTACCTGAACCGCTGCTCCCCCAGGCTTGACCCCTCCCGAACCTGGGCTGGGGGCAGGTAACTTTTCGCAGCCTGCTGCTGCGAGCTGAGAGTCTCCGTCCCCAGGTCCCATGGCTGGGTCCGGGGCGGGGTTTTCGACCTCAGGTTCCTCCCTCGCTACACCTGGGTTAGGGGCGGGGTTTTCGCCCTCAGGTCCCTCCCCCTCATCTGGATCCCAGAAGAGTGGGGGAGTGTCCCAACCGATGGGCGGGATGGTCCCTCCCTTCAAACAAGCCACAGCGCCTGCCTGAGCAGTCTGTGAACTCGCTCCTGCTGCAGGCTGAGGATCTTTATCCTCAGACCTTTTTCCAACTGGCTGCTTTCCCCTTTCAGGTCTAAAGAGCTTACACTGGTTGATGTAACCAGCGGCCTGTTTTAAAACCTGTGCTGAAGGCTCGCCCGCTGCCCTGAACGGACCCTCTAGGGGCTCCCCTTTCTCCTTCCTCACCGGGACGGCCCGACAGACAGGATCTTGGGCCCGGACCCGCTTTAGGTCCGGGGCCAAAACTACCCCCTGTGTGCCTCCCTTGTCCCGGATTGCATCTACCGGGCCTGCTCTACAGGGATCCCATAACTCTCCTTCCCTGGCCCTCTGCTCGGCCACCTCGTGGGTCCCTTGGTTATCCTCCCACGTGGTAGGGAGGGATCCTAAAACTATGGCCAAAGGTTTGGCCATTTCCCCAGCCTGCTCGTTCCCTGTAGATCCCATTAAGCTAAATGGGACCTTGTTAGACCTGGGTGGATTGGCCGGGTCTTCCAAATGGACCACCGTGCTGGAAGCTCCAGTGTCCACTGAATATCTCCCCCGCACCATCTCCACCCGCATCTTAACACAGGGCCTGTTCCCCTGCTGTTTTTGTAGGCTAGGGTTAGCTGCCTAATTACCGTGAACTCTGTGGTCTGGGGATCTTTGGGGTCGAACCAGGCTTCTGCTTTGGCCCGGACCTGTGGCAAGCTGTTCGCCACCAGGCAACAGAGCCAATGCGTCAGGGAATCCCCATTCAGGAACATCCGGCCTGGCGTCCTCGGGCAAGCTTTCCGGTACACCGGCCACAGCCGGTCCGCAAAAGCTTGCGGGGTTTCCCCAGAAAGCTGGATTGTCCTCTCCACATGGGAGAAGAGACTTCCCTCATCCATCCCCATGGCCTCTAGAACCGCATCTCTAAGCTCCTCGTACCCACTCTGCCCGCTTTTACACTCGTCAGAGAGGGATTGAAGGAGATTACTCTCCAGGAAGAATAGCAGCATTTTGGCCTACTCAGTGTCATCGCAGTCGTTGACGCTGGCGGTCTGCTCTATTTCCCTGAAGTGGATCGAGGGGTCTCCCTTTGCGGAAAGCTTCGGGACATGGCTGACCATCGCCCTGAGCTGCTTGGTGTTAAAGGGTAATACGAACTGGTTTTGGAGGGGTACCTCATTGTCGCCAATGGCGGGTGGGCCGAACCTCCGATGCCGCGCTGGGCACATCGGTCCTGGCTCCGGCCTCTCGGGCGGGGTTTGCTCTACCTCCGCCTCCACCTCTGGCTCCATTTCGGGTTCCACCCCCGGTTCCACCCCCCCTTGCTGCCAAACCTCGCTGAAACTTGGCGCTACGGGTGGCGGCCAGGAGGTTTCCTCTCTCTCAACCGGGTCGTCCCTGGGCACCACTGGTGACATTGGAACTGTCCTCCCCTCGTTCCCCATAAAATCTGCCTGGCCTGCCTTTTGCCTTCCGGAGGGCCCGGCTCAGATTTTCTATCCTCTCTCTACAGGGGCCGTGGTCTGCCTCCTCAAACCCCTGTTCACTTGCTAGCTTGTACGCTGCCTTTACCTCCTGTACTTTCTCTTCCTGTTCCTTAATCTGCCTTGCCAAGCGGGCGTTCTTCTCCCGCAATCTGAACTCGTTTCCCTTGGCCTCGGTGACTTGGCATCGTATGTATTCCAACTGGGCCTTGTGTTCTCCTATTAAATGTACTCTCTCTTGGTTCAAAGCCTGCAAAGCTACTAATAACTTCTCCCCTGCGAGAGCCTTATCCTGGATCTCCAGGGCTGACTCCCTTAACTCGACTGCCTGTGCTGCAACGAGCCTGTCCAAGAGCTGCACCTGCTTTTTAAAGCACATCAGCCAAACTGCCTTCTCTAAGGACTTCTTGTGTTCCTTTCCCTCTGTCCACTTAGCTGCTGCATCTAGTGGACGCCCAGCCCTTAACAGAGTGGTGATCCACTTCTTAGTGATATTCACCTTGCTAAACACATAATCAGAAATCCTTTCCTCCATCACGGTTCGCTCATCCGAACCATTGTCTACTGTATCGCAACCTTGTTGCCGGTGTCCTGCCGTGGTCACCATTTCTGTAGGGGGTGGCGCGTGGTGGTGTTTGGCGTGTACGCCCAGTCAGTTATGCCCCTGACTGTTTTGTGAGCGGTTCTATTCGCTCCCACGCCCCTGGGTTCTAGCCACCGGACTTAGGTACAAGGCGGCGGTACAGAGAAGACTCGAGTAGACAGGTGGTTGGATGTAAACAAAAGCCAAGATTTTATTGAAGAGGAAAAACTTGATACAATCTTATGGAAAAATTACTAGTGTACACTTCTACAGGCGAAAAATACAAAAGAAGAATAACTATACTTATACAGGGAATGGGGAACACACGGCACATCGAGGGAAAACAACTATCTTAACAATCCCCTTATCTTTATCCCACCCCCTATACCTAACTAGGTTAAGCTATGAGGGGTCAGAACTTCATGCTCACCAATCAAAGGGTTTGTTGGACTCAAAACGGCGGTTGGGTTCGGGGTTCGCTCTTGGTGCTCTCTGGAGCCTGCCGTCATCACGTGGCCTCCGAGCGCTGCAAGGGCATTGTCCAGGTTCAAGTACCCCAAAGTTAAAGTCTCTGTTTGGGTACTTTACCTTGCAGGGATGATTCTTCATCGACAGCCGACAGATTGAGTTGGTGTGCAGATATTCGAAGGTCGGCTGAGGCTGAAGGCCCGATAATTCGAAGCCTCCCCTCAGTTCGTCTCCTCAGTTGGTCTTCTTCAGCCGGTCTTCCTCAGGTGGCCTTCCCTCCGGTGGTCTTCCATCCTCCCCTCGTCGCGTCCCGCCTCGCCTGGCCTGAATTGTCCGTGTCTGCCAGACCCGGTGCCGGGGCGATTCCAGATGGAGTGGGAAAAGGGCACGGGCAAAGGCCAGGGGGTAAGCGCGGGACAGGGAAAGAGCGGCAGCCACGAGGGCAAGGGGCCGAAGAGCAGCAGCACCAGGACAGCACAGCGCGCCACCAACGAAGAACACACCAATTGCTACCAGGGGGCCTTCAATTATACCTTTGTCGAAAACCCTTATCTGCGTGCCAAATCAGGTTAGTTCTTTGTCTTAATCTTGGCGGGCTATTTTAAATAATGGTAGCAATCCATACTAACTGTTTTTAGATGGCCGGTAACCGCATCTACCGGCCCGATAATTGACTTGTATTGTCCTGAAAGTTCCTTGATGGGCCTGTCCAGCCTCGATGGCTCTGTTGATCTGTTTCCAATTGTAGTGTATGTGCCTTTAAGAGCCCCAGGTGTGCTGTAATGCCGGTAATTGCCACTCGGGCTATATAAGCCTGTATATTGTGTATATCCGTTAGAACCCCCACCCCCCCAGACTTTGCTTAGTAAATACCTATGAACCAACTCCTGTCTTCAGTGTCTTTATCAACACACGGACACTACACCGATAATATATGTAGACTGCTTGATGGCCTTAACTATAGGCCTAAAATGAATTTAGATTTGTCTCCAATTCGGTCTAATGCATAATTCAGAGTCCTCTCTGGTTTCAAAATACAAAGTCTCTCTTCACAGAAGCCTGCAGCTTGGGCTTCGATTCACAAGCTGTCTGCATTGCAGAGTCCATTTTAAAATCTCACAGGCTTTCTGCCACGAGGCACGGACGCCATCTTGGGTACCCTTTTTGATTTAAAAAGTCCACGCAGGGTCCCGTTTATTAATAACAGCCTTCGGGGAAATGCAGAAATTTTGCAAATCTTACACAAGCTCCCACCAACAGCAATGTGATAATGGCCAGATAATATGTTTTAGTGATGTTGATTGAGGGATAAATATTGGCCAGAACACCGGGGATAACTCCCCTGCTCTTCTTCGAAATAGTGCCGTAGGATCTTTTACGTCCACCTGAGAGGGTAGACTGCTGGATTCCAGAGGTGAGGTGAGAGTGACTGCCCTTGACATCAAGGCAGCATTTGACCGAGTTTGGCATCAAGGAGCCCTAGTAAAACTGAAGTCAATGGGAATCGGGGGGAAAACTCTCCACTGACTGGAGTCATATCTAGCACAAAGGAAGATGGTTGTGGTGGTTGAAGGTCAATCATCACAGCCCCAGGACATCGCTGCAGGAGTTCCTCAGGGCCGTGTCCTAGGCCCAACCATCTTCAGCTGCTTCATCAATGACCTTCCCTCCAACATAAGGTCAGAAATGGGGATGTTCGCTGATGACTGCACAGTGGTCAGTGCCATTCACAACTCCTCAGATAATGAAGCAGTCCATGCTGTAGGGGGATGGGGCTCTGCTCTGCCCAATTGCAGGGGTCTTTAGTGCCTGTTGATGTATTGGGCCTCGGTCTCCTTTATACCCTTGCAGCTTATGTTAGCCTGCAGGTCGGGTGTCACTAAACACCCTCTAAGGGGATAGAGAACAACAGCTTATAGAGGAGGACTGAAATACGGTGGCGACCCGCACAGTTTATACCTAATCTGTGGGGTACTCCTGAGCCCAAGTGCTCCTGGAGTCCTCTCTCTTTTCCCTAGTCTGCTGTTCCCTTGTTTGGCGGGTTCGAAGCGCCCTAATGCCCCTATCTGGTTCTAACTGCAGAATTTGGGTGGAGAACGATGCACTTTAAATAGACACTCGGAGACAAGTAGTCCTTGGAAAAAGAACAGGTGACAACCAATTTTATTTGCCAAGGTAAGTTCTACCACAAACGTAATAAACACACACACACATTTATAACTATAAATAAAATGAGAGAGAACGGACACAACGAGAATGTTTACAGTTTTATCTTTACCAAGTCCAATCCCACCAACCCACTTTCCCACCTAAACTAGACTGACAGTTGCAGGCCCATGGATTATACTCACAGCCTCCTCCCTTGACAGATGGAATTTTGAGTGCGGTTGTTGGGTTGTTGTTGTTGCTGTCGTCATCGGAATTCAACCTGTGCCTCGGGGTTCGCCGTACCCCGAACCTCGGAGAGGACCTTGCTGCGTCTGGTCGGGTTTTCTCGAAGTTTGGTTTTGTTGATTGCGCTTTCGGTCGGTTGTCGTTGGTTGGTTTGTGCTTGATGGAAAAGGTTCCCGAAATGACTGGAGTGAATGCCGTCTTCCACAGCCACTTCGGTCATTGGCGTCTTCTTGTCGAGGTCCCCGGAACGGGAGTCGGTATACGGTACGGCTTCTTGCGGCAATGTTGCGCCGTCTGGTAGTGGAGTAAACCTTCAGTATACCGAGTGAGCCTGGGGCCTGATGGTGGATCTTCTCCTCAGCGCGGTTGGAGTTCTTTAGATGTTAGTTCGCCCCAGCTCGTCCCTCCCGGGCTCGTCTTTTCCCTCAGCGTCTTAACTCGCTCTCCTGTTCTTTCTTCTGGTAATAGTTCTCTCTCAGCGTTGGTCCTTCTTGTGTTCCATATTTATACAGGTAGGTGTGAGGACAGGGGTATTGTTTTGAGTGCACATCGGCTCCTCCAAGTCTGCTGCCCCATTGTGTCAGTCCTGGGACTTGATTAGTTTGGGCCACCTCTTAACTGTAGTGATCCCAAGACTATTGTCCCTAGTCCGAGTTGATTAAGGTGATGATGGCTTGTATTCATAGCCCGATTAGGGGTAAGTCACATATTCAAACCCGGACCGGGTGGTCCCCATTGGCCGGGGGTTTCCTCGCTTCAGGTCTGACTCGGTCCCCTGATTGGCCTTTGAGAATGCACTCTGCTTTGATTGGCCGACATCTATGGCTCGCCTCTGAGCCACAGTCCCCTGTATTCAGATGTCCCAGGCATATCCCAGCCTGCTTGTCGGGACCTCTGCCTTGGCCGAAAATGTTGGTTTTAAACTGTATAGGGCAATCCAATTTTTGGTAAAACGTGGTTGTGGATTTTCGAACCCTACAATGCCCACATGCAACAAGACCTAGACAATGTTTAGGCTTGGGCTGATAAGTGGCAGGTAGCATTCGCGCCACAGAAGTGCCAGACAATGACTATCTCCAATAAGCGAGAGTCTAACCATCGCCCCTTGACATTCAACGGCATTACCATCACCGAATTCTCCACCATCAACATCCTGGGGGTCACCGTTGACCAGAAAATTAACTGGACCAGCCACATAAATACTGTGGCAACAAGAGTAGGTCAGAGGTTGGGTATTCTGCAGCGAGTGTCTCACCTCCTGACTCCCCAAAGCCTTTCCACCATCTACAAGGCACAAGTAAGGAGTGTGATGGAATACTCTCCACTTAACTGGATAAGTGCAGCTCCAACAACACTCAAGAAGCTCGACACCATCTAGGACAAAGCAGCCCGCTTGATTGGCACCCCATCCACCACCTTAAACATTCACTCCCTCCACCACTGGCGTACCGTGGCTGCAGTGTGTATCATCTACAAGATGCACTGCAGCAACTCGCCAAGACTTCTTCGGCAGCACCTCCCAAACCCGCGACATCTTCCACCTAGAAGGCCAAAGGCAGCAGGCGCATGGGAACACCACCACCTCCAAGTTCCCCTCCAAGTTACACACCATCCTGACTTAGAAATATATCGCCAATCCTTCATCGTCGCTGGGTCAAAATCCTGGAACTCCCTCCCTAACAGCACTGTGGGAGTACCTTCACCACACGGACTGCAGCGGTTCAAGAAGGCGGCTCACCACCACCTTCTCAAGGACAATTAGGGATGGGCAATAAATGCTGGCCTTGCCATCCCATAAAAAAAAAACATGGGGCTTCGGTTTAACGTCTCATCCGAAAGACAGCACCCCTGACAGTCTAAAAATTAGAGCCAGATCTTTTAGGAGTGAAATTAGGAAACTCTTCCACACACAAAGTGTGGTAGAAGTTTGGAACTCTCTTCCGCAAATGGCATTTGATGCTAATACAAAAGCAAAATACTGCAGATGCTGAAAATCTGAAATAAAAACAGCAAATGCTGGAAACACTCAGCAGGTCAGGCAGCATCTGTGAAGAGAGAAACAGAGTTAACATTTCAGGTCGATGACCTTTCGTCAGAACTGGAAAAAAGCAGGAAATGGAACAGATTTTTAAGCAAGTGTAGGGCCTGGGAAAGGGGGGAGGGGATGAAAGAACAAAAGGGAAGGTCTGTGATAGGATGGGAGGCAGGAGAGGTTAAGAGGCATTAAGAGATGGTGCAACACAAAAGGAGATGGTAATAGAACAGGTTAAGAAACAAAGGATGGCTCGAGATGAAGTGTAAATTGTGCTGGCAGAGTGAAAGACAGCTGCCATGTGGGGGAGAAGAAAAAAAGACACAGACAAAAAGTGTGGATAAAAAATATATATATATATATATGATAGAGGCCGAGGTTATGATCTGAAATTGTTGAACTCTATGTTGAATCCAGAAGGCTGCAGAGTGCCTAATCGAAAGATGAGGTGCTGTTCCTCGAGCTTACGTTGAGCTTCAGTGGAACAATGCAAGAGGCCGCAGACGGTGAGGTCCGAGTGGGAATGGGGCGGTGAATTAAAGTGACAGGCGACCGGAAGCTCGGAATCCCCCTTACGGACTGAACGGAGGTGTTCCGCAATGCGGTTGCCCAATCTGCCTTTGGTCTCCCCAATGTAGAGGAGACCACATCGTGAGCAGCAAATACAGTATACTAGGTTGCAAGAAGTACAAGTAAATTGCTGTTTCACCTGGAAGGGGTGTTTGGGGCCCTGGACAGTGGGAAGGGGGGAGGTATAAGGGCAGGTGTTGCATCTCCTGCGCTTGCACGGGAAGGTTCCGGGCAAAGGGGAAGGGGTGTTGGGGGTGAAAGAGGAGTGGACCAGGGTGTCGCGGAGGGAGCGGTCCCTACAGAATGCTGAAAGGGGAGGTGAGGGGAAGATACGTTTGGTGGTGGGATCACGCTGGAGGTGACGGAAATGGCGGAGGATGATCCGTTGAATGTGGAGGCTGGTGGGGTGAAAGGTGAGGACAAGGGGAAATGCTGGAAATGCTCAGCAGGTCAGGCAGCATCTGTGGAGAGAGAAACAGAGTTAACATTTCAGGTCGATGACCCTTCGTCAGAACTGGGGAATTGATGCTACATCAGTTGATAATTTTAAATCTGAGATAGAAACAAAGAAACATAGAAACATAGAAGATAGGAGCAGGAGTAGGCCATTCGGCCCCTCGAGCCTGCTCCGCCATTCAATGCGATCATGGCTGATCATCCAAATTCAGTACCCAGTCCCTGCTTTCTCCCCATACCCCTTGATCCCTTTAGCCTTAAGAAATATATCCAACTCCTTCTTGAATATATTTAATGAATTGGCCTCTACTGCCTTCTGTGGTAGAGAATTCCACAGGTTCACCACTCTCTGGGTGAAGAAATTCCTCCTCATTTCTGTCCTAAATGGCTTACCCCTTATCCTTAGACTATTGTTAAGTCTGTGTGTTCCAGTTATGGTTAATATGAATCACTGCACACAGACCACAAGAATAACTTTAACAGGTCTTTACTAGTCGAAGGTCAGGGCTGAACTACACAGCAAATTACTACACAGCACTTATATACCGGTGTGGTCACCACCGGTATTACCGTATACAGCAGCCAGAGAAAGTAGTACATCTCTTAAGGTGGAACAGGTTTAAGTTCTCTTAAGGTGGAACAAGTTACATACACCACAACTATGACCCCTGGTTCTGGAACCATCGGGAACATCCTTCCTGCATCTAGTCTGTCCAGTCCTGTCAGAATTTTATAAGTTTCAATGAGATCCCCTCTCATTCTTCTAAACTCCAGCGAGTATAAGCCCAATCGACCCAATCTCTCCTCATACGTCATTCCTGCCATCCCAGGTATCAGCCTGGTGAATCTTCGCTGAACTCCTTCCATGGCAAGAACATCCTTCTTCAGATAAGGCGACCAAAACTGCACACAATACTCAAGATGTGGTCTCACCAAGGCCCTGTACAACTGCAGCAAGACATCCTTGTTCCTGTACTCGAACCCGCTCGCTACGAAGGCCAACATACAATTCACAATTCACAATTCAAATCGCTTTATTGGCATGATAAGGTACATCCTATGTTGCCAAAGCATCAAAATACATCTATGGTTGAACACATAAACGCGGTTCTATTCATACAGTTTATAAATATACATTCGCCCTGTTTGTATATATTCCTGTCTTAGTTTACTGGTTGTCCCTCTGTTCATGGCAAGCTGCAACATAGTGTGCCGCCAGTGCTACACAGCTTCTCTCCTCCCCCAGTAGGAAAGGGAGTTTTTGGTTGTCATTCAGATTTCTGAATTCAGGGCATATTTGGGAGAATTTTTGGTAGAAATTCTCCCTGATGTCCTGATATTTTCCACAGGCTGTGAGGAAGTGCATCTCTGTCTCAACTACTCCCAGACTGCAGTGAGAGCATATCCTGTCTTCTCTTGGCAGCCTGGTTTGCCTGTGTCTGCCTTTTTCGATGGCTAGGCTATGTTCGCTAAGTCTGTACCTTGTCAAGGTTCTTCTCAGTTTGTTATCCTTTACCATGGTCAGGTAATCAGCTATGTTGTATTGTCTGTTTACCATTTGCCTTCTTAACCGCCTGCTGCACCTGCATGCTTACCTTCAGCGATTGGTGCACAAGGACACCCAGGTCTCGTTGCACTGCCCCTTCTCCCAATCTATTGCCATTCAGATAATAGTCTGCCTTCCTGTTTTTGCCATCCACGTTATATTTCATCTGCCATGCTTCTGCCCAATCACCCACCTGTCCAAATCATCCTGTAGTTTCTCGGCATCCTCCTCACAGCACACACACACACCCAGCTTTGTGTCGTCTGCAAATTTGGAGATATTGGCCTAGAAATTCAGTGCCCTTAGCACCGATTTTGCGGCGCTAGAGGGCCTAGCGCTGCAATTGGCGCCGGTTCCTAAATTGCCTGGGGCCCTTCCGCGGCGGTAGACCGGTAGCGCTGCGCCAGCACCGATGTCGTCATCGGTGTGCGCAGCGTCCCGGTTGCCGTGGTAACCCGGCCCCAAGCCGAAATTCAGTTGCGGCCACCTCACCAGTGGCAGCCGCAACTAAGACTCCGGCAAACGAGTGTTGCCGGAGTCTGCGCCGGCGCTTTAAGGAGGCGCGGCGGCCGGCCGCTTTCCCGCCAGCCGCCTGCCCGCAGCTCCCTCCCCGGACTTCTCCCCCCCCCCCCCCCGGAACAGATGCAAGCCCGGCACTTGTCCGAGGTGCCGGGCTCATTTTTGCAGAGATTTGCGCGGGCCGCGGCCGGGTGCAGGCAGCTCCTCCTTAACGGAAGGAGGAGGCCTGCACTTCCCGAGCCTGCCGCACCGCAGCGGGCGCCGCAATGCGGCGCGTTGCGCCAGTTTTCAGGCGCTAAAACCCTTCAGTAGCGCCGGCAGCCGTTTGGGCGCGGCGCTACTGAATTTTTGGCGCGCGCAAAGGGACTTAGCGCCGGCGCTAACTTCCGGCGCTAAAGCCCTGGCGCAGCGCAAACTCAATTTCTAGGCCATTACATCTAGTTCCCTTGTCTAGATCATTAATATGTATTGTGAATAGCTGGGGTCCAAGGACCGATCCCTGCGGTACCCCACTAGTCACTGCCTGCCACTCGGAAAAAGACCCGTTTATTCCAACTCTTTGCTTTCTGTCTGCCAACCAGTTCTCTATCCAAGTCAATACCTTGCCCCCAATCCCATTGATAGATATTTGCCAACCAAAGGTATTAAGGGATATGGGGCAAACGCGAGTTAGGGCGCAGATCAGCCATGATCTCAATGAATGGCGCAACAGGCTCAAGGGCTAAATGGTCTACTCCTGTTCCTATGTTCCAAACAGCTCTGAGGAACTTCCCGGCCAAAGATTGGCCCCAATCAGAGGATTCGATATGTTTTTAAATGTGCACGTGTATAGTGCAGTTGCACTGCTCAGACTGTGAATTGCAAAGCTGAGCTGATCTCACTCAGAGCTGTGACCATCTAACGCCCTTCACTGCAGCTTTCAGAAGGTTGCATCACCTCCCCGCGACCTCTACCACCTAGAAGGACAAGGGCAGCAGGCGCATGGGGACACCACCACCTGCAAAATCCCCTCCAAGTCGCACACCATCCTGACTTGGAAATATATCGCCGATCCTTCATTGTCGCTGGGTCAAAATCCTGGAACTCCCTACCTAACAGCACTGTGGGAGTACCTTCACCACACGGACTGCAGCGGTTCAAGAAGGCGGCTCACCACCACCTTCTCGAGGGCAACTAGGGATGGGCAATAAATGCTGGCCTTGCCAGCGACGCCCACATCCCGAGACTGAATATTTGAAAAAAAGGGTCGAGCCACTGAATTGACAATAATTTTAACCACGAGTCCTTGATTTAGATAACAGAGCTGCCACTCAATTGGAATTGGGTAGCGAGGCAGCTATCGATTTTCATAGCCATTGAAGTCACTGAAAATAAAACTCTGGAGAGATATAGAACGGGATGCCGACTCGCTGGTGCCCGTTTTACAGTACCGCACAAAGTCAAAATTGCCCTCGTAGAATCATACAGCTCAGAAGGAGGCCATTTGGCCCATCGTGCCTGTGCCGGCTCTTTGAAAGAGCTCTCCAATTACTCCCACCCACCTGCTCTTTCCCCATTTCTCTTTTCAAGTTTATATCCAATTTCCTTTCGAAAGTTATTATTGAATCACCCTTTCAGGTGGTGCATTGTAAAACACTCCTTTGCAGGATTGATTGGAGGTGTTACACACAGAAACAAGTGAGCAATTAGGAAGCTGAATCAATTCCCAGTTCAGACATTTCCAATTTATTTATTTTATCTCTAAAGCAGGATATTATGCTCAGTTAATTCTAACCCACAGCGGCTCAAAGGAGCCAAGAAAATGAGTAGGATTCCCCGAAGTGGTTTAAAAAGAAACCATGAGTTAGGAAGATCACATTACAAGCCGAGTACAGTACCAGGAAGTGTATTACTAGACATTTATGCCAGTGGATCTGTTCCAGGAAAGCACAACCTATCGCAGACTACATGTGCTTGACAGACCATCACACACGTAGCTCATGGCGACAGAGAGCAGAGTCAAAGAAATACCCTTTGCAAGTAAATAAGTAAGGTTCAGTATCCAGATTGGGTAAAAAGCAAGTCTAAATTGATAATTCTCCTATTTTAAATAAATACCTTCACTCAAAAATAGAGTAAATAAAGATACCTTGGAATGATGGATCCGTAAGAACATAATAGGAGCAGGAGTCGGCCATTCGGCCCCTCGAGCCTGCTCCGCCATTCAATGAGATCATGGCTGAACTTCGACCTCAACTCCACTTTCCCGCCCTATCCCCATATCCCTCGATTCCCTTAGTATCCAAAAATCTATCGATCTCTGTCTTGAATATACTCAACGACTGAGCCTCCACAGCCCTCTGGGGTAGAGAATTCCAAAGATTCACCATCCTTTGTGTGTTCCAGGAGGGAGTGGGGGGGGGGGCGCGTGGGGTGGGGGGGGGTGCGAGCCGTGTGTTCCGGTGGGGTAGGGTGGGCGGTTGGCATGGGGGAAAGGAGTAGCGAGCCTTGCGTTCTGGGTTGGAGGATTGTGGGGTGCATTTCCGCAGATGATCTTCCGCTTAATAGAAAAACCGCCGAAACCTGGAAAATGGCCCGACAGACCTCGGTGGTCATTTCCGGTCCCGTGCATCCCGAGTCGCTGTAAGAGGGCAAAACCTCATTCTTTTTATTTCTTCTAAATAGAAAGTCTTCGCAGTGAAAATACTGAGTGACCAATTCTGCACAGATTGTTTAAAAGCTCGGGTTCAGTTTCTCTTTGTCTGGTCTTTGTCAGAGTTCATTTAGCAGATGATACAGTCGTGCAGTGGTTATGCTGTTGGACGAGTAACCCAGAGACCGGGACTAATAAGTCTGTGGACTAATGGACAATAGAAGATGGGTTTAAAGCCCACCATGGTAGTTTGAGAATTTGTAAATCAAGGCCGCGATTTTACTTACCTCGGCGGGTCCGTGGCGGGCGACGTCGGTGGCAGGTCCCAACCCCGTTGCTGGCTCCATCCTGGCCTCTGAATTGATTTTCCCTCGATTGGGCTTGTTAAGCCCACCCAGCACGTTTCCCGGCCAATTAGAGAAAGCCAGTTTGGTGACGTCATTTGATGACGTGCCATCAGCCGGTTTCCTGCAAGGGACCATGGCCAACTTTATTTTGACAGTTCTGCTGTCAGTGTTCTACGCACAAAGGCACAGGGCTGCACCCAGGCTCTCCCATGACTCCCTCCACAGCACGCAGGGAGGTTCTCTTCCCTTCCCATGGGCAGAAGAGACCTCCCCAGGACACCTTGGTTGCACATTGCACAGGAGTGCACAAGCAGGGATGTTGTCAGGTGGACCTGGGTGCAGTGCCACAAATGTTTCAATGATCTCAGTAGATCACGAAACGTTAGTACAAAGCCACACTCAACCTCATCCTGCTGTGCCTCTCATCACGTCCCCATCACTCTGCCTTATCTACCCTACTCCTGCACATCCTTACTCACACCAACTTACCTTGTACCTCCACCTATCCCTCTCTATCTATATTATCACATCCCCATCTCACTAGCCACCCCTCACTCACCCTCATCCTAGTGCAATCATACCAACTAACAACACACAAGGGTAGGCACCTGGGTGTTTTATGCAATGTTCATGTAAAGTTTCTGTTAATGTGGTGTCAAAAATTGAAACCTTTATTTTTAACACTTTGTGTTCTTGGACAGATTTGTGTGCACCTTTGGAAGTGGCTTAATGAGTTGCAGTGAATGGTGAGACATAACGGTACCCCCCGTAATGGTGATGAGTGTGAAAGGAATGGCTTGGGCATTGTAGGGATGCTTTATGGTGTTGGTGTGGGGTGGTGCCAACCTGGCGCATCATGTGGCAGCCAAAGTGCACAGCGTCAAATGAAGTAAATCTGGCCATGGTGAGGCCATCCCGGGTCTCCCAGGCAGCAATGTGGTCGGGTGCTGATGACCTATGTCCTGTGCAGCATCAGTTGATTGTGGAGAAGGTTGGTCTTGTTATTGGTGCTGCTGATGTGCCTGGTGCTGCTGGTGTTGGGGCTGATCGTGGTGGGATTCTGAGGACCAAGGTGAGAGAGTATAAAGGACACCCATGCTGATGGAATAGATGGCAGGTAAAGTAGAGATGACAGAAGTGATCTGTCAATGGTGAGAGAGGGTGTTCCAATGAGGTCAGACTGGATGGAGACTTGTGTAACGACTTTCAGCATCCTGAATCTGTTACATAAGAACATAAGAAATAGGAGCAGGAGTAGGCCAATCGGCCCCTCGAGCCTGCTCCGCCATTCAATAAGATCATGGCTGATCTGATCCTAACCACCAATCCACTTTCACAGAACCATCTCCTGAATCTAACAGAATTAGACACACGAAATAGGAGCAGGATCAGGCTACACGGCCCCTGGGCCCGCTCCGCTACCCACAGGGCCATGACCGATCCGAACCTAGACTCATGTCCAAATTCCTGCGCGCTCCCTGTAACCCTTAATTCCCTTTACTTCTAGGAAACTGTCTATTTCTGTTTTAAATTTATGTAATGATGTAGCTTCTACAGCTTTTTGGGGCAGCATATTCCATGGACCTACCACCCTCTGAGTGAAGTAGTTCCTCCTCATCTCAGTTTTGAAAGAGCAGCCCCTTATTCTAAGACTATGCCCCCTAGTTCTAGTTTCACCCATCATCGGGAACATCTTCCCCGCATCCACCCGATCCAACCCCTTCACAATCTTATATGTTTCAATAAGATCGCCTCTCATTCTTCTGAACTCCAATGAGTAGAGTCCCAATCTACTCAACCTCTCCTCATATGTCCATCCCCTCATCCCCGGGATTAACCGAGTGAACCTTCTTTGTACTGACTCGAGAGCAAGTATGTCCTTTCTTAAGTATGGACACCAAAACTGTATGCAGTATTCCAGGTGCGGTCTCACCAATACCTTGTACAACTGAAGCAATACCTCCCTATTTTTATATTCTATCCCCCTAGCAATGAAAGCCAACATTCCATTGGCCTTCTTAATCACTTGCTGCACCTGCATACTAACCTTCTGAGTTTCGTGCACCAGGACCCCCAGATCCCTTTGTACTTCAGTACTTTCCAGTTTCTTGCCATTAAGATAATAACTTGCTCTACGATTTTTCCTGCCAAAGTGCATAACTTCACATTTTCCAGTATTGTATTCCATCTGCCAAATCTCTGCCCACTTACTTAGCCTGTCGATGTCCCCTTGCAGGTTTTTTATGTCCTCCTCACTCACTACTTTCCCTCCCATCTTTGTATCATCTGCAAACTTTGATATGTTACACTCGGTCCCCTCCTCCAAATCGTTAATATAGATTGTAAAGAGTTGGGGACCCAGCACTGACCCCTGCGGAACACCACTAGTTACTGATTGCCAGTCTGAGAATGAACCATTTATCCCAACTCTCTGCCTTCTGTTAGATAGCCAATCCTCTATCCATGCCAGAATATTACCTCCAATCCCGTGATTTTTTATCTTAAGCAATAATCTTTTGTGTGGCACCTTGTCAAATGCCTTTTGGAAGTCTAAATACACTACGTCCACTGGTTCCCCTTTATCCACCTTATCCGTTACTTCCTCAAAGAACTCCAGCAAATTTGTCAAACATGACTTCCCCTTCATAAAACCATGCTGACTTTGTCCTATTAAATTATGATTATCCAAATGTCCTGTTACTGTCTCCTTAATAATGGACTCCAAAATTTTACCTACCACAGATGTTAGGCTAACCGGTCTATAGTTTCCAGCCTTCTGTCTACTGCCCTTTTTAAACAAGGGTGTTACATTAGCAGTTTTCCAGTCTGCCGGGACCTTTGCCGAGTCCAGGAGTTTTGGAAAATTATTACCAATGCATCCACAATCCCTACCGCCACTTCCCTCAAGACCCTAGGATGTAAGCCATACAGTGGAAATACAGTGAGGAAGAGTTTGTGGCTGAGGGAAGATATCTCTGTAAGGTGGGATCTTTTACTGTACATTTGAAGCTATCAACTCATCAGCTGACTCAATGGCCACTGACCTCCCGCCTCAGCTTCACAGACGAGGTCTCAACACAGCGGGAAATCGGTGGGCAACCTGTCAAATCCAAAAGCTAGGAAAAAAACCATGGATAACTGGCTGTAAACAAGCTAGTAATGATTTTAATTGCCTCCCCCGCCACTGCCTGTCAGGTCTAACAGCACTGGCAGACCCGACATCAGGAAAGTCCAGTGTGCGCGTTTTGACAGTGGGTTCCAGTCCCGCTGTCAATCATTTAAAATTTAACAGCTGACCCGCCACCCATCCTGTCCGCTGAGCCCCGACAAAATTCTGGCCAAAGAGTGATCATTATAAAAACCCAACTGATTCACTAATGTCCTTTAGGGAAGGAAATCTGCCCTCCATACCCGGTCTGGCCTATATGTGACTCCAGTCCCACACCAATGTGGTTGACTCTTAACTGCGCTCTGAAGTGTCAGTTGTATCAAACCACTTTCGAAAAGAAGGCCCAACACCCTATTCACAGGGGAATTAGGGATGGGCAATAAATGCCAGCCTTGCCGACGATGCCCACATCCCAAGAATTTTTTTTTCAATTACCCACCGCCTCCCCTCGGCCTTCAACCAAATGGACGACCGTCACAAGCGGGCCTGGCTGGTGAGTACAGCGGCTAACTCAATCCTTTCTTTCTGGGAGATTCTTCCACCCATTCTAATATTCATCTTACAAATACCTCTTAAAGTAGGTGGAGATTAGATGGCTCGTAGTTAAAAACTCAGAGAGCACATGGCGATCAGGCAGCTGGTCTGTTCCTCCCCAAGGCGGTCACTGAGATACAGGACCAGCTCAATGTATCCCAACGTAAAGCTGTTTTAATAAACTATTCCCGATCCTCCTAATACACTCTGTACTCTCTCGGTACTATTGCATCTCTGAGAAAGAAAGACTTGCATTTCTGTAGCGCCTTTCACAACCTCAGGACATCCCAAAGTGCTTTACAGCCAATGAAGGATTTTTGAAGTGTTATCGCTGCTGTAACGTATGAAATGTTATAATGTTGTAACAGGTCCTGTTACTGAGAAGTTAATGAATACAATCTACAATGTAGGAACATAAGAAATAGGAGCAGGAGTAGGCCATGCAGACAATCGAGCCTGCTCCGCCATTCAATAAGATCAAGTTGAACTTTGACCTCAACTCCACTTTCCCGCCCTATCCCCATATCCCTTGATTCCCTTAATGCCCAAAAATCTATCGATCTCAGCCTTGAATATACTCAACAACTGAGCCTCCACAGCCCTCTGGGGTAGAGAATTCCAAAGATTCACCACCCTCTGAGTGAAGAAATTCCTCCTCATCTCAGTCCTAAATGGCCGACCCCTTATCCTGAGACTATGACTAAAGTTCTAGACTCTGCAGCCATGGAAACAGCCTCTCAGTATCTACCCTGCCAAGCCTTCTAAGGATTTTATATGTTTCAATGAGATCACCTCTCATTCTTCTAAACTCCAGAGAGTATAGGCCCATTCTACTCAATCTCTCCTCATAGGACAACCCTCTCATCCCAGGAATCAATCTAGTGAACTTTCGTTGCACTCCCATCTTTCAGATAAGACATTAAACCGAGGCCCCGTCTGCTCTCTCAGGTGGATGTAAAAGATCCCATGGCACTATTTCAAAGAAGAGCTGGGGAGTTATCCCCGGTGTCCTGGCCAATATTTATCCCTCAATCAACATAACAAAAACAGATTATCTGGTCATTATCACATTACTGTTTGTGGGAGCTTGCTGTGCGCATATTGGCTGCTGCATTTCCTACATTACAACAGTGACCACACTTCAGAAAAAGTACTTCATTGGCTGTAAAGCGCTTTGGGACATCCTGAGGTCATGAAAGGTTCCAAAGAAATGCAAGTCTTTCTTTCCTCTGCCTGAATGCAGATGGTAGAAGCAGATTCAATAATAACTTTCAAAGGGGAATTGGATAAATACTTGAAGGGGAAAAAATTGCAGGGCTCTGGGGGAAGAGCAGAGGAGTGGGGCTCAAAGAGCTGGCACAGACACGGTGGGCCGAGTGGCCTCCTTCTGTACTATGTCATTTGATAATTCTATTTACATCCCAATAAAAAGGCTATTTCATTAAATCTGTCTTTCGCTATACACAGGATGAGCTACTAATGTCAGCCGGCACCGGCTTTAATCTGTTGTTTGGCAAAGGGATTTCAAAATTGATTATCATAGGATTATAGCAATTAGAGGAGTAAAATGAGACAATTCAGCCCAATGTGCCAGTGCCAGCACTTTAACTGGATCCATCTGCTCTAGTCCATATTCCCCAGCTGTTACCCCATTTCCTTTTACATTCTTCCTTTTCAAATACTTATCCAATCCCCTTTTAAACAACATTACTGTCTCTGCCTCAGTAGCCACTTGTGGTAAAACATTCCCTTTACTAACAACCCTCTGTGTGGGTATCATAGGAACAGAAGTAGGCCATTCAGCTCTATGAACCTATTCCACCATTCAATCAGATCATGGCTAATCTGTAGTTTAGTTCCATATCCCTTGATACCCTTACCCAACAAAGATCTATCGATCTCAGTCTTGAAAAATCTCCAGTGACTGGAGTCAAACCTCGCACAAAGGAAGTTATGTACAGGGCCTTGGTGAGACCACACCTTGAGTATTGTGTGCAGTTTTGGTCGCCTTATCTGAGGAAGGATGTTCTTGCCATGGAGGGAGTGCAGCGAAGATTCACCAGGCTGATACCTGGGATGGCAGGAATGACGTATGAAGAGAGACTGGGTCGATTGGGCTTATATTCGCTAGAGTTTAGAAGAATGAGAGGGGATCTCATTGAAACTTATAAAATTCTAACAGGACTAGACAGACTAGATGCAGGAAGGATGTTCCCGATGGTCGGGGAGTCCAGAACCAGGGGTCACAGTCTAAGGATAAGGGGTAAGCCATTTAGGACTGAGATGAGGAGGAATTTCTTCACCCAGAGAGTGGTGAACCTGTGGAATTTTCTACCACAGAAGGCAGTTGAGGCCAATTCATTAACTATATTCAAGAAGGAGTTAGATATATTTCTTAAGGCTAAAGGGATCAAGGGATATGGGGAGAAAGCAGGGACAGGGTACTGAATTTGGATGATCAGCCATGATCTCATTAAATGGTGGAGCAGGCTCGAGGGGCCGAATGGCCTATTCCTGCTCCTATCTTCTATGTTTCTATGTTTCTAAGATGGTTATGGTTGTTGGAGACCAACCATCTCATCCCCAGGTCATCACTGTAGGAGTTCCTCAGGGCAATATCCTAGACCCAACTATCTTCAGCAGCTTCATCAATAACCTTCGTCCATCATAAGGTCAGAAGTGGGGATGTTCGCTGATGATTACACAGAGTTCAGTGCCATTTGCAACTCCTCAGATAATGAAGCCGTTCATGCCCGCATGCAGCAAGACCTGTACGACATTCAGTCTTGGGCTGATAAGTGGCAAGTAACATTTGCGCCACACAAGTGCCAGGAAATGACCATCTCCAACAAGAGAGAGCCCAACCACCTCCCCTTGACATTCCCAAACCCGCGACCTCTTCCACGTAGAAGGACAAGGGCAGCAGGCGCATGGGAACACCACCATCTCCCAGTTCCCCTCCAAGTCACACACCATCCTGACTTGGAAATATATCGCTGTTCCTTCATCGTCGCTGGGTCAAAATCCTGGAACTCCCTCCCTAACAGCACTGTGGGAGTACCTTCACCACACGGACTGCAGCAGTTCAAGAAGGTGGCTCACCACCACCTTCTCAAGGGCAATTCGGGGTGGGCAATAAATGCTGGCCTTGCCCACGTCCCATAGACGAATAAAAAAAATTAAAATTCAATGGCGTCACCATCGCCAAACCTTCCACCATTAACATCCTGGGGGTCACCATTGACCAGGAAACTCATCTAGACTAAATACATAAGTGCTGGGGTTACTAGAGAAAGTCAGAGGCTGGGTATTCTGCGGCGAGTGTCTCACCTCCTGACTCACCAAAGCCTTTCCACCATCTACAGAGCACAAGTAAGGAGTGTGATGGAATACTCTCCACTTGCCTGGATGAGTGCAGCTCCAACAACGCTAGAAGCTCGACACCATCCAGGACAAAGCAGCCCGCTTGATTAGCACCCCATCCAGCACCTTAAACATTCACTCCCTCCACCACTGGCGTACCGTGGCTGCAGTGTGTACCATCTACAAGATGCACTGCAACAACTCAACAAGGCTTTTTCGACATCACCTCCCAAACCTGTGACCTCCATCACCTAGAAGGACAAGGGCAGCAGGTGCATGGGAACACCACCACCTCCAAGTTCCCCTCCAAGTCACACACCATCCTGACTTGGAAATATATCGTCGATCCTTCATCATCGCTGGGTCAAAATCCTGGAACTCCCTCCCTAACAGGACTGTGGGAGTACCTTCTCCACACG
This sequence comes from Somniosus microcephalus, assembly GCF_052327205.1. Lineage (NCBI taxonomy): Eukaryota > Metazoa > Chordata > Chondrichthyes > Squaliformes > Somniosidae > Somniosus > Somniosus microcephalus. Next base: position 229,097,292 of record NC_140995.1, read on the forward strand.
GGCTACAGCGGTTCAAGAAGGCGGCTCACCAACACCTTCTCAAGGGCAATTAGGGATGGGCAATAAATGCTGGCCTTGCCAGCGACGTCCTCATTCCGAGAATGAATATTTTAACAAACAAGAAATTCCAGGCTCCGTGTGTGGATTTTGGATCAGAGTGGATCAGGGTTCATCGCTTGCCCCAAAAAAACTTGCCAAAACCTGCACAGGAAGATTGTTGAGGTAACAGAGAACTGCCTGACACCCTGGGGACCACAGTCTGGCATGAAGGCAGTGCCTACAGCGGAAGGACACGGAACTGGGACAGAAACGAATGAAATGTATATCCACTGCTCTATTTATTATTGAAGGAAACTTCCGGATAGGCAGGAGAAAGTCAGAAACGTCCAATCAAAGCCATAACGCGCTCAACAAAATCACGTATTTCTCACTACAGTGGTTTTGATTCACCGATCATGTCACTGGCCCCGGGAACGAGTGTTGGCAGCAAACTCGCCTGTATTTATTACAGCTGCACGCCATGATAAATGTTGTTCCTGGGTCCAGATTCCACCTTCAGGTGTTATGTTTGGACAGGGAACGCTGCACAGTGAGAGCGAAGGGGAAGCAGCCGGGCCGCCTGGACTCTCAGGAGCGACTGAGCATGGCGTTGGCTCCACGCTTGGCCGAGAACTCCATCTGAGACCGAGCGTGTGTTCCTCTGCAGAAGCCCTCATCCAGTTTTATTCTTTGTCTCTCTCTCTCTCTCTCTCTCGCAGGAATGCCATCGTCTAATAAAGAAATGTTCTGCAACGCTGAGCCAGTTTGTTGCCCACTCAGCATTGCAATGTTTAGAGAGGGCCTGCCTCCTAATCCGATTCTCAAGAAGGGGATTAGAAGCTTTAAACAAGCCGGCTGCAAGCATGGGACCAATTCTGAATCCAATTAAAATTCTCAATGGCTCCATCAGCCAAAGCGGGTATTAACTAAACTCAAACCCATTAGGAGTATATGCTAAGGGGCCGCATTACCAAGGAAGATTGGCCTGCTCCTGTTTCCGTAGCAAAGCCGACATTTATTCCCTATCCCCAGTTGCCCCTGACAGGTTTTTGATACAACTCAGCGGCTTGCTAGGCCACTTCAGAGGGCAGTTAAGAGTCAACCAGTTTGGTGTGGGGATCGGAGTCAGATATAGGCCAGACCGGGTAAGGACGGCAGGCTTCCTTCCCTAAAGGGCGTTAGTGAACCAGTTGGGTTTTTAACAACAATCCGACAGATTCGCGGTCACTTTCACTGATCCCAGCTTTTTATTTTCAAAACTGAATAGAAATTCTCAAACAGCTCGGCTGGGATTTGTACTCACTTTCTCGGGATTGCTAATCCAGTAACCTAACCACGGCACTATCGTACCCTGCGGTTATATCACCCAAGTGGCCCATTCTACGTGTACAGGCTCAGGCAGTGAATGTTGGCAGGGGTGATGGGGAAAGGTATCACACATATTACCGAGACCTCTTGGTTTCTAAACCAAGATTTATTTGCTAGAGGAAAACACGAAGCAGGATTTTGATGTCTGCTAGTCCCACCAAAGATTTAACCGCGGCTTGACTAAATAGGAAACATTCCGATGTCAGACACATGACTCTCTAACCGGTTCTCTTAAAGAGGAAATGCATTCTCACCACGACAGCCCAGACCAATATTATCTTCACCAGGTTCTACTTAAAGTACCACATACTAGGCTTGTTAGCGAAATTGACGCCCATGGGATGAAAGGGGCAGCAGCAGCATGGGTACAAAGTTGGTTAAGGGATAGTAAACAGAGAGTTGTGGCGAATGGTTGTTTTTCGGACTGGAGGGAGGTTATACCGTGGCGTTCCCCAAGGTTCAGTACCCCAGGACCACTGCTGTTTTTGATATACATTAATGACCTGGACTTGTGGGGTACAGGGCACAATTTCAAAATTTGCAAATGATTTGCAAGAGATAGCGGATGCACTAAGGATGATTTTTCAGAATTCATTAGACTCGGGAACAGTGCCGATGGATTGGAGGGTAGCTAACGTTACCCCACTATTCAAAAAGGGGGGTAGGGAAAAAGCAGGTAATTACAGACCTGTAAGCCTTACATCAGTTGTGGGCAAAATGCTGGAGTCCATCATTAAGGATGAAATAGCGGAGCACTTAGCAAATGGGGACAGGATAGGACAGAGTCAACATGGATTTACAAAGGGTAAATCGTGCTTGACTAATCTATTGGAATTTTTTGAGGGAGTAACTGGTAGAATAGATGGGGGAGAGCCAGTAGATGTGGTGTACCTGGACTTCCAAAAGGCCTTCGATAAGGTCCCACATAAAAGATTAGCATGGAAAATTGAGGCTCATGGGATAAAGGGGAAAGTTTTGGCGTGGATAGGGAACTGGCTGTCAGATAGAAAACAGAGAGTTGGAATAAACGGCTCATTTTCTGAATGGCAGGCAGTAACAAGTGGGGTACCACAGGGATCTGTCCTGGGCCCCCAGCTGTTCACAATTTACATTAATGACCTGGATCAGGGAGTCGGATGCAGCATTTCCAAATTTGCAGACGACACTAAACTAGGAGGGGGGGTGGGCTCAGAGGAAGAGACCAGGAAGCTCCAGAGCGATTTGGACAGACTGGGCGATTGGGCGGATAAATGGCAGATGCACTATAATGTGGACAAGTGCGAAGTTATCCACCTTGGGTGCAGGAACGGGAGGGCAAATTATTATTTAAATGGCAATAGATTGGGAGAGGGGGAAGTACAGAGAGACCTGGGTGTTCTTGTACACCAGTCACTGAAGGCGAGCATGCAGGTGCAACAGGCGGTCAAGAAGGCAAACGGTATGCTGGCCTTCATAGCAAAAGGGTTAGAATACAGGAACAGGGATACCTTGCTGCAGCTGTACAGGGCACTGGTGAGACCACACCTCGAGTACTGTGTACAGTTTTGGTCGCCTCATCTGAGGAAGGATGTTCTTGCCATGGAGGGGGTGCAGCGGCGATTCACCAGGCTGATACCAGGAATGGCGGGAATGACCTATGAGGAGAGACTATGTAGTTTAGGGATGTACACACTGGAGTTTAGAAGATTGAGAGGGGACCTCATAGAAGTGTATAAAATTCTGACAGGTCTAGACAGACTGGATGCAGAAGGAATGTTTCCCTTGGCGGGTGAGAACAGAACTAGAGGACATAATTTAAGGATAAGGGCTAAACCATTTAGGACAGAGATGAGGGGGAATTTCTTCACTCAGAGAGTGGTGAACCTGTGGAACTCATTGCCACAGAGGGCAGTGTACGCCAGCTCATTAAATATATTTAAGAGGGAATTAGATATATTTCTACGGGCAAAAGGGGTTAAGGGTTACGGAGAGAAGGCGGGGACGGGATACTGAATTAAAGGATCAGCCATGATCTCATCGAATGGCGGAGCAGGCACGAAGGGCCGAATGGCCTACTCCTGCTCCTATCTTCTATGTATCTATGTATCTATGTATCTATGATACGAAACTTGGAAGTGTCGTAAACACTGAGGACGATAGTAATAAACTTCAAGAGGACATAGACAGGCTGGTGGAATGGGCGGACACATGGCGGATGAAATTCAACACAGAAAAGTGTGAGGTGATACATTTTGGTAGGAAGAATGAGGAGAGACCATACACACGAAATGGTGCAATTTTAAAGGGGGTGCAAGCAAAGAGTACCTAGGGGTGCTTGTGCACAAATCTATGATGGTGGCAGGACAGGTTAACAAAGCAGTTCATAAAACATATGTGGCTAGAAATTCGGTGCATTTGCGACTCTCGTTAGCGGGGGCACTAACGGGGCGCAAACGACTTTTCACCCGAGCACGGCACCGCTAAAGACTCTCACTAAATTCAGCGGGAGTTTAGTGGCGGTGGTAACCAGTAGCGCCCCGCCCCGCAGGCGACGACGACGTCATCACCATGCGCAGCGCCCCGTTTTTGCCCCGCCTGCAAAATTGGCCCGCGCCCCCTGAATGCCCCCCGATGACAGCGACCAATTCAGGGGGCGGGAACGGAGGGACTGGAGGCTCGCGGGGCGCTAACTAAAGGGGAGGTGGCGGGCGGGGAAGAAAAATTGGCCGACTTACTTGTCACGGCCCGTTGCCTCTTGGAACGCGGGGTCCGTGCCGCGATCTGGCAGCCTGGCACTCCTCTTGACACGTCACGCCCCACTCCCCGGTGGTCCAGGTACGGCCCCGCAGAGTTGTGGGCTTGGGCCCTCCCCTTTAATGAGGGGAAGAGTCCTTCCATGCGGCAGCGCTATGTGGTCCAGTGTGTAGCGCTGCAGAACGCACCGCCCCGATATTCGGGGTTAGCGCTCTGAGAAGGGAGTGGAGTGCTTGAATTAGCACTCCAACCCCCTCTTGGGGCACTAAAACTGAATTTTGCGATCGCGCCACTATTTTTCAGCGGGCGCTAAATTTAGCTCCCAGGCGATGTCAGTGACCCAAAATGGTCACTAACGAATTGTTCCCCCATGGAATCCTGGTCTTTATAAATAGGGGCAGAGCGTACAAAAGCCAGGAAGTTATGCTAACTCGATATAACACATGAGTTCGGCCCCAGCTGGAGTACTGTGTCCAATTCTGGGCACAACACTTTAGGAAGGACGTGAAGACTTTGGAGAGGGTGCAGAAGAGATCCAGGGATGGGGGAATACAGTTACATGGATAGACTGGAGAAGCTGGGGTTCTTCTCCTTGGAGCAGAGAAAGCTAAGAGGAGAATTGATAGAAGTGTTTAAAATCATGAAGGGTTTAGATTGAGTAGATATAAAGAAACTGTTTCCAATGGCTGAAGGGTCAATAACCAAAGGACACAGATTTAAGGTGATTGGCAAAAGAACCAGAGGTGACGTAAGGAAAAACTTTTTTATGCAACAAGTGATTAGGATTTGGAAAACACTGCCTGATACAGATTCAATAGCAGCCTTCAAAAGGGAATTGGATAAATACTTAAAGGAGAATAAGTTGCAGGGATATGGGGAAAGAGCCGGGGAGTGGGACTAACTGGATTGCTCTTCGAGAGAGCCGGCGCAGGCTCAATGGGCTGAATGGCCTCATCCTGTGCTGTACTATTCTATGATTCTGTACCTAAGGGCCCTACATGAAATGTTGATCTGTGGTATTAACTGGAAATTTAAAGTAAAAATAAACACTGAGCCAAGCAAGGTGACATGAGTAGGGCTGGCCAAATGCTTGGTGAAAGAAGTAGGTTTCAAGCAAGATCTTGAAAGAGGAGAGTGAGATGGAGGGTCGAGGGAGGGATTCCAGAGCATGGGGCCTAAGTGGCTGAAGGCATGGCTGCCGATGGTGGGTCGAAGGAAAATACCCCTTAGAATCTTGAAAACTTCAAAAGCGTCTTCCCTGAGCCCCCTTATGCAAACAATCCCAGCTTTATTAGTCTCTCCTCGGAGTTCGCACATCGCTGCAGATCCTACGGATTTAAGTGCATCGTCACCTCAGCAGCACGTGGCAGTTAAGACACGTTGTTGAGGCAGAAGGAACATTAAAGAGAAAGAAGTGTTTGCAACGACATCACATCCTTCAGCAGCATCTCAAAGCGCTTGGCATCCAATAGAATTATTGGAGTGGCCGTTGCTGTGTAGACAGCTATCGCAGCCATCTTGCACATAGCAAGGTCTGACCAACAGCAATAGGATCAACAGCCAGTTCATCCGCTTTTGGTAGCATCGGTTGAGGGAGAAGCATTGACCAAAACAACTCTTTAATCCTACCAAGGGATCTTCCCCACAACTAACAGAAGAGACTTTGGCTTGGTAGCCTTATCTGAAGGACAACACCTCTGGCAGTGCAGCACTCCATCAGTACTGAGCTTAAGGGCAGGATTTTCATTGGGCCGTGGAGACGGGATTGGAGGCGTGTGGGGGGGTTAAAATCCTGAAATCGGGGGGCACAAACCCATCCCGCCCCCAACCCGCCTCCATGCCAGTTTCAAAGGAGGCGGGTACCCGCCCCGCACTGGGGCCCGCCTACCCGAGGGGGGAAGGGATTAGTGCCAATTAACTGCCTGTTAACAGGTAGTTAACAGGCAGTTTTTAGCCTAATCCCTATTTTCATTCTTGAAGTGTGGGATTCCCGATAGCTCCAAACCACGGCAAGTTAGCGAGGCGGACCGTCGGGCTGAAGGGCTTGGAGGGGTCGAGATGTCTGGAGTTCAGGTGAGTGATGGGTGCATGAGTGCAGCGGTAAGTGTGTTTGGTGTGTGTAAAGTGTTTAAAGAAGTTTTACTTACCTTTACAGCCTTCCTTCCTTCAGGTCTCGGGAGTCCCTCATCTCACCGGCACAGAAAGCAGAATGGCCGCAATCTGTCAAAAATTGCAGCATTCGGCTTTCTGTTCCGGAGAGATCTCTAAATCATCCTGAGAGGAAGGAATGAACTTAGAGTACAGATTGTCAGTGTTTGACAGCTTCAAAGAGCTGTCAAATGCTGATATTTCATCTGTCAAAAGGTCTTGACAGATGAAATATCAATCTGTGACGTCACCTGTTGCCGGGTGGCCCTTAATTGGCCTGCTGAGCCCGCTGGGTGGGCTCAACAAGGTCGATCAAGTCAAAATCGCGTGGGTTGGCTACAACTTGATGGAGGCGGGACTACAACCCCGAAAGTTGTAGTCCCGCCTCCTACCCACCTCCTCAATGAAAATCCAGCTCTAAGTGTTAGCCGAGTATGTGCACTCGAGTCTTGAACCTACAGCTTTCTGACTCCAAGGCAACAGTGCTACAAACTGAATCGACTTGCCATTATGCTGTTGTCCATTGTGCTATGCTTGATCTTACATATAATTACATAGCATGTACAGCACAAGAACAGGCCAACTGGTCCATGCTGATGTTTCTGCTCCACATGAGCCTCCTCCCAACCCTTTTCATATAACTCTATCATCATTACCTTCTATTTCTTTCTCCCTCATGTATTTATCTAGCTTCCCCTTAAACGTATCTATACTATTCACCTCAAATGTGTCAGCCAGTGGTTCAGTTGGTAGCACTCTCGCTTCCAAGTCAGTAGGTCAGGGATTCAAGTCCCACTCTCAAGAGACTTGAGCACAAAATCTAGGCTGACACTCCAGTGTAACACTGAGGGAGTGCTGCACTATTGGAGGTGCCGTCTTTCAGATGAGATGTTTAACCAAGGCTCCATCTGCTCTCTCAGGTGGACATGAAAGATCCCATGGCACTATTTCGAAGAAGAGCAGGGGAGTTCTCCCCGGTGTCCTGGCCAAGATTTATCCCTCAATCACAACATCACAGAAACAGATTATCTGGTCATTATCACATTGCTGTTTGTGGGCGCTTGCTGCGCGCAAATTGGCTGCCGCGTTTCCTACATTTCAAAAAGTACTTCATTGGCTGTAAAGCGCTTTAGGATGTGAAAGTCGCTATATGAATGCAAGTTTTTCTTTTTCAAATACGCCTTCTGGTAGCGAGTTCCACATTCTAACCACTCTCGGAGTAAAGAAGTTTCTCCTGAATTCCCTATCGGGTTTATTGGTGACTATCTTATATTTATGGCCCCTAGTTTTAGTCTCCCCCCACAAAATGCAGACACTGGGTGGAAAGAGTGAAAGAAGATTCCATTTCCACAGCTCGGACACCCATCATTTGGATAAGCGTCAAAATACAGGAGCAAGGTACAAAAATAAATAACTGAAGTAAATAAGAACTGGACACACAGCTCACAAATAAATCCATCAGCTAATTCAGGCCTGAAAGCACACATATATGCAAATATGTAAATAAATAACCCAAATTAGTCAGACATTGATACACACACGAATATAGAGTCAGTGACCAAACATATTGTCTGAATAATAAATAAACAAGCAGACTCGAAGTACATTTTAAATAAACACTGGGTACTTGGGTTAGTGCTGAGCCATATGAGACAGGAAGGTTCAATCCTCAGGTCTGTGCTGTGCTAGTTCACCTCAGCTGGACAGTGGCTGGGATTCTAAAGTTAGCATCAGTGCTTAAAATCAAGAAAGAACTTGCATTTATAGCGTGCCTTTCACAACATCAGGACATTCCAAAACGCTTTACAGCCAATGAAGTACTTTAGAAGTGTAGTCATTGTTGTAGTGTAGGAAACGCGGCAGCCAATTTACGCACAGCAAGCTCCCACAAACAGCAATTGATAATGACCCGATAATCTATTTTTGGGTGAGGGACAATTATTGGCCAGGACACCGGGGAGAACTCCCCTGCTCTTCTTCGACTAGTGCCATGGGATCTTTTACGTCCACCTGAGAGCAGACGGGGCCTCAGTTTAACATCTCATCCGAAAGACGGCACCTCCGACAGTGCAGCACTCCCTCAGCACTGCACTGGAGTGTCAGCCTAGAATCTGTGCTCAAGTCTCTGGAGTGGCAGAGATGTGAGAACATAAGAACATAAGAAATAGGAGCAGGAGTCGGCCATTCAGCCCCTCGAGTCTGCTCCGCCATTCAATGAGATCATGGCTGATCTCCTACCTCATCTCTACTTTCCCGCATTATGCTCATATCCCTTAATTCCCTTAATATCCAAATAGCTATCGATCTCTGTCTTGAATATACTCAATGACTGAGCCTCCACAGCCCTCTGGGGTAGAGAATGCCAAAGATTCACCACCCTCTGAGTGAAGAAATTTCTCCTCATCTCAGTCCTAAATGGCCGACCCCTTATTCTGAGACTGCGACCCCAGCCAGGGGAAACATCTTCCCTGCATCTACCCTGCCAAGCCCTGTAAGAATTTTATGGAGGAAAAATTCGGTTGGTTAGTGCCTCCCGTTAGCGCCTCCGGGGGGGCGCTAACAGGGCGCTAACGACTTGTCGTCCGAGAGCGCCGATTTTAGCGCCACCTGCGAAATTGACCTGGCGGTTTGTGGTGGCGGTAAACACTATCGCCCCGGTAGCGCCCCGGACCGGAAATTGATTCTTGCCCCCTGCCTCAGCGCCTGGCACTAGGAACGACAGGTAGGGGGGACAGTTTGCAGTCGGCTGGGAGCTGGGGGAGCGCTATTTAAAGGCGCGCGCTTCCTGCTTTTTCCTGTCGGCAAAGATTCTGCATATGCAGGTTAAGAGAGGGAGAGAGGCATCTGGAGAGATTTAACGCTGTCCTAGAAGGAGTTTCGTTGCTCAGCAAGACTTTTCAGGTTCCCATTTCTGTCAGCTTTATTACTACCACATTTAGAATCTTGTATGGGGGCTGCACTAACTCGGGGCCTCGTCCTCCAGCTTCACCTTCGGAGGCAGCAGAGGTGCAGAGAGAGAGTGACAAACGTGGCCAGAGGGAGGAGGGCCAACAGGCCTCTGCACAGGAGACCTTACCCTCCCAGGGTATTCCAGGAGAAGTTCTCCTTCATTTATCTGTCAGAGGAGCAGTGTTTCCGCACGCTGTGCTTCAGCAAGGAGGTGGTCACTGAGCTCTGCCACCTCCAGATCTGCAGCCTCAGCTCAGGACCAGGACGTCTCTGTCGGTGGCATTAAAGGTGACAGTGGCTCTCAATTTCTACACCAGGCTTCAACTAGGGATATTGCCAACATCTCCCAGTTCACTGTCCATTGCTGCATCCGGGAGGTCACAAATGCTCTCTACAAAAGGAGAAGGGAGTACATCTCATGCCCCATGACCCGAGACAAACAGCGTGAACGTGCATGTGTCTTTGCTAGGATAGCGGGCTTCCCCATGGTTCAGGGCGCCATTGACTGCACGCATGTGGCATTGCGGGTTCCTCATGTAAAGGTAGAGATGTTCCGCAACCGCAAAGGCTTCCACTCTCTCAACGTGCAGTTAGTTTGCGACCACAGACAGCTCATCCTCGCCGTCAATGCCCGCTATCCTGGCAGCAGCCACGATGCTTTCATCCTGCGCCAGACTGGTGTCCCAGACCTCTTCTAACCACCGCATCATTCTCTTGGCTGGTTCCTCGAGGACAAGGGTTATCCACTCTGCACCTGGCTGATGTCACCGCTCCGTAACCCCAACACTCCTGCTGAGCTGCAGTATAATGAGAGCCATAGCACCACCAGGATCCTCATAGAGCAGAGGATCAGCATCTTGAAACAACAGTTCTTGACCGCTCTGGAGGAACCCTGCAGTACTCCCCCAATCGATTCTCTCTATTCATTCTTGTGTGCTGCATGCTTCACAACCTTGCAATTCTGAGGACCCAGCCATTGCCACCAGAGATTGGTGCTCCATCTCAGGAGGAGGAAAAGGGAGATGAGGAGGAGGAGGAGGAGGAGGCGGAGGAGGAGGATGAAGAGGAGGAGAAGGAAGAGAAGGAGGAGCAGCAACAACGTGGGAGGGAGGCGCTCAATGTTGTTTCTGCAAGGACCGTTCATGAACGCCTCGTAAGACACCGCTTCTGATGAATGGCTTTGGGATCAATAAGCACATCATTGCAGCCATCCCGCAGCCCCTATTACTGGGCAAAGCTCCAATGAGTAACATGAGGAAATTTGTAACATTTCAATAAAAAAAATTCTTCTTCTGACCAACTGTTTCTTATTAAGCACAATCAATAACAAACAAACACAACAATTCATTAACAAACAAAACTGGTTCTTACCACATCGAAATTAAGTCTTAACAGAGTGAACAATATATTTACATACACATCCAACTTTGGTACAAACACTCCCCCCATATGTTAGAAAAATTTTAGTTATGCACCCTTCGAGAATGATCTCCCTCCCCTTTGCACTTCCTCCCTTCCCACCCTACTGCTCTTCCGTAATGTGGCCCCAGTGGCTGCAGCAAGGCTGGTGGAAGGCTGCTGAATGCTGGATCCAGAGACTGGAGATGGCCTTGTAGGCTGCCCTCGACCAGCTCTGGGCCTGGAGGGCCCGGCTGCAGACTGCACCAACTCTGCATGGGCAGCAGCAGTCTGGGATGGCTGGGTTACAGGCTGCGGCAAGTGCAATGGCGAAGTGGCAGTGTTGGGAGCAGGAATGCTGTCATCCTGAGAGAGGACAGCACCTTCCTGCTCGACCAACACACTGCCACTTCCCCGGGGCAGAACCTCAGCATCCGGAGCAATCTGCTCGAGCACAGATTGTTGGCCTGCTGCAGCACCGTGAGATCCCTGGTGAACATTGGGCGACCCAGCAAGGATGGCAGCAGTCAGCGCTTGCGTGGCATCAACCTGAGACTGCATGAGAGCAGTCTGAGACTGGATGGCACCAACTAATGACTCAATTCCCGCACTAAGCCATTGCGTTGCGTCGGCCTGTGCTGCAATAGATCCTGCCACCTCACCCATTACACGCGGCATGGGCTCTGCTTCACCACGGTCTCCCTGCAATTCAACCATCCTCTTGAACGAGGCAAGGATGGGTTTGAGGGTTTGGGCACAGATCACAGCTGAGCTGGCGGCAGACTCCTCCACGCTCCTAGCCAGTGCATCCATGCTCTCGGGCACCCTTGCCACTGCACCCATGAGCTCAGTATGCATGCTCATCGCCTGAGTATTCATCGCCGCGATATCGAGGTCCTCATCCGAGTCCTGTGCAGCAGAAAATGTGCGCGCACTTACCCTCCGGGGAGATGGCCCCCGAGCTTCACTTTCCCCTGGGTCCCAGAACTTCACCCAAATCAGATCCAAACCCCCTGTTCCCCTCCAGTGAATGCATGGCCCCTGTTATAAATCTCATCATTCATCAAGAAACTACTCATGAAATAACGCTGGACGGCCAGCTGGTGGCGCCGTCCAAGGAGTATAAATACTCGGGCGTGGGCCCAGCTTGCCAGGGACATTTTGTAAGACAAGGAACTAGTGAAGTACAACTAGACCTCCATGTTCTGAAACAAGTTGATTAAAGCCTTGCTTTATACTCAAACCAAGTGCGTAGTGAGTTTTATTACGTCAGCCCCAGTATCGGATGTCTCGCCCTTGGGAGATGCAGGCGGTGAGGCTCCGGCTTGGTGTTCCTCCTCCTCTCCGGCATCGCTGCCACTGGGAGGCTGAGAGACAGTCTGTTCAGATGATGGCTCACTATCTGAAAGCAGGAAGGTACAAGAGTGGCTTTAACATGAGGGGAGGGGGCAGGAAGGGAGCAAGGAATGGAGACAGTATACTTAGATGGAAAGTGGGAAGGGCTTGTGTTGTGAGGGGAAGTGGTATGAGAGAGGAGGGAGGGGTGATGAACATACCATTGCTGTCCCAAGGGGGTTGACCTCTCCGACTGCGACAGCGCCCACGACATGGCCCGTGATGATTCTGTGCACTCGCTCCTACAGCTGTGTGAGGGGGTGCAGCTCCGCCTGACCTCCCATGCGTTGACGCTCCCTCCTGTTATGTGAAAATTTGGCCTGCAAGAAAAAGGACAGCATGTGAGTGAGTGTGCAGCCATGTGTTTGGCAGATGTGCCTACCATAGTTGAATAGCTGTTAATGTCTGCAATGTGTGAGATGTGGATGTGAGTTTTAGTAGATGGGCATAGTTGTTGGATGAGTGTTGGGGATTTGTCACTTTACACTGTCTGTGCACAGAGTGAGGTTGAGATGGTGGAATGTAGAGGTACTTCAAGCAGGTACTCACCCTGACCACACGAGTGAGGTAGTTGAACTTCTTATGGCACTGCGTGCCGTTCTTTGGACCAGGCTCCTCGATAGAACATGCTGGGCAACCTCCCTGCACACCCTTGTAAACTCCCGGGGCAATGGCCTCCTGCCAGTCTCTGGAAACAGCACTGCCCATCGGCGTTCCACAGCGCCAACCAGAGTAACCAATGCCTGGTTGCTAAACCGGCGAGCTCTCTCCCTGGGCCTCTGAGTAGCCATCCTGAATCTTTGGTGAAGATTTGCACCTACTTGTAGGCCGAGGTCAAACGCTGCAATGAGCAGGGTGAGGCTGTGCAGCAAGATGGACCCTCCCCTTTAGGAACTGGACTGCGCCAGTCTGTCTGAGTACCAGGGTAACTGACATCGCCTGAGCTTGAGTAGCGCTCTGAGGTAGCGCCTCACTACCTGATGTTAGCACCCTAAGAGAGGTGTGGAGCGCTTGATTTAGCGCTCCAATCACCTCCAGGGGCGCTGGAGACCAATTTCCTGATCGCCGGCGATAATTTGCACCGAGCACTAAATTTCGCGCCCGGCCAATATTGGGCGAAATGGCCGATACCGAATTTTTTCCCCTCTATGTTTTAATGAGATCACCTCTCATTGTTCTAAATTCTAGGGAATATAGGCCTAATCTCCTCAATCTCTCCTCGTAGGACAATCTCCCCATCAGTCTGGTGAATGTCTCTCTCAAATCCCTGGCTTTCTCTCCCGAAAGCTATGAGACCTTCATGTTGTCTCCAAGTTGGCATGACTCAGTGCCCTATCCAAGATGCCACAAAGACCTGTGTGTGTTCTGTCTCAGGCGCCACGGAGACCACTGTGGTCCTCTCTCAGATACTGCAAGGCCTCTCCCTGTATTTTCATTTAGGACAGCACGAGGTCCGCAGCCTCCTTTCTCCGATGCCACGAAGCTGCAGTATGCTTCGTCTAAGACACCACAGAGACCTCAGTGTCTCCCAGAACTTCACCGACCACAAATTGTTGGCAGTGAGGCTGCTGCCAGCAGACTACAAATGCCAGTAAATAAACAGCAAGTAGAGTGGTTTACCAGGGTGTTGTGTGGTGAGACCTCAGCGCAGTACCACCCTGCTCTCTCTGCCTTGACTGATGTTTCGAAGTGGTGCCATAAATAAAAGACAGTCTCGCCCATAAATCCAATAGGGAATTCAGGAGAAACTTCTTTACTCAGAGAGTGGTGAGAATGTGGAGTCGGAGTAGTTGAGGCAAATAGCATAAATGCATTTAAGGGAAACCTAGGTAAGTACACGAGGGAGAAAGGTATAGAAGGATATGTTAGGGTGAGATGAAGCGGGCTGGGAGGAAGTTCGTATAAACACCCGCATGGACCAGTAGGGCCGAATGGCCTGCTTCTGTGCTGTAAAGCTTGACATAATTCTATGTAAGCGTAGTCACAGGGGGGTGAAACTCGGTCTGTGTCATGGACAAGGAAGCATTCTGTTTCTGCAGAGTTTCCGGATCCAATGTTGACAGCACTTTGGATGGCGTTCCCGGTGCTGATACGTCGGCCTGTGGTGGAAAGGCAGCAGACATCCAAGAGGGCCACCAGACGGCTTACCCTGTGCTGGTTGAACGCCCATTTCACGAATGCACGCCGTGGACTCTGATTGGTAGTCGCTGTTAGCAATGGGTTTCTTTCGATAATCAGCATTAAATGTAATGCAAAGATTAATGTCGGTGCACATTGTGGTCTTTTGCCCATCAATGTTCCGTGGTGAAGAATCTGTCAACATTCCAACGGCACTTGTAAATATGTGACGCTCTAATTCATTGTAATTGTGAAGCAGGCAGCAACTTGCATTTATATCACGCCATTGACGTCAAAGAAGTCCCAAGGCGCTTCACCGAGACACAATGGAATATTGGACGCCAAGCCAAAGAAACGGATATTCGGAGCGGTGAGCAAATGCCTGATCAAAGGAGGGGGTTTCAGTAAGGAACTTAAAGGAGGCGAAGGAGGTGGGGGTTTAGGGAGGGAATTGCGAAGTGTGGGGTCTCGGCAAAGAAGCAATGGTGGGGCGAAGGGGGGGGAAACAAAATAAGCCAAAATAAGAGGAACGGAGAGTTCAGAGGTGAGGGGTTCTAGGGCAGGAGTAGGTTACAGAGATAGGGAGGGGTGAGGCCATGAAAGGATTTATACACTAGGATCCAAATTTTTAATTTGAGGCTTTGGGGGAATGGGAGCCAACGTAGTTCAGGGGTGATGGGTGAGCAGGAGTTGGTGCAGGATAGGATAGAGGCAGCAGAGTTTTGGATGAGATGGAAGAGGGAGGGCAGGCAGGAGAGCATTGGAACAGTCGAGCCTGGAAGTGACAAAGGCATGGATGGACTGAGGTATGAGCAGAGGCTGCCGATGTTACCACGATACAGAGGAGGCAGGTTCAGTCCCTGATCGGTGCTCAGTTAGTTGACCTGAGATGGAGTGATGATGAAGGGGCCCCATGAAGACAAGGAGTTAGACTGAAAGTGCAGCGCGACACAGCTCATCATAACTTAAGCTGCCGTGATCTGGAACGCGCTGCCTGAAGGGGCGGTGGAAGCAGATTCAATAGTAACTTTCAAAAGGGAATACTTGAAGGGGGAAAGCTTGCAGGGCTATGGGGAAAGAACAGGGGAGTGGGAATAATTGGATAGTTCTTTCAAAGAGCCGGCACAGACACGGTGGGCCGAATGGCCTCCATTTTTTTTCATTCGTTTTTATGGGATGTGGGCGTCGCTGGCAAGGCCAACATTTATTGCCCATCCCAAGTTGCCCTTGAGAAGGCGGTGGTGAGCCGCCTTCTTGAACCGTTGCAGTCCGTGTGGTGAAGGTACTCCCACAGTGCTGTTAGGGAGGGAGTTCCAGGATTTTGACCCAGCGACGATGAAGGATCGGCAATATACTTCTAAGTCAGGATGATGTGTGACTTGGAGGGGAACTTGGAGGTGGTGGTGTTCCCATGCGCCTGCTGCCCTTGTCCTTCTAGGTGGAAGAGGTCGCGGGTTTGGGAGGTGCTGCCGAAGAAGCCTTGGCGAGTTGCTGCAGTGCATCTTGTAGATGGTACACACTGCAGCCATGGTACGCCGGTGGTGGAGGGAGTGAATGTTTAAGGTGGTGGATGGGGTGCCAATCAAGTGGGCTGCTTTGCCCTAGATGGTGTCGAACTTCTTGAGTGTTGTTGGAGCTGCACTTATCCAGGCAAGTGGAGAGTATTCCATCACACTCCTTACTTGTGCCTTGTAGATGGTGGAAAGGTTTTGGGGAGTCAGGAGGTGAGACACTCGCCGCAGAATACCTAGCCTCTGACCTGCTCTTGTTGCCACAGTATTTATGTGGCTGGTCCAGTTAAGTTTCTGGTCAATGGTGACCCCCAGGATGTTGATGGTGGGGGATTTGGCAATGGTAATACCATTGAATGTCAAGGGGAGGTGGTTAGACTCTCGCTTGTTGGAGATAGTCATTGCCTGGCACTACTGTGGCGCGAATGTTACCTGCCACTTATCAGCCCAAGTCTGATCGTCGTCCAGGTCTTGTTGCATGCGGGCATGGACTGCTTCATTATCTGTGGAGTTACGAATTGCGCTGAACACTGTGCAGTCATCAGTGAACATCCCCATTTCTGACCTTATGTTGGAGGGAAGGTCATTGATGAAGCAGCTGAAGGTGGTTGGGCCCAGGACACTTCCCTGAGGAAGTCCTGCAGCGATGCTCCGTGCTGTATAATTCAAAGCCTCCGCAAGATCCTGCAAATCCATTGGCAGGATAGGCGCACCAGCGTCAGTGTTCTCGCTCAAGCCAACATCCCCAGCATCGAAGCTTTGACCACGCTCGATCAGCTCCGATGGACGGGTCACATCGTCCGCATGCCCGATACGAGACTCCCAAAACAAGCGCTCTACTCGGAGCTCCGACACGGCAAGAGAGTCCCAGGTGGGCAGAGGAAACGTTTCAAGGACATCCTCAAAGCCTCCTTGAAAAAGTGTAACATCCCCGACACCTGGGAATCCCTGGCCCAAGACCGCACAAAGTGGAGGAGAAGCATTCGGGAAGGCGCCGAACACCTCGAGTCTCTTCGCTGGGAGCAAGTGGAAGCCAAGCGCAGGCAGCGCAAGGAGTGCACGTCAACCCAAGCACCCCACCCACCCGCCGCTTCAACCACCGTCTGCCCCACCTGTGACAGAGAGTGTAGGTCCCGCACTGGACTCATCAGCTACCTGAGAACTCATTTTTAACATGGAAGCAAGTCATCCTTGTCTCGTTTTGCACACTTTGTACAAAAATAATAACTTGCAGGAGAACGGAGTATTACAGTTTAACTCTTTTATTAAGCATTAGGTCTGATCTTACTCATAGCAGCACCGGTGGGGGAAGCCTGGCATTAGGACCCCTAGCCTGGGTCTTCAAAACAATAGTAGTCCTTACAGATGCCTGCAGGCCAATGACAACTCAGCATGTGATCACATGTGAATATAATAGGTATTCCTTACAGATGCCTGCGGGCCAATGATAATTCAACATGCAAATGTTACAATCCTCGGTTCCAAGGGACTGCCTAAGAGAAGAAGAATTCTATGATTCTGGGTGTACCCGACACTTGAGCACAAGAAGTGTGGTTTGCAGCTGTAAGTTGAAAAAAGACTGAAGGGGGGGTCCAATTGCTGAACACATCAGAAGAGATCACTCGGGATCACTAGGAGAATGGGGCACTGAAGGCATTCCCTCCACCACCCTCCATAGAACATTTACATTTTGACACTTAGTTCGATTCTTTTACTGGGATTTTGAAGTCCACTATAATTTCACCTTTTAAGCCAAGAATTACATTCCTTGGCTGAGTCAGACATTTTTAATATTGAAATAAAAGTAGTTGGCCTGGATTTTTGGATTGGGTCCACGCGACTTAAAAGGCATAAAATGAGCACATTCGACCAGAAAATTGGGCACGGTTCTGTGCTGCTGGATCTTTTCCCACTTTCCCACCTGTCCCATTGTCCTCTGCCATTTCCAGTAACGACAGGAAGCATTCTGGGTGTTTTGTATGTAAATGAGATGAAGGTGACACCATGATGTCATACAGGGAATATTCCGCATTTTCTGCTTCATTTGGGTCCCAGCCGCAACCCCCCATCATGAGTTCAAGTTCTGCTGCGGAGACTCGAGAACATACTCCAGACTAATGCTCCAGTGCAGTACTGAGGGAGGTGCCCAACAGTGCAACGCTCCTTCAGCACTTCACTGGAGTGTCAGCCTAGATTTTGTGCTCAAGTCTCTGGAGTGGCAGAGATGTCTCTCTCAAATCTCTGGCTTTCTCTCCCAAAAGCCATGAGATCTTCATGTTGTCTCCAAGCTGGCATGACTCAGTGCCCTATCCAAGATGCCACGAAGGCCTGTGTGTGTTCTACCTCAGGCGCCACATTGACCGCTGTGTCCCTCTCTCAGATGCTGCAAGGCTTCTCCCTGCACTTACACTTCAGGACAGCACGAGGATCTCAGCCTTCTTTCTAGGATGCCACGAGGCCGCTGTATGCTTCGTCTCAGACGCCACAGGGACCTCAGTGTCTACCAGAACTCCCGTTAAACTGAGGCTCCGTCTGCCCTCTCAGGTCACAGGGCACTAGTCGAAGAAAAGCAGGGTGGTTGGCATGGGAAATGGGTACATCATACTGGCGTGGTGGAGGGGCAGCGTTCTTCCGTGGTCAGACACGGTCACACTGACTGGGGCAGGGAACCGGGAGCTTTACTCTGCCTATTGTCTACTCTATACCTGGAGAGCTTGATGCTGTCACTAAAGGGCCGATTCTGTGGCTCTGTACCAATGACGGCAGACCCGTTGCTCTTTGAGCAAGTCAACACCGAGACAACATCGCATGAGCTCACAAGAACATCTAATTGCAATATTCACGCTGACTCGCCCTAAGCGGTTTATCTGGTGTACAGGGAAGGCGCTGGGGTCAAGGGCTGCTCATCGCCACACTAAAACACATTGACACACAGTTTTACACAATGAGTGGATGGATTTGGAATGCACTGCCTGATAGGGTGGTGGATACAGATTCAATAGTAGCCTTCAAAAGGGAATTGGATAAAAACTTGAAGGAGAAAAAATTGCAGGGCTATGGGGAAAGAGCGGGGGAGTGGGACTAACTGGATTGCTCTTCGAAAGAGCCGGCGCAGATGTGATAGGCCGAATGGCCTCCTTCTGTGCCGTACTATTCTATGATCTCGGTGCTGCACCACATGGCTGATAAATGCACTGTGCTGGTACAGAAATGCATTGTTAATGGTGCACATAAATCTTCCAAGCTAGGATCACTAACCATGCTGCAGGTCTATGGTTCACATAAGGTAGCCGGTAGGCTGGGTATTTGGGTGACTGTGGCGAGTTGCGGCCCTTTAAGAGCTGCTGCCTTGCTGGATTTTACAGGCCCCAGCCAAGGGTACTGCAGGCCACGCCCGCTGGGGAAGATTTTTCTGTACCTGTAACCGTTTTTCTATTTATTCATTCACGAGATGTGGGCAAGGCCAGCATTTATTGCCCGTCCCTAGTTGCCCTCGAGAAGGTGAATGTGAGCCGCCTTCTTGAACCACTGCAGTCCGTGTGGTGATGGTGCCCCCACAGTGCTGTTAGGGAGGGAGTTCCAGGATTTCCAATTGAAGGCGGGGTGGGGGGACGTTAGATAGCAAAGTTTGACAGAGTCTGCCCTCTGTGCTAAAGGGACTGGTGTGCCTGTGCCACCAGCGGGCACAGCCACACTTCTGCCAGGATTGTGAAATAAACCTTCAGATGTGTCCCCACCTTTAATGTAATAAAACATCCCAAGGTGCGTAACCAAACAAAATTTGACACCCAGCCATATAAGGAGATATTAGGGCAGGTGAGCAAAAGCTTGGTCAAAGAGGTAGGTTTTAAGGAGCGTCTTAAAGGAGGAAAGAGAGGTAGGGAGGCGGAGAGGTTTAGGGAAGGAATTCCAGAGCTTAGGGCCTAAGCAGCTGAAGCCACGGCCGCTGATGGAGAGATGAAACACGACAGAACACATGAAAATCAGAAAGTAGGGGCTTCCTTATTGGGATAATGCTGAGCCACACAGACCGTTGAAGGCCCAGGTTCGAGCCCTGGTCCATGCTGGGTTAGTGGAACAGCTATTGGGATGCTGCAATTGGTCTCAGTGTCACTGGGCTTTGGATGAGTTGAATGCGGATGGGGATCGGGTTGAGCTCTGAAGATTTCCGCTGTGCAATAGCCTGCCAATGTTAACATGCAAAGGATGACAACTTGGGCAAGGTATCAGACAGCTGTGAAACTGTAGGCCGCCCTAAGAGGAGTCGGTACCTTCAGGAGAGGAGGGGAAAAACTGGCGGGGGGGGGAACAAAAGGCAGAAAGAATTTGCATTTCTATAGCACCTTTCACGACCTCAGGATGTCCCAAAGCGCTTCACACCCAATGAATTACTTTCTGAAGTGTAGTCGCTGTTGTAGAAAACGCAGCTGCCAATTTGCGCACAGCAAGATCCCACATACAGCAATGAGGTAAGGACCAGATAATCTGTTTTAGTGATGTTGGCTGAGGGATAAATATTGGTCAGGACACCGGGGCGAATTCTCCTGCTCTTCTTCAAATAGTGCCTGTGGGATCTTTTACATCCACCTGAGTGGGCAGACCAAAAAACAGTTTTGGTTCATCCAAAAAACACCATACGAACATACGAATTAGGAGCAGGAGTCGGCCACTCGGCCCCTCGAGCCTGCTCTGCCATTCAATAAGATCATGGCTGATCCAATTACTCCACATTCCCGCCTACCCCCGATAACCTTTCACCTCCTTGCTCATCAGCATCTCGAGCTGTGCAGTGCTCCCTCAGTACTGCACTGGAACGTCAGTGGACGTCTCATTGAAACATACAAGATTCTGAAGGGGATTGACAGGGTAGAAGCTGAGAGGTTGTTTCCCCTGGCTGGAGTGTCTAGAACTAGGGAGCATAGTCTCAGGATAAGGGGTCGGCCATTTAAGACTGAGATGAGGAGGAATTTCTTCACTCAGAGGGTTGTGAACCTTTGGAATTCTCTGCCCCAGCGGGCTGTGGATGCTGAGTCTTTGAGTATATTCAAGGCTGAGATCGATAGATTTTTGGACTCTAGGGGAATCAAGGGATATGGAGATCGGGCGGGAAAGTGGAGTTGAGGTCGATGATCAACCATGATCTTATTGAATGGCGGAGCAGGCTCGAGGGGCCTTATGGCCGACTCCTGCTCTTAGTTCTTTTGTTCTTATTATGAGCTCAAGTCTCTGCAGTGGGACTTAACCCAGGACCTTCTGACTCAGAGGTGAGGGTGCTACCACTTAACCAAGGCTAATGGGTTTAGTAGTTTGTAAAGCTGGGAAGAGGTGAAACATGCAGGATGATGTACAGGTTGTGGAAAGGCATTAAAGGAGAAAAAAAGCAGCTCTGAACAGAAAGCGAGCAAAGCAGAATGTGAGTGGGAGTTTCCAGCAGGAAATGAGACAGACTGCTAAGGTCCAAAATTGCTAAAAGTCAAGGTTCACATCTACAGAGATGACTAACTGACCCTGAGGTCTACACTGCAGCAATCTGCACATAATACAGAATGTATTTCGTAATAACACGACCAGTATATACCGATTATATAAATCAGTGTGCCTCCACACACTCCAGAAAGCACACTCCAGGCGTCACGCATTAGATGTCACACTCGAGACGTCACATTCTAGACGTCACACCCCAGACATCAGGCTTTGTTAACAAATGCAAAATGACAATTAAAACACTAAAAGAAGGCCAGTCTGCCAGAAAACCATGTTCTTCTAATCTCTGGCCAGAAATGCATAAACAAGTGCAATTAAGCTCTGAATGACCTCTGCCACTTCCAAGCTGCTACAATTACAGTCCCGACCACTTATAGCGGGGGTATTGGTGTTAACGCAACTCACCCGCTATAAGAAATAGACGGTAAAACTGCCTCTTTGCTACTGCTTATTACAACAACAGCTCTCCGGTAGCTGGAGGGAGGCACTGGATGCAGGGTGCGTTTTGGGAAGCAGAGGGTTAACCAGCACATCGTATCGCATCTGTTTAAAGAATGGTCTGGTGATGACATGCCTCCAAGGCAACATGTCTGGGGACTGCCAGCCTTTAAGCCACCAAAGGGTGGTGTCAGAAGCATGGAATCAGAATCTTACAGCACAGAAGGAGGCCATTCGACCCATCGTGCCTCTGCCGGCTCTTTGAAAGAGCTATCCAATTAGTCCCACTCACCTGCCCTTTCCCCAAAGCCCTGCAAATATTTCCCCTTCAAGGATTTATCCAATTCCCTTTTGAAAGTTACTATTGAATCTGCATCCACCGCCCTTTCGGGCAGTAGGATGTCACCGATAACCTTTTATGGGATGGCTGTTTTGAGACCCAAGGCCCAGTTGATGTATTACAACGAGTCTGACCAGGCTGCAGCCTGAAATAGCCGGCCCGCTTAATGTGTCATGAGCAGCGCCTTTGTAATTGACTTCAGCAGAATTGCCAAAGGGTCAGCGCCATTCGCCTGATCGAGGCTGCTGCCCCGCGGCAAGCGTGGACAGTGGAAATGCTGGGGGCTGCACCTGGATTTGCTTATTCAGACCACTTCCCCATCGGGAGCACCTGAGCAGCAGCGGCTTAAAGTGAACGGTTCAGGTCGAACGGTGAGCCATCTCGGCCGCGACCCACCACCGCCATGCTCCAAACTCCCGGGCTATCCGTGAGATGTGCCACAGAACACCTGCCGGTAACTATATAATAACACAGGCAGTGAAAGCCATATCAAACCGGTGCCATTCAGAGTTAAGAGCCTGTTTTTAGCCTACATTGTGCATTGGCCCTCACCCTTTAGGATTTTCTTTATTCATTCACGGGATATGGGCATCGCTGGCAGAGCCAGCATTTAATGCCAATCCCTAGCTGCCCTTGAGAAGGTGGTGGTGAACTGCCTTCTTGACAACTGAGTGTCTTGCTAGGTCATTTCCGAGGGCAGTTAAGAGTCATGCTGTGGGTCTGGCATCACAGATAGGCCAGACTGGGTGGGGACAGCAGATTTCCCTCCCTAAAGGACATTAGTGAACCAGATGGGATTTTACAACAATCCGGTAGTTTCATGGTCACCATTACTGATGCTAGCTTTTTTTTAAATTTCAGATTGATTTAATTAACTGAATTTAAATTCCCCAGCTGCCATGAATCATAGAATAATCAAACGGTTACAGCACAGAAGGAGGCCATTCGGCCCCCTGAGCCCGTGCCGGCTCTCTGCAAGAGCACTCCAGCTAGTCCCACTCCCCCGCCCTTTCTCCGTAGCCCTGCAAATTTCTTTCCTTCAGGTACTTATCCAATTCCCTTTTGAAAGCCATGATTGAATCTGCCTCCACCACCCTTTCAGGCAGCGCGTTCCAGATCCCAACCACTCGCTGCGTAAAAAAGTTTTTTCTTACGTCGCCTTTGTTTCTTTTGCCAATCACCTTAAATCTGTGTCCTCTGGTTCTCGACCCCTCTACCAATGGGAACAGTTTCTCTCTATCTACTCTGTCCAGACCCCATATGATTTTGTACACCTCTATCAAATCTCCTCTCAATCTTCTCTGCTCCAAGGAAAACAACCCCAGCTTCTCCAGTCTATCCATGTAACTGAAGTCCCTCATCCCTGGAATCATTCTCGTAAATCTTTTCTGCACCCTCTTTAAGGCCTTCACACCCTTCCTAAAGTGCGGTGCCCAGAATTGGACACAATACTCCAGTTGGGGCCGAACCAGTGTTTTATTCAGGTTCATCATACATTTCCACACTTTTATACTCTACTAGCTAGAGTGCCCGGCGGTGCCGAGCGTTTTTTGAGGGCATGTTGTTGTTGGAAGAGAGAGAGAGACTGGGGGGAGTAGAGAGAGACGGGGGGGAGAGAGAGAGAGAGAGACTGGGGGGGAGAGAGAGAGAGACTGGGGGGGAGAGAGAGAGAGACTGGGGGGAGAGAGAGAGAGAGAGACTGGGGAGGAGAGAGAGAGAGACTGGGGGGAAGAGAGAGAGACAGAAAGAGAGGGAGAGAGAGACAGAGAGAGAGAGGGAGAGAGAGACAGAGAGAGAGAGGGAGAGAGAGACAGAGACAGAGGGAAGGAGAGAGAGAGACAGAGAGGGAAGGAGAGAGAGAGGGAAGGAGAGAAAGGGGAAAGGGGTGGGGGAAAGGGGTGTGGGGGAAAGGGGTGTGGGAAAGGGGTGGGGGGAAAGGGGTGGGGGGAAAGGGGTGGGGGGGAAAGGGGTGGGGGGAAACGGGTGGGGGTAAAGGGGTGGGGGGAAAGGGGTGGGGGGGAGGGGGAAAGGATTGGGGGGGAAGGGGGGTGGGGGGAAGGGGTGAGGGGAAGGGGGGGAAGGGGGTGTGGGGGGAAGGGGGTGTGTGGGGGGGAAGGGGGTGTGGGGGGGAAGGGGGTGGGGGAGGAAAGGGGGTGTAGTGGGAAGGGGCTGTGGGGGAAGGGGGGGGGAAAGGGAGGGGGGGAGCCAGCAGACCCTCTCCCCTCTGCCAGTGTTGAGACTTGCGCTGCCGGAGGCGGTTGGAGAAGGCTAAGCCCCGGGGCCTCGGGCACCCGCACTGACATGGCCCAGCCGAGCCCAGCGCCCCGGGCAGCCCGAGCTCCGCAACCGCCGTTTGGCCGCAGGCCATAAAGCACCCGAGCCCAGCGCCAGCGATGGCTCCGCGGAGCTCCGTACCGCCCCGCCAGCCTTTACAAAGATGGCGGCGGTGGCTACGCTCGGCTCAGGCCCGCCCCGCCAGCCTTTACAAAGATGGCGGCGATCACGGGCCGCTTGTTGAGCAGGACGGGAGGTGCCTAGCTCGGGCGTGGCTGGGGAGGAGAGGCCGAGGCTTCGAGGCCTGCAGGCGGGGTAACCCTGGAAGGTTGCGGCGCCCGGCGGAGGTAGCGAGTCAAGAGGGAAAAAAAGGGTGAAAGGTAGGAAAATTAATGAGGTTAGAGAAAATATTTACTAATTAATTAACTTTTTTTTAAAAACAATTTAATTGTGTTTTAAAAGCAACTTTTTTTTTGCTGGAAATCTAGATTTGAAAATAAACACGCAGAAAGTGGGAAAAATAAATGAATAGTTAGGAATCAAGATGGCGGCCACTCACCTCAGCTCAGAAGGATTAGGCCCGCCCACACATGCAATGAAACGCCCCCCGTGACGCACCGATTGGTCAATCATCAGGTTAATCCCCTGTACGATTGGTCAACCATCACGTCACTAAACGCTAATGAGCGGAATGTTGCCGTTTTTTGAACCTTTTTGTATACTGTCGGAACAATTTTTGTCTGACCAAAAAGTAAATACGCCTATTAGAGTCCCCTAATGATAAGCTTTCTTTTGATATAACATATGTGTACACTCTATAACTTTTGATTGTATAGCCGGAGAGACAGACAAACAGACAGACAAACAGACAGAAAGACAGACGGACCAACCGTTTTATATATATAGACTAGCTGGAGTGCCCGGCGGTGCCGAGGGTTTTTTGAGGGCATGCTGTTGTTGGAAGAGAGAGAGAGAGAGTTGGAAGAGAGAGAGAGAGAGACTGGGGGGAGTAGAGAGAGACGGTGGGGGGAGAGAGAGAGAGAGACTGGGGGTGAGAGAGAGAGAGACTGGGGGGGAGAGAGAGAGAGAGACTGGGGGGGAGAGAGAGAGAGAGAGAGACTGGGGGGAAGAGAGAGAGACATAGAGAGAGGGAGAGAGAGACAGGGAGAGAGAGGGAGAGAGAGACAGAGACAGAGGAAAGGAGAGAGAGAGACAGAGAGGGAAGGAGAGAGAGAGGGAAGGAGAGAAAGGGGAAAGGGGTGGGGGAAAGGGGTGGGGGGAAAGGGGTGAGAGAAAGGGGTGGGGGGAAAGGGGTGGGGGGGAAGGGGTGGGGGGGAAGGGGTATGGAGAAAGGGGTAGGGGGAAGGGGTGGAGGGGAAAGGGGTGGGGGGAAGGGGTGGGGGGGAAAGGGGTGGGGGGAAGGGGTGGGGGGAGGGGGTGGGGGAAAGGGGTGGGAGGGAGGGAGGGAAAGGGGTGGGGGGGAGGTGGTTGGGGGGAAAGGGGGAAGTGGGAAGGGAGGGGTGGGGGTGGGGGAAAGGGGTGGGGGGAAGGGTGGGGTGGGGAAGGGGGGAAGGGGGGTGGAAAAGGGAGGTGGGGGGAATGTGGGGGAGGGAATGGGGGGAAGGGAGGGGGAAGGGAAAGGGGAAATGGGGGAAGGGAAGGGGGAAGGGAGGGGAAGGGGAGGGGGGAGAGGGGGAGGGGGGAAAGGGAGGGGGGAAAGGGGGGGAAGGGGGTGTGAGAAGGGGGTGTGGGGGGGAGGGGGGAGGGGGGAAGGGGGTGTGTGGGAGGGGGGAAAGGGGGGTGGGAAGGGGGTGGGAGGGGGCGGAAGGGGGGGTGGGAAGGGGGTGGGGGGGAAGGGGGGGAAGGGGATGGGGGAGGAAAGGGGTGTGGGGGGAAGGGGGTGTGGGGGGAGGAGGGGGAAGGAGGGGGAAAGGGAGGGGGGGAAGGGGGGGAAGGGAGGGGGGAAAGGGAGGGGGGAGGGGGGAAAGGGAGGGGGGAGCCAGCAGACCCTCTCCCCTCTGCCAGTGTTAAGACTTGCGCTGCCGGCAATGGTTGGAGAAGGCTAGGCCCCGGGGCCTCGGGCACCCGCACTGACATGGCCCAGCCGAGCCCAGTGCCCCAGGCAGCCTGAGCTCCGCAGCCGCCGTTCGGCCGCAGGCCACAAAGCACCCGAGCCTAGCGCCGGCGATGGCTCCACGGAGCTCCGTACCGCCCCGCCAGCCTTTACAAAGATGGCAGCGGTGGCTACGCTCGGCTCAGGCCCGCCCCGCCAGCCTTTACAAAGATGGTGGCGATTGCGGGCTGCTTGTTGAGTGGGACGGGAGGTGCCTAGCTCGGGCGTGGCTGGGGAGGAGAGGCCGAGGCTTCGAGGCCTGCAGGCGGGGTAACCCTGGAAGGTTGCGGCGCCCGGCAGAGGTAGCGAGTCAAGAGGGAAAAAAAAGCGTGAAAGGTAGGAAAATTAATGAGGTTAGAGAAAATATTTACAAATTAATTAACTTTTTTTAAAAACAATTTAATTGTGTTTTAAAAGCAACTTTTTTTTTGCTGGAAATCTAGATTTGAAAATAAACACGCAGAAAGTGGGAAAAATAAATGAATAGTTAGGAATCAAGATGGCGGCCACTCACCTCAGCTCAGAAGGATTAGGCCCGCCCACACATGCAATGAAACACCCCCCGTGACGCACTAATTGGTCAACCATCAGGTTAATCCCCTGTACGATTGGTCAACCATCACGTCACTCAACGCTAATGAGCGGAATGTTGCCGTTTTTTGAAACTTTTTTGTATACTGTCGGAACAATTTTTGTCTGACCAAAAAGTAAATATGCATATTAGAGTCCCCTAATGATAAGCTTTCTTTTGATATAACATATGTGTAGGCACGCTCTATAACTTTTGATTGTATAGCCGGACAGACAGACAGACAAACAGACAGACAGACAGACAGAGAGACGGATGGACCGGTTTATATATATAGATACCTCTATTCATGAAGCCCAGGATCCCGTAAGCCTTTTTAACTGCTTTCTCAACCTGCCCTGCCACCTTCAACGATTTGTGCACACATACCCCCAGGTCACTCTGTTTGTGCACCCCCTTCAGAATTGTACCCTTTAGTTTATATGTCCTCTCCTCATTCTTTCTACCAAAATATATCACTTCACACATTTGTGCGATAAATTTCATCTGCCATGTGTCTGCCCATTCCACCAGCCCGTCTATGTCTTCCTGAAGTCTGTCACTATCCTCCTCACTGTTCACTATACTTCCAAGTTTTGTGTCATCTGCAAATTTTTTAATTCTGCCCTGTACCCACATCCAAGTCATTAATATATATCAGGAAAAGCAGTGGTCCTAGTACTGACCCCTGGGGAACCCTACTGTGTACCTGCCTCCAGTCCAAAAAACAACCGTTCACCACTACTCTCTGTTTCCTGTCACTTAGCCAATTTCTTGCTGCCACTGTCCCTTTTATTCCATGGGCTTCAACTTTGCTGGCAAGCCTAGTATGTGGCACTTTTTTGAATGCCTTTTGGAAACGTGGTGGGATTTGAATAACACTGGCAGAAAAATTCTGACAGGACTGGACAGACTAGATGCAGGAAGGATGTTCCCGATGGTCAGGGAGTCAGAACCAGGGGTCACAGCCTAAGGATAAGGGGTAAGCCATTTAGGACAGAAATGAGGAGGAATTTCTTCACCCAGAGAGTGGTGAACCTGTGGAATTCTCTACCACAGAGGGCAGTAGAGGCCAATACATTAAATATATTCAAGAAGGAGTTGGATATATTTCTTAAAGCTAAAGGGATCAAGGGGTATGGGGAGAAAGCAGGGACCGGGTACTGAATTTGGATGATCTGCCATGATCGCATTGAATGGCGGAGCAGGCTCGAGGGGCCGAATGGCCTACTCCTGCTCCTGTCTTCTATGTTTCGATGGAACATTAGCCCAGACCGCTAGATTACTAGTCCAGTAACATAACCACTGTGCTACCGTTCCCTCAAAGGATGTAAATGTCATAATTGTCATTGCAGGTTTGTTTGTCTAAAGTTTCTTTAATTGTGTAATTCACCTTGGGTAAATTAGCTTCGGTCTGCCCGGCCTCAACGGTTCAGCTGCCGGAGGAGGTAGTTGGAGCGCCTGCTGTCAGACACAGGCGGGGGAAGGCTCGGGTTACCAACGCTCCAGGATTGGCCTGGAGTCTCCAGGAATTGAAGGTTAATCTCCAGGACAGCTAATGGTTTCCACTCCCAGTCACAGACCAGCAAACCCAGCTAAGAATCGCATCTGGTCGGATGGTGGGTGAGGACAGTCTCACTGTGCTGCTACCCATGGTTGAACAACCTGCAAGAAACACCAGTCTAAGCTCACAGGTGATGAATGACCACCTGGGCAAGATGCCAGAGGGTGGCCAATGGCCTGGGAGACACTTCTGTAGGCCAGGAGCGCTGAAGCCAATCGTTGCTCTCCATGCCGCTATCTCCCAGCTCACCCAGCACAAACCAATGATCGACCCTCTGGCCACACTGGGCTGAATGGCTGAGTGACGCCCCACATGGTCAATTTACCCACTGAGGGTACGGTGGCCTAATGGTTATGTTACTGGGACAAGCAAACCAGAGAGAATTACCCACCGTGGAAAGTTGTGAAATGGAGCTCGGTAAATCCCGTAATCTCTCAACTAACTAACTTTGAAAGCTGCTGAATTGTTGTTGAAGACCCAATTATTGTCAGGGAAGGGGAACCTGCCATCCCCTTACCCGGCCTGGGCCTACACAGAACTCCAATCCCACACATAATGTAGTTGACTCTTATGCCCCTTGGAAGATCCCAGTCTGACAACTATTAACAAAGAAAGGGGCCAGGGTTCTCAGAGTACTCAGTCAGGTGAGTATCAGCACTCCAGATCGCACCCTGTACTATGAAACTCTCCTCTGTATTTTCCAGTCACTTTGCCCCGTCGAAGGCAATCTTTAGGGCTGATAGTGGCTGCTATCTCTCTGCTGAATCTGCACTACCTGCCCGGTCTAATTGGGTCTAACATTGCACAAGATGGCGAGCCAGATCCAAATATGGAGACCACACTTGCTGTCAATGCTCAGTGCTGCCTGAGTGAACCCGTGCACCTGTGCTGTGTTCTGTAATTAGTGGGGAGGGGCAAGGGGATAGGCTGTCCTTCACTTAGCACCATGACCTTAGCCATTATCATCTGTTCAAACTATCTCCGTTTATATTTGTATCCATTTTTTTCCATTCTGTTGGACGTGGCGGCTATTTAAAAAGCACTTGCCTACCATTGTACACCTGTTGGCGTGTAATTGAGCATTTCCCTGTGGGACAGAATTATGAGGGGGTTTGATAGGGTAGATGAGGAGAAACTGGTTCCACTGGCAGGAGGTTGGGTAACCAGAGGACACAGATTTATGGTAATTGGCAAAAAAGGCCAGGGGAGAGATGAGGAAGCTTATTTTTACGCAGCGAGTTGTTCTGACCTGGAATGCACTGCCTGAAAGGACGCAGATTCAATAATAACTTTCAAAGAGGAATTGGATAAATACTTGAAAGGAAAAATGTTCAGGGCTCTGGGGAAAGAGCAGGGGAGTGAGACTAATTGGACAGCTCTTTCAAAGAGCCAGCACAGGC
This sequence comes from Somniosus microcephalus, assembly GCF_052327205.1. Lineage (NCBI taxonomy): Eukaryota > Metazoa > Chordata > Chondrichthyes > Squaliformes > Somniosidae > Somniosus > Somniosus microcephalus. Next base: position 229,127,132 of record NC_140995.1, read on the forward strand.
ACGATGGGCCGAATGACCTCCGTCTGTGCTGCAGCATTCAATGATTCTCTGATTCTACGACAGAGGGAATGAAGGAAATCTGGGATTGGATGCAAAGCTGTAACCTGCTTTCTTTCCTCTTCTCCCAAAGGCACCATCGCACACTGCTGGTAGGGGCTCATGTCAGCGACCTTGCAGCACCCCACCCACGCAGTCGCATAAACACGTGAGCCTAGATAATGAGACGCTATCATAGAGCAGCTGGATCCTGCCCGGAACCGTATAGCCACGCCTGTCAGTGGAGAGCGATTTGCAAGGCCAACATTCTTTGATTGTCCCCCTCCACCTAGTCCCTAATGTCCCGACCAGATCACCTGATTCAATACAGACTGCGGACAAAACTTGGAGCGATTACAGGGTTGGAATCTAATCGAGGGGATCAAATGGTTTATATATAGAATATTGGATACGGGGAGTGATTACAGACTGGAATCTAATCGAGAGGTTCAGATGGTTTATATATAGAATAATGGATACCTGGGAGTGATTACAGACTGGAATCTAATCGAGAGGTTCAGATGGTTTATATATAGAATAATGGATACCTGGGAGTGATTACAGACTGGAATCTAATCGAGGGGTTCAGATGGTTTATATATAGAATAATGGATACCTGGGAGTGATTACAGACTGGAATCTAATCGAGGGGTTCAGATGGTTTATATATAGAATAATGGATACCTGGGAGTGATTACAGACTGGAATCTAATCGAGGGATTCAGATGGTTTATATATAGAATCATGGATACCTGGGAGTGATTACAGACTGGAATCTAATCGAGGGGTTCAGATGGTTAATATATAGAATAATGGATACCTGGGAGTGATTACAGACTGGAATCTAATCGAGGGGTTCAGATGGTTTATATATAGAATAATGGATACCTGGGAGTGATTACAGACTGGAATCTAATCGAGGGGTTCAGATGGTTTATATATAGAATATTGGATACCTGGGAGTGATTACAGACTGGAATCTAATCGAGGGGTTCAGATGGTTTATATATAGAATAATGGATACCTGGGAGTGATTACAGACTGGAATCTAATCGAGGGGTTCAGATGGTTTATATATAGAATAATGGATACCTGGGAGTGATTACAGACTGGAATCTAATCGAGGGGTTCAGATGGTTTATATATAGAATAATGGATACCAGGGAGTGATTACAGACTGGAATCTAATCGAGGGGTTCAGATGGTTTATATATAGAATAATGGATACCTGGGAGTGATTACAGGCTGGAATCTAATCGAGGGGTTCAGATAGTTTATATATAGAATAATGGATACCTGGGAGTGATTACAGACTGGAATCTAATCGAGGGGTTCAGGTGGTTTATATATAGAATAATGGATACCTGGGAGTGATTACAGACTGGAATCTAATCGAGGGGTTCAGGTGGTTTATATATAGAATAATGGATACCTGGGAGTGATTACAGGCTGGAATCTAATCGAGGGGTTCAGGTGGTTTATATATAGAATAATGGATACCTGGGAGTGATTACAGACTGGAATCTAATCGAGGGGTTCAGATGGTTTATATATAAAATAATGGATACCTGGGAGTGATTACAGACTGGAATCTAATCGAGGGGTTCAGATGGTTTATATATAGAATAATGGATACCTGGGAGTGATTACAGACTGGAATCTAATCGAGGGGTTCAGATGATTTATATTTAGAATAATGGATACCTGGGAGTGATTACAGACTGGAATCTAATCGAGGGGTTCAGATGGTTTATATATAGAATAATGGATACCTGGGAGTGATTACAGGCTGGAATCTAATCGAGGGGTTCAGATGGTTTATATATAGAATAATGGATACCTGGGAGTGATTACAGACTGGAATCTAATCGAGGGGTTCAGATGGTTTATATATAGAATAATGGATACCTGGGAGTGATGACAGACTGGAATCTAATCGAGGGGTTCAGATGGTTTATATATAGAATAATGGATACCTGGGAGTGATTACAGGCTGGAATCTAATCGAGGGGTTCAGATGGTTTATATATAGAATAATGGATACCTGGGAGTGATTACAGACTGGAATCTAATCGAGGGGTTCAGATGGTTTATATATAGAATAATGGATACCTGGGAGTGATTACAGACTGGAATCTAATCGAGGGGTTTCAGATGGTTTATATATAGAATAATGGATACCTGGGAGTGATTACAGGCTGGAATCTAATCGAGGGGTTCAGATGGTTTATATATAGAATAATGGATACCTGGGAGTGATTACAGACTGGAATCTAATCGAGGGGTTCAGATGGTTTATATATAGAATAATGGATACCTGGGAGTGATTACAGGCTGGAATCTAATCGAGGGGTTCAGATGGTTTATATATAGAATAATAGATACCTGGGAGTGATTACAGACTGGAATCTAATCGAGGGGTTCAGATGGTTTATATATAGAATAATGGATCCCTGGGAGTGATTACAGGCTGGAATCTAATCGAGGGGCTCAGATGGTTTATATATAGAATAATGGATACCTGGGAGTGATTACAGACTGGAATCTAATCGAGGGGTTCAGATGGTTTATATATAGAATAATGGATACCTGGGAGTGATTACAGACTGGAATCTAATCGAGGGGTTCAGATGGTTTATATATAGAATAATGGATACCTGGGAGTGATTACAGACTGGAATCTAATCGAGGGGTTCAGATGGTTTATATATAGAATAAGCGATACCTGGGAGTGATTACAGGCTGGAATCTAATCGAGGGGTTCAGATGGTTTATATATAGAATAATGGATCCCTGGAGTGATTACAGACTGGAATCTAATCGAGGGGCTCAGATGGTTTATATATAGAATAATGGATACCTGGGAGTGATTACAGACTGGAATCTAATCGAGGGGTTCAGATGGTTTATATATAGAATAATGGATACCTGGGAGTGATTACAGACTGGAATCTAATCGAGGGGTTCAGATGGTTTATATATAGAATAATGGATACCTGGGAGTGATTACAGACTGGAATCTAATCGAGGGGTTCAGATGGTTTATATATAGAATAATGGATACCTGGGAGTGATTACAGACTGGAATCTAATCGAGGGGTTCAGATGGTTTATATATAGAATAATGGATACCTGGGAGTGATTACAGGCTGGAATCTAATCGAGGGGTTCAGATGGTTTATATACAGAATAATGGATACCTGGGAGTGATTACAGACTGGAATCTAATCGAGGGGTTCAGATGGTTTATATATAGAATAATGGATCCCTGGGAGTGATTACAGGCTGGAATCTAATCGAGGGGCTCAGATGGTTTATATATAGAATAATGGATACCTGGGAGTGATTACAGACTGGAATCTAATCGAGGGGTTCAGATGGTTTATATATAGAATAATGGATACCTGGGAGTGATTACAGACTGGAATCTAATCGAGGGGTTCAGATGGTTTATATATAGAATAATGGATACCTGGGAGTGATTACAGACTGGAATCTAATCGAGGGGTTCAGATGGTTTATATATAGAATAATGGATACCTGGGAGTGATTACAGGCTGGAATCTAATCGAGGGGTTCAGATGGTTTATATATAGAATAATGGATACCTGGGAGTGATTACAGGCTGGAATCTAATCGAGGGGTTCAGATGGTTTATATATAGAATAATGGATACCTGGGAGTGATTACAGACTGGAATCTAATCGAGGGGTTCAGATGGTTTATATATAGAATAATGGATACCTGGGAGTGATTACAGGCTGGAATCTAATCGAGGGGTTCAGATGGTTTATATATAGAATAATGGATACCTGGGAGTGATTACAGACTGGAATCTAATCGAGGGGTTCAGATGGTTTATATATAGAATAATGGATACCTGGGAGTAATTACAGACTGGAATCTAATCGAGGGGTTCAGATGGTTTATATATAGAATAATGGATACCTGGGAGTGATTACAGACTGGAATTTAATCGAGGGGTTCAGATGGTTTATATATAGAATAATGGATACCTGGGAGTGATTACAGACTGGAATCTAATCGAGGGGTTCAGATGGTTTATATATAGAATAATGGATACCTGGGAGTAATTACAGACTGGAATCTAATCGAGGGGTTCAGATGGTTTATATATAGAATAATGGATACCTGGGAGTGATTACAGACTGGAATCTAATCGAGGGGTTCAGATGGTTTATATATAGAATAATGGATACCTGGGAGTAATTACAGGCTGGAATCTAATCGAGGGGTTCAGACGGTTTATATATAGAATAATGGATACCTGGGAGTGATTACAGACTGGAATCTAATCGAGGGGTTCAGATGGTTTATATATAGAATAATGGATACCTGGGAGTGATTACAGACTGGAATCTAATCGAGGGGTTCAGATGGTTTATGTATAGAATAATGGATACCTGGGAGTGATTACAGACTGGAATCTAATTGAGGGGTTCAGATGGTTTATATATAGAATAATAGATACCCGGGAGTGATTACAGACAGGAATCTAATCGAGGGGTTCAGATAGTTTATATATAGAATAATAGATACCTGGGAGTGATTACAGACTGGAATATAATCGAGGGATTCAGATGGTTTATATATAGAATAATGGATACCTGGGAGTGATTACAGACTGGAATCTAATCGAGGGATTCAGATGGTTTATATATAGAATAATGGATACCTGGGAGTGATTACAGACTGGAATCTAATCGAGGGGTTCAGATGGTTTATATATAGAATAATGGATACCTGGGAGTGATTACAGACTGGAATCTAATCGAGGGGTTCAGATGGTTTATATATAGAATAATGGATACCTGGGAGTGATTACAGACTGGAATCTAATCGAGGGATTCAGATGGTTTATATATAGAATAATGGATACCTGGGAGTGATTACAGACTGGAATCTAATCGAGGGGTTCAGATGGTTTATATATAGAATAATGGATACCTGGGAGTGATTACAGACTGGAATCTAATTGAGGGGTTCAGATGGTTTATATATAGAATAATGGATACCTGGGAGTGATTACAGACTGGAATCTAATCGAGGGATTCAGATGGTTTATATATAGAATAATGGATACCTGGGAGTGATTACAGGCTGGAATCTAATCGAGGGGTTCAGATGGTTTATATATAGAATAATAGATACCTGGGAGTGATTACAGACTGGAATCTAATCGAGGGGTTCAGATGGTTTATATATAGAATAATGGATACCTGGGAGTAATTACAGACTGGAATCTAATCGAGGGATTCAGATGGTTTATATATAGAATAATGGATACCTGGGAGTAATTACAGACTGGAATCTAATCGAGGGGTTCAGATGGTTTATATATAGAATAATGGATACCTGGGAGTGATTACAGACTGGAATCTAATCGAGGGGTTCAGATGGTTTATATATAGAATAATGGATACCTGGGAGTGATTACAGACTGGAATCTAATCGAGGGGTTCAGATGGTTTATATATAGAATAATGGATACCTGGGAGTGATTACAGACTGGAATCTAATCGAGGGGTTCAGATGGTTTATATATAGAATAATGGATACCTGGGAGTAATTACAGACTGGAATCTAATCGAGGGGTTCAGATGGTTTATATATAGAATAATGGATACCTGGGAGTGATTACAGACTGGAATCTAATCGAGGGGTTCAGATGGTTTATATATAGAATAATGGATACCTGGGAGTGATTACAGACTGGAATCTGATCGAGGGGTTCAGATGGTTTATATATAGAATAATGGATACCTGGGAGTGATTACAGGCTGGAATCTAATCGAGGGGTTCAGATGGTTTATATATAGAATAATGGATACCTGGGAGTGATTACAGACTGGAATCTAATCGAGGGGATCAAATGGTTTATATATAGAATAATAGATACCAGGGAGTGATTACAGGCTGGAATCTAATCGAGGGGTTCAGATGGTTTATATATAGAATAATGGATACCTGGGAGTGATTACAGACTGGAATCTAATCGAGGGGTTCAGATGATTTATATATGGAATAATGGATACCTGGGAGTGATTACAGACTGGAATCTAATCGAGGGGATCAAATGGTTTATATATAGAATAATGGATACCCGGGAGTGATTACAGGCTGGAATCTAATCGAGGGGATCAGATGATTTATATATAGAATAATGGATACCCGGGAGTGATTACAGGCTGGAATCTAATCGAGGGGATCAAATGGTTTATATATAGAATAATGGATACCTGGGAGTGATTACAGACTGGAATCTAATCGAGGGGTTCAGATGGTTTATATATAGAATAATGGATACCCGGGAGTGATTACAGGCTGGAATCTAATCGAGGGGATCAAATGGTTTATATATAGAATAATGGATACCTGGGAGTGATTACAGACTGGAATCTAATCGAGGGGTTCAGATGGTTTATATATAGAATAATGGATACCTGGGAGTGATTACAGGCTGGAATTTAATCGAGGGGTTCAGATGGTTTATATATAGAATAATGGATACCAGGGAGTGATTACAGACCGGAATCTAATCCAGGGGTTCAGATGGTTTATATATAGAATAATGGATCCCTGGGAGTGATTACAGACTGGAATCTAATCGAGGGGTTCAGATGGTTTATATATAGAATAATGGATACCTGGGAGTGATTACAGACTGGAATCTAATCGAGGGGTTCAGATGGTTTATATATAGAATAATGGATACCTGGGAGTGATTACAGACTGGAATCTAATCGAGGGGTTCAGATGGTTTATATATAGAATAATAGATACCCGGGAGTGATTACAGACTGGAATCTAATCAAGGGGTTCAGATGCTTTATATATAGAATAATAGATACCTGGGAGTGATTACAGGCTGGAATCTAATCGAGGGGCTCAGATGGTTAATATATAGAATAATGGATACCTGGGAGTGATTACAGACTGGAATCTAATCGAGGGGTTCAGATGGTTTATATATAGAATAATGGATACCTGGGAGTGATTACAGGCTGGAATCTAATCGAGGGGTTCAGATGGTTTATATATAGAATAATGGATACCTGGGAGTGATTACAGGCTGGAATCTAATCGAGGGGTTCAGGTGGTTTATATATAGAATAATGGATACCTGGGAGTGATTACAGACTGGAATCTAATCAAGGGGTTCAGATGCTTTATATATAGAATAATAGATACCTGGGAGTGATTACAGGCTGGAATCTAATCGAGGGGTTCAGGTGGTTTATATATAGAATAATGGATAACTGGGAGTGATTACAGACAGGAATCTAATCGAGGGGTTCAGATGGTTTATATATAGAATAATGGATACCTGGGAGTGATTACAGACTGGAATCTAATCGAGGGGTTCAGATGGTTTATATATAGAATAATGGATACCTGGGAGTGATTACAGACTGGAATCTAATCGAGGGGTTCAGATGGTTTATATATAGAATAATGGATACCTGGGAGTGATTACAGGCTGGAATCTAATCGAGGGGTTCAGATGGTTTATATATAGAATAATGGATACCTGGGAGTGATTACAGGCTGGAATCTAATCGAGGGGTTCAGATGGTTTATATATAGAATAATGGATACCTGGGAGTGATTACAGACTGGAATCTAATCGAGGGGTTCAGATGGTTTATATATAGAATAATGGATACCTGGGAGTGATTACAGGCTGGAATCTAATCGAGGGGTTCAGATGGTTTATATATAGAATAATGGATACCTGGGAGTGATTACAGACTGGAATCTAATCGAGGGGTTCAGATGGTTTATATATAGAATAATGGATACCTGGGAGTGATTACAGGCTGGAATCTAATCGAGGGGCTCAGATGGTTAATATATAGAATAATGGATACCTGGGAGTGATTACAGACTGGAATCTAATCGAGGGGTTCAGATGGTTTATATATAGAATAATGGATACCTGGGAGTGATTACAGGCTGGAATCTAATCGAGGGGTTCAGATGGTTTATATATAGAATAATGGATACCTGGGAGTGATTACAGACTGGAATCTAATCGAGGGGTTCAGATGGTTTATATATAGAATAATGGATACCTGGGAGTGATTACAGACTGGAATCTAATCAAGGGGTTCAGATGCTTTATATATAGAATAATGGATACCTGGGAGTGATTACAGGCTGGAATCTAATCGAGGGGCTCAGATGGTTAATATATAGAATAATGGATACCTGGGAGTGATTACAGACTGGAATCTAATCAAGGGGTTCAGGTGGTTTATATATAGAATAATGGATACCTGGGAGTGATTACAGGCTGGAATCTAATCGAGGGGCTCAGATGGTTAATATATAGAATAATGGATACCTGGGAGTGATTACAGACTGGAATCTAATCAAGGGGTTCAGATGGTTTATATATAGAATAATGGATACCTGGGAGTGATTACAGACTGGAATCTAATCGAGGGGTTCAGGTGGTTTATATATAGAATAATGGATACCTGGGAGTGATTACAGGCTGGAATCTAATCGAGGGGTTCAGATGGTTTATATATAGAATAATGGATACCTGGGAGTGATTACAGGCTGGAATCTAATCGAGGGGTTCAGATGATTTATATATAGAATAATGGATACCTGGGAGTGATTACAGACTGGAATCTAATCGAGGGGTTCAGATGGTTTATATATAGAATAATGGATACCTGGGAGTGATTACAGACTGGAATCTAATCGAGGGGTTCAGATGATTTATATATAGAATAATGGATACCTGGGAGTGATTACAGGCTGGAATCTAATCGAGGGGTTCAGATGGTTTATATATAGAATAATGGATACCTGGGAGTGATTACAGACTGGAATCTAATCGAGGGGTTCAGATGGTTTATATATAGAATAATGGATACCTGGGAGTGATTACAGACTGAAATCTAATCAAGGGGTTCAGATGCTTTATATATAGAATAATGGATACCCGGGAGTGATTACAGACTGGAATCTAATCGAGGGGCTCAGATGGTTAATATATAGAATAATGGATACCTGGGAGTGATTACAGGCTGGAATCTAATCGAGGGGTTCAGATGGTTTATATATAGAATAATGGATACCTGGGAGTGATTACAGACTGGAATCTAATCGAGGGGTTCAGATGATTTATATATAGAATAATGGATACCTGGGAGTGATTACAGACTGGAATCTAATCGAGGGGTTCAGATGGTTTATATATAGAATAATGGATACCTGGGAGTGATTACAGACAGGAATCTAATCGAGGGGTTCAGATGGTTTATATATAGAATAATGGATACCTGGGAGTGATTACAGACTGGAATCTAATCGAAGGGTTCAGATGGTTTATATATAGAATAATGGATACCTGGGAGTGATTACAGACTGGAATCTAATCGAGGGGTTCAGATGGTTTATATATAGAATAATGGATACCTGGGAGTGATTACAGACTGGAATCTAATCGAGGGGTTCAGATGGTTTATATATAGAATAATGGATACCTGGGAGTGATTACAGACTGGAATCTAATTGAGGGGTTCAGATGGTTTATATATAGAATAATGGATACCTGGGAGTGATTACAGACTGGAATCTAATCGAGGGATTCAGATGGTTTATATATAGAATAATGGATACCTGGGAGTGATTACAGGCTGGAATCTAATCGAGGGGTTCAGATGGTTTATATATAGAATAATAGATACCTGGGAGTGATTACAGACTGGAATCTAATCGAGGGGTTCAGATGGTTTATATATAGAATAATGGATACCTGGGAGTAATTACAGACTGGAATCTAATCGAGGGATTCAGATGGTTTATATATAGAATAATGGATACCTGGGAGTAATTACAGACTGGAATCTAATCGAGGGGTTCAGATGGTTTATATATAGAATAATGGATACCTGGGAGTGATTACAGACTGGAATCTAATCGAGGGGTTCAGATGGTTTATATATAGAATAATGGATACCTGGGAGTGATTACAGACTGGAATCTAATCGAGGGGTTCAGATGGTTTATATATAGAATAATGGATACCTGGGAGTGATTACAGACTGGAATCTAATCGAGGGGTTCAGATGGTTTATATATAGAATAATGGATACCTGGGAGTAATTACAGACTGGAATCTAATCGAGGGGTTCAGATGGTTTATATATAGAATAATGGATACCTGGGAGTGATTACAGACTGGAATCTAATCGAGGGGTTCAGATGGTTTATATATAGAATAATGGATACCTGGGAGTGATTACAGACTGGAATCTGATCGAGGGGTTCAGATGGTTTATATATAGAATAATGGATACCTGGGAGTGATTACAGGCTGGAATCTAATCGAGGGGTTCAGATGGTTTATATATAGAATAATGGATACCTGGGAGTGATTACAGACTGGAATCTAATCGAGGGGATCAAATGGTTTATATATAGAATAATAGATACCAGGGAGTGATTACAGGCTGGAATCTAATCGAGGGGTTCAGATGGTTTATATATAGAATAATGGATACCTGGGAGTGATTACAGACTGGAATCTAATCGAGGGGTTCAGATGATTTATATATGGAATAATGGATACCTGGGAGTGATTACAGACTGGAATCTAATCGAGGGGATCAAATGGTTTATATATAGAATAATGGATACCCGGGAGTGATTACAGGCTGGAATCTAATCGAGGGGATCAGATGATTTATATATAGAATAATGGATACCCGGGAGTGATTACAGGCTGGAATCTAATCGAGGGGATCAAATGGTTTATATATAGAATAATGGATACCTGGGAGTGATTACAGACTGGAATCTAATCGAGGGGTTCAGATGGTTTATATATAGAATAATGGATACCCGGGAGTGATTACAGGCTGGAATCTAATCGAGGGGATCAAATGGTTTATATATAGAATAATGGATACCTGGGAGTGATTACAGACTGGAATCTAATCGAGGGGTTCAGATGGTTTATATATAGAATAATGGATACCTGGGAGTGATTACAGGCTGGAATTTAATCGAGGGGTTCAGATGGTTTATATATAGAATAATGGATACCAGGGAGTGATTACAGACCGGAATCTAATCCAGGGGTTCAGATGGTTTATATATAGAATAATGGATCCCTGGGAGTGATTACAGACTGGAATCTAATCGAGGGGTTCAGATGGTTTATATATAGAATAATGGATACCTGGGAGTGATTACAGACTGGAATCTAATCGAGGGGTTCAGATGGTTTATATATAGAATAATGGATACCTGGGAGTGATTACAGACTGGAATCTAATCGAGGGGTTCAGATGGTTTATATATAGAATAATAGATACCCGGGAGTGATTACAGACTGGAATCTAATCAAGGGGTTCAGATGCTTTATATATAGAATAATAGATACCTGGGAGTGATTACAGGCTGGAATCTAATCGAGGGGCTCAGATGGTTAATATATAGAATAATGGATACCTGGGAGTGATTACAGACTGGAATCTAATCGAGGGGTTCAGATGGTTTATATATAGAATAATGGATACCTGGGAGTGATTACAGGCTGGAATCTAATCGAGGGGTTCAGATGGTTTATATATAGAATAATGGATACCTGGGAGTGATTACAGGCTGGAATCTAATCGAGGGGTTCAGGTGGTTTATATATAGAATAATGGATACCTGGGAGTGATTACAGACTGGAATCTAATCAAGGGGTTCAGATGCTTTATATATAGAATAATAGATACCTGGGAGTGATTACAGGCTGGAATCTAATCGAGGGGTTCAGGTGGTTTATATATAGAATAATGGATAACTGGGAGTGATTACAGACAGGAATCTAATCGAGGGGTTCAGATGGTTTATATATAGAATAATGGATACCTGGGAGTGATTACAGACTGGAATCTAATCGAGGGGTTCAGATGGTTTATATATAGAATAATGGATACCTGGGAGTGATTACAGACTGGAATCTAATCGAGGGGTTCAGATGGTTTATATATAGAATAATGGATACCTGGGAGTGATTACAGGCTGGAATCTAATCGAGGGGTTCAGATGGTTTATATATAGAATAATGGATACCTGGGAGTGATTACAGGCTGGAATCTAATCGAGGGGTTCAGATGGTTTATATATAGAATAATGGATACCTGGGAGTGATTACAGACTGGAATCTAATCGAGGGGTTCAGATGGTTTATATATAGAATAATGGATACCTGGGAGTGATTACAGGCTGGAATCTAATCGAGGGGTTCAGATGGTTTATATATAGAATAATGGATACCTGGGAGTGATTACAGACTGGAATCTAATCGAGGGGTTCAGATGGTTTATATATAGAATAATGGATACCTGGGAGTGATTACAGGCTGGAATCTAATCGAGGGGCTCAGATGGTTAATATATAGAATAATGGATACCTGGGAGTGATTACAGACTGGAATCTAATCGAGGGGTTCAGATGGTTTATATATAGAATAATGGATACCTGGGAGTGATTACAGGCTGGAATCTAATCGAGGGGTTCAGATGGTTTATATATAGAATAATGGATACCTGGGAGTGATTACAGACTGGAATCTAATCGAGGGGTTCAGATGGTTTATATATAGAATAATGGATACCTGGGAGTGATTACAGACTGGAATCTAATCAAGGGGTTCAGATGCTTTATATATAGAATAATGGATACCTGGGAGTGATTACAGGCTGGAATCTAATCGAGGGGCTCAGATGGTTAATATATAGAATAATGGATACCTGGGAGTGATTACAGACTGGAATCTAATCAAGGGGTTCAGGTGGTTTATATATAGAATAATGGATACCTGGGAGTGATTACAGGCTGGAATCTAATCGAGGGGCTCAGATGGTTAATATATAGAATAATGGATACCTGGGAGTGATTACAGACTGGAATCTAATCAAGGGGTTCAGATGGTTTATATATAGAATAATGGATACCTGGGAGTGATTACAGACTGGAATCTAATCGAGGGGTTCAGGTGGTTTATATATAGAATAATGGATACCTGGGAGTGATTACAGGCTGGAATCTAATCGAGGGGTTCAGATGGTTTATATATAGAATAATGGATACCTGGGAGTGATTACAGGCTGGAATCTAATCGAGGGGTTCAGATGATTTATATATAGAATAATGGATACCTGGGAGTGATTACAGACTGGAATCTAATCGAGGGGTTCAGATGGTTTATATATAGAATAATGGATACCTGGGAGTGATTACAGACTGGAATCTAATCGAGGGGTTCAGATGATTTATATATAGAATAATGGATACCTGGGAGTGATTACAGGCTGGAATCTAATCGAGGGGTTCAGATGGTTTATATATAGAATAATGGATACCTGGGAGTGATTACAGACTGGAATCTAATCGAGGGGTTCAGATGGTTTATATATAGAATAATGGATACCTGGGAGTGATTACAGACTGAAATCTAATCAAGGGGTTCAGATGCTTTATATATAGAATAATGGATACCCGGGAGTGATTACAGACTGGAATCTAATCGAGGGGCTCAGATGGTTAATATATAGAATAATGGATACCTGGGAGTGATTACAGGCTGGAATCTAATCGAGGGGTTCAGATGGTTTATATATAGAATAATGGATACCTGGGAGTGATTACAGACTGGAATCTAATCGAGGGGTTCAGATGATTTATATATAGAATAATGGATACCTGGGAGTGATTACAGACTGGAATCTAATCGAGGGGTTCAGATGGTTTATATATAGAATAATGGATACCTGGGAGTGATTACAGACAGGAATCTAATCGAGGGGTTCAGATGGTTTATATATAGAATAATGGATACCTGGGAGTGATTACAGACTGGAATCTAATCGAAGGGTTCAGATGGTTTATATATAGAATAATGGATACCTGGGAGTGATTACAGACTGGAATCTAATCGAGGGGTTCAGATGGTTTATATATAGAATAATGGATACCTGGGAGTGATTACAGACTGGAATCTAATCGAGGGGTTCAGATGGTTTATATATAGAATAATCGATACCTGGGAGTGATTACAGACTGGAATCTAATCGAAGGGTTCAGATGGTTTATATATAGAATAATGGATACCTGGGAGTGATTACAGACTGGAATCTAATCGAGGGGTTCAGATGGTTTATATATAGAATAATCGATACCAGGGAGTGATTACAGACCGGAATCTAATCCAGGGGTTCAGATGGTTTATATATAGAATAATGGATACCTGGGAGTGATTACAGACTGGAATCTAATCGAGGGGTTCAGATGGTTTATATATAAAATAATGGATACCTGGGAGTGATTACAGACCGGAATCTAATCGAGGTGTTCAGATGATTTATATATAGAATAATGGATACCTGGGAGTGATTACAGACTGGAATCTAATCGAGGTGTTCAGATGATTTATATATAGAATAATGGATACCTGGGAGTGATTACAGACCGGAATCTAATCGAGGGGTTCAGATGGTTTATATATAGAATAATGGATACCAGGGAGTGATTACAGACCGGAATCTAATCGAGGGGTTCAGATGGTTTATATATAGAATAATGGATACCTGGGAGTGATTACAGACTGGAATCTAATCAAGGGGTTCAGATGGTTTATATATAGAATAATGGATACCTGGGAGTGATTACAGACTGGAATCTAATCGAGGGGTTCAGATGGTTTATATATAGAATAATGGATACCTGGGAGTGATTACAGGCTGGAATCTAATCGAGGGGTTCAGATGGTTTATATATAGAATAATGGATACCTGGGAGTGATTACAGACTGGCATCTAATCGAGGGGTTCAGATGGTTTATATATAGAATAATGGATTCCTGGGAGTGATTACAGACTGGCATCTAATCGAGGGGTTCAGATGGTTTATATATAGAATAATGGATACCTGGGAGTGATTACAGGCTGGAATCTAATCGAGGGGTTCAGATGGTTTATATATAGAATAATGGATACCTGGGAGTGATTACAGACTGGCATCTAATCGAGGGGTTCAGATGGTTTATATATAGAATAATGGATACCTGGGAGTGATTACAGGCTGGAATCTAATCGAGGGGTTCAGATAGTTTATATATAGAATAATGGATACCTGGGAGTGATTACAGACTGGAATCTAATCGAGGGGTTCAGATGGTTTATATATAGAATAATGGATACCTGGGAGTGATTACAGACTGGAATCTAATCGAGGGGTTCAGATGGTTTATATATAGAATAATGGATACCTGGGAGTGATTACAGACTGGAATCTAATCGAGGGGATCAGATGGTTTATATATAGAATAATGGATACCTGGGAGTGATTACAGACTGGAATCTAATCGAGGGGTTCAGATGGTTTATATATAGAATAATGGATACCTGGGAGTGATTACAGACTGGAATCTAATCGAGGGGTTCAGATGGTTTATATATAGAATAATGGATACCTGGGAGTGATTACAGACTGGAATCTAATCGAGGGGTTCAGATGGTTTATATATAGAATAATGGATACCTGGGAGTGATTACAGACTGGAATCTAATCGAGGGGTTCAGATGGTTTATATATAGAATAATGGATACCTGGGAGTGATTACAGACTGGAATCTAATCGAGGGGTTCAGATGGTTTATATATAGAATAATGGATACCTGGGAGTGATTACAGACTGGAATCTAATCGAGGGGTTCAGATGGTTTATATATAGAATAATGGATACCTGGGAGTGATTACAGACTGGAATCTAATCGAGGGGTTCAGATGGTTTATGTATAGAATAATGGATACCTGGGAGTGATTACAGACTGGAATCTAATCGAGAGGTTCAAATGGTTTATATATAGAATAATGGATACCTGGGAGCGATTACAGACTGGAATCTAATCGAGAGGTTCAAATGGTTTATATATAGAATAATGGATACCTGGGAGTGATTACAGGCTGGAATCTAATCGAGGGGTTCAGATGGTTTATATATAGAATAATGGATACCTGGGAGTGATTACAGGCTGGAATCTAATCGAGGGGTTCAGATGGTTTATGTATAGAATAATGGATACCTGTGAGTGATTACAGACTGTAGGATTTGCAAAATTTCTACATTTCCCCAAAGGTTATGATTAATAAAAGGGACCCTGCGTGGACATTTTAAAAAGGGTACCCAAAGAAGGCGTCCGCACCTCGTGGCCAAAAGCCTGCAAGATTTAAAAGGCTTGGACTCTGTGGCACAAGCAGCTTGTGGGGAAACCGAAACCAAAGCTGCAGTTTCTGTGAAAAGAGACCTTTTGTATTTTGAAAAGCAGACACAGGACTTTGAATATGCATTAAGCCAAATCGGAGACAGATCAAAACCAGTTAGGCCTACACTTAAGGCCATCAAGTTGTCTGCATAAATAATCGGAAACAGCTTAGGAAAGCCATCGAGGCTGGACAGGCCCATTAAGATGTATTAATAACAAAACAACTCGATAATCAGGCCAGTAGATGTGATTACCGGCCATCTAAAAACAGTTAGTTTAGATTGCTACCATTATTTAAACTAGCCCCCCAAGATTGGAACAATGAACTAACCTGATTTGGCACGCAGATAAGGGTTTTCATGAGGAGTATAACTGAAGGCACGGGGTAGCAATCTCTCTCTTGACTCTTGCTCTTGCCCTTGACTCTGCTCTCTGCTCTCATGGCTCCGGCCTCTTGGGCTGCCGCTCGTACTCGTGCCCTGGCCTCGTGGCGGGTTCTCTCTTCCCGGAGCAGATTTTCAGTAGCTAAGGACACCATACCAACTGCTAGGAAGGGGAACAAGACCCAAGTCCATAGCCATCCAGAACGCCCAGGACACAGAAAGGGGCGAGACGAAGTTGAGCAGGTAGCCCAGGACTCGTATAGTAGTCCGACGAGACGAGACGAGTAGAGACGAAGAAGACGATAATAACTCGGTAAGGGCAGAGCAGGGCAGCGAAAAACGTATCGATAAGTAAACCAAGCGCCTAGTTATAAGCTGACGCTTGGGGAAGAAAGTCCTTGAGAACGGTGAAGACAAACACCTTGTTGAACAATGTGATAACGCAGGTGTCTACGCCACAACGAATATACAGGCGTTTGATGCATGGCTAGTAAAATCTAAACGGTAACGACTGGTGACTGTCCGATAAATATAACGTTACCGCTGATGACAGCCCGAGGGAGAAGAAGAGGAGAACCCATCGAGACGAGACGCCGACGGTAGCGGAGGGGAGAAGGTGTGTTGCAGTAGCCGACCCAGCACCGCACCCCTGAAGGCCACGTGGCGACGGGGTACCTAGAAGGACCAGAAACCACGACTTCAAAACTCGCACTCGTTAACAGTTGGCTTTTATCTTTGGATTGGTGAGCATGAATTCTGGCCCCTCATAGCTTAATCTAGTTAGGTATAAGGGGTGGGATAAGGATAAGTGGATTGTTAAGATAGTTTGTTTTCCCTCGATGTGCCGTGTGTTCCCCATTCCCTGTATGAGTATAGCTATTTTGTATTTGCCTGTAATTTTTTTATGCTGGTAACTTCTTGTAAGACTGTGTTATTTCTATTTCAATAAAATCTTGGTTTTGCTCACATCCAAACCACCTGTCTACTCGAGTCTTTTCTGTATCGCCGCCTGTACCTAAGTCCGGTGTCTAGAACCCAGGGGCGTGGGAGCGATTCGAACTGCTCAGAGACAGTCAGGGGCAGAGCTGACTGGGCGTATGCACCACACCCGCCACCCCCTACAAGACTGGAATCTAATCGAAGGGTTCAGATAGTTTATATATAGAATAATGGATACCTGGGAGTGATTACAGACTGGAATCTAATCGAGGGGTTCAGATGGTTTATATATAGAATAATGGATACCTGGGAGTGATTACAGACTGGAATCTAATCGAGAGGTTCAGATAGTTTATATATAGAATAATGGATACCTGGGAGTGATTACAGGCTGGAATCTAATCGAGGGGTTCAGATGGTTTATATATAGAATAATGGATACCTGGGAGTGATTACAGACTGGAATCTAATCGAGGGGTTCAGATGGTTTATATATAGAATAATGGATACCTGGGAGTGATTACAGACTGGAATCTAATCGAGGGGTTCAGATGGTTTATATATAGAATAATGGATACCTGGGAGTGATTACAGACTGGAATCTAATCGAGGGGTTCAGATGGTTTATATATAGAATAATGGATACCTGGGAGTGATTACAGACTGGAATCTAATCGAGGGGTTCAGATGGTTTATATATAGAATAATGGATACCTGGGAGTGATTACAGACTGGAATCTAATCGAGGGGTTCAGATGGTTTATATATAGAATAATGGATACCTGGGAGTGATTACAGACTGGAATCTAATCGAGGGGTTCAGATGGTTTATATATAGAATAATGGATACCTGGGAGTGATTACAGACTGGAATCTAATCGAGGGGTTCAGATGGTTTATATATAGAATAATGGATACCTGGGAGTGATTACAGACTGGAATCTAATCGAGGGGTTCAGATGGTTTATATATAGAATAATGGATACCTGGGAGTGATTACAGACTGGAATCTAATCGAGGGGTTCAGGTGGTTTATATATAGAATAATGGATACCTGGGAGTGATTACAGACTGGAATCTAATCGAGGGGTTCAGATGGTTTATATATAGAATATGGATACCTGGGAGTGATTACAGGCTGGAATTTAATCGAGGGGTTCAGATGGTTTATATATAGAATAATGGATACCTGGGAGTGATTACAGACTGGAATCTAATCGAGGGGTTCAGATGGTTTATATATAGAATAATGGATACCTGGGAGTGATTACAGACTGGAATCTAATCGAGGGGTTCAGATGGTTTATATATAGAATAATGGATACCTGGGAGTGATTACAGACTGGAATCTAATCGAGGGGTTCAGATGGTTTATATATAGAATAATGGATACCTGGGAGTGATTACAGACTGGAATCTAATCGAGGGGTTCAGATGGTTTATATTTAGAATAATGGATACCTGGGAGTGATTACAGACTGGAATCTAATCGAGGGGTTCAGATGGTTTATATATAGAATAATGGATACCTGGGAGTGATTACAGGCTGGAATCTAATCGAGGGGTTCAGATGGTTTATATATAGAATAATGGATACCTGGGAGTGATTACAGACTGGAATCTAATCGAGGGGTTCAGATGGTTTATATATAGAATAATGGATACCTGGGAGTGATTACAGACTGGAATCTAATCGAGGGGTTCAGATGGTTTATATTTAGAATAATGGATACCTGGGAGTGATTACAGACTGGAATCTAATCGCAAGGTTCAGATGATTTATATATAGAATAATGGATACCTGGGAGTGATTACAGACTGGAATCTAATCGAGGGGTTCAGATGGTTTATATATAGAATAATGGATACCTGGGAGTGATTACAGACTGGAATCTAATCGAGGGGTTCAGATGGTTTATATATAGAATAATGGATACCTGGGAGTGATTACAGGCTGGAATCTAATCGAGGGGTTCAGATGGTTTATATATAGAATAATGGATACCTGGGAGTGATTACAGACTGGAATCTAATCAAGGGGTTCAGATGGTTTATATATAGAATAATGGATACCTGGGAGTGATTACAGACTGGAATCTAATCGAGGGGTTCAGGTGGTTTATATATAGAATAATGGATACCTGGGAGTGATTACAGGCTGGAATCTAATCGAGGGGTTCAGATGGTTTATATATAGAATAATGGATACCTGGGAGTGATTACAGGCTGGAATCTAATCGAGGGGTTCAGATGATTATATATAGAATAATGGATACCTGGGAGTGATTACAGACTGGAATCTAATCGAGGGGTTCAGATGGTTTATATATAGAATAATGGATACCTGGGAGTGATTACAGACTGGAATCTAATCGAGGGGTTCAGATGATTTATATATAGAATAATGGATACCTGGGAGTGATTACAGGCTGGAATCTAATCGAGGGGTTCAGATGGTTTATATATAGAATAATGGATACCTGGGAGTGATTACAGACTGGAATCTAATCGAGGGGTTCAGATGGTTTATATATAGAATAATGGATACCTGGGAGTGATTACAGACTGAAATCTAATCAAGGGGTTCAGATGCTTTATATATAGAATAATGGATACCCGGGAGTGATTACAGACTGGAATCTAATCGAGGGGCTCAGATGGTTAATATATAGAATAATGGATACCTGGGAGTGATTACAGGCTGGAATCTAATCGAGGGGTTCAGATGGTTTATATATAGAATAATGGATACCTGGAGTGATTACAGACTGGAATCTAATCGAGGGGTTCAGATGATTTATATATAGAATAATGGATACCTGGGAGTGATTACAGACTGGAATCTAATCGAGGGGTTCAGATGGTTTATATATAGAATAATGGATACCTGGGAGTGATTACAGACAGGAATCTAATCGAGGGGTTCAGATGGTTTATATATAGAATAATGGATACCTGGGAGTGATTACAGACTGGAATCTAATCGAAGGGTTCAGATGGTTTATATATAGAATAATGGATACCTGGGAGTGATTACAGACTGGAATCTAATCGAGGGGTTCAGATGGTTTATATATAGAATAATGGATACCTGGGAGTGATTACAGACTGGAATCTAATCGAGGGGTTCAGATGGTTTATATATAGAATAATCGATACCTGGGAGTGATTACAGACTGGAATCTAATCGAAGGGTTCAGATGGTTTATATATAGAATAATGGATACCTGGGAGTGATTACAGACTGGAATCTAATCGAGGGGTTCAGATGGTTTATATATAGAATAATCGATACCAGGGAGTGATTACAGACCGGAATCTAATCCAGGGGTTCAGATGGTTTATATATAGAATAATGGATACCTGGGAGTGATTACAGACTGGAATCTAATCGAGGGGTTCAGATGGTTTATATATAAAATAATGGATACCTGGGAGTGATTACAGACCGGAATCTAATCGAGGTGTTCAGATGATTTATATATAGAATAATGGATACCTGGGAGTGATTACAGACTGGAATCTAATCGAGGTGTTCAGATGATTTATATATAGAATAATGGATACCTGGGAGTGATTACAGACCGGAATCTAATCGAGGGGTTCAGATGGTTTATATATAGAATAATGGATACCAGGGAGTGATTACAGACCGGAATCTAATCGAGGGGTTCAGATGGTTTATATATAGAATAATGGATACCTGGGAGTGATTACAGACTGGAATCTAATCAAGGGGTTCAGATGGTTTATATATAGAATAATGGATACCTGGGAGTGATTACAGACTGGAATCTAATCGAGGGGTTCAGATGGTTTATATATAGAATAATGGATACCTGGGAGTGATTACAGGCTGGAATCTAATCGAGGGGTTCAGATGGTTTATATATAGAATAATGGATACCTGGGAGTGATTACAGACTGGCATCTAATCGAGGGGTTCAGATGGTTTATATATAGAATAATGGATTCCTGGGAGTGATTACAGACTGGCATCTAATCGAGGGGTTCAGATGGTTTATATATAGAATAATGGATACCTGGGAGTGATTACAGGCTGGAATCTAATCGAGGGGTTCAGATGGTTTATATATAGAATAATGGATACCTGGGAGTGATTACAGACTGGCATCTAATCGAGGGGTTCAGATGGTTTATATATAGAATAATGGATACCTGGGAGTGATTACAGGCTGGAATCTAATCGAGGGGTTCAGATAGTTTATATATAGAATAATGGATACCTGGGAGTGATTACAGACTGGAATCTAATCGAGGGGTTCAGATGGTTTATATATAGAATAATGGATACCTGGGAGTGATTACAGACTGGAATCTAATCGAGGGGTTCAGATGGTTTATATATAGAATAATGGATACCTGGGAGTGATTACAGACTGGAATCTAATCGAGGGGATCAGATGGTTTATATATAGAATAATGGATACCTGGGAGTGATTACAGACTGGAATCTAATCGAGGGGTTCAGATGGTTTATATATAGAATAATGGATACCTGGGAGTGATTACAGACTGGAATCTAATCGAGGGGTTCAGATGGTTTATATATAGAATAATGGATACCTGGGAGTGATTACAGACTGGAATCTAATCGAGGGGTTCAGATGATTTATATATAGAATAATGGATACCTGGGAGTGATTACAGGCTGGAATCTAATCGAGGGGTTCAGATGGTTTATATATAGAATAATGGATACCTGGGAGTGATTACAGACTGGAATCTAATCGAGGGGTTCAGATGGTTTATATATAGAATAATGGATACCTGGGAGTGATTACAGACTGAAATCTAATCAAGGGGTTCAGATGCTTTATATATAGAATAATGGATACCCGGAGTGATTACAGACTGGAATCTAATCGAGGGGCTCAGATGGTTAATATATAGAATAATGGATACCTGGGAGTGATTACAGGCTGGAATCTAATCGAGGGGTTCAGATGGTTTATATATAGAATAATGGATACCTGGGAGTGATTACAGACTGGAATCTAATCGAGGGGTTCAGATGATTTATATATAGAATAATGGATACCTGGGAGTGATTACAGACTGGAATCTAATCGAGGGGTTCAGATGGTTTATATATAGAATAATGGATACCTGGGAGTGATTACAGACAGGAATCTAATCGAGGGGTTCAGATGGTTTATATATAGAATAATGGATACCTGGGAGTGATTACAGACTGGAATCTAATCGAAGGGTTCAGATGGTTTATATATAGAATAATGGATACCTGGGAGTGATTACAGACTGGAATCTAATCGAGGGGTTCAGATGGTTTATATATAGAATAATGGATACCTGGGAGTGATTACAGACTGGAATCTAATCGAGGGGTTCAGATGGTTTATATATAGAATAATCGATACCTGGGAGTGATTACAGACTGGAATCTAATCGAAGGGTTCAGATGGTTTATATATAGAATAATGGATACCTGGGAGTGATTACAGACTGGAATCTAATCGAGGGGTTCAGATGGTTTATATATAGAATAATCGATACCAGGGAGTGATTACAGACCGGAATCTAATCCAGGGGTTCAGATGGTTTATATATAGAATAATGGATACCTGGGAGTGATTACAGACTGGAATCTAATCGAGGGGTTCAGATGGTTTATATATAAAATAATGGATACCTGGGAGTGATTACAGACCGGAATCTAATCGAGGTGTTCAGATGATTTATATATAGAATAATGGATACCTGGGAGTGATTACAGACTGGAATCTAATCGAGGTGTTCAGATGATTTATATATAGAATAATGGATACCTGGGAGTGATTACAGACCGGAATCTAATCGAGGGGTTCAGATGGTTTATATATAGAATAATGGATACCAGGGAGTGATTACAGACCGGAATCTAATCGAGGGGTTCAGATGGTTTATATATAGAATAATGGATACCTGGGAGTGATTACAGACTGGAATCTAATCAAGGGGTTCAGATGGTTTATATATAGAATAATGGATACCTGGGAGTGATTACAGACTGGAATCTAATCGAGGGGTTCAGATGGTTTATATATAGAATAATGGATACCTGGGAGTGATTACAGGCTGGAATCTAATCGAGGGGTTCAGATGGTTTATATATAGAATAATGGATACCTGGGAGTGATTACAGACTGGCATCTAATCGAGGGGTTCAGATGGTTTATATATAGAATAATGGATTCCTGGGAGTGATTACAGACTGGCATCTAATCGAGGGGTTCAGATGGTTTATATATAGAATAATGGATACCTGGGAGTGATTACAGGCTGGAATCTAATCGAGGGGTTCAGATGGTTTATATATAGAATAATGGATACCTGGGAGTGATTACAGACTGGCATCTAATCGAGGGGTTCAGATGGTTTATATATAGAATAATGGATACCTGGGAGTGATTACAGGCTGGAATCTAATCGAGGGGTTCAGATAGTTTATATATAGAATAATGGATACCTGGGAGTGATTACAGACTGGAATCTAATCGAGGGGTTCAGATGGTTTATATATAGAATAATGGATACCTGGGAGTGATTACAGACTGGAATCTAATCGAGGGGTTCAGATGGTTTATATATAGAATAATGGATACCTGGGAGTGATTACAGACTGGAATCTAATCGAGGGGATCAGATGGTTTATATATAGAATAATGGATACCTGGGAGTGATTACAGACTGGAATCTAATCGAGGGGTTCAGATGGTTTATATATAGAATAATGGATACCTGGGAGTGATTACAGACTGGAATCTAATCGAGGGGTTCAGATGGTTTATATATAGAATAATGGATACCTGGGAGTGATTACAGACTGGAATCTAATCGAGGGGTTCAGATGGTTTATATATAGAATAATGGATACCTGGGAGTGATTACAGACTGGAATCTAATCGAGGGGTTCAGATGGTTTATATATAGAATAATGGATACCTGGGAGTGATTACAGACTGGAATCTAATCGAGGGGTTCAGATGGTTTATATATAGAATAATGGATACCTGGGAGTGATTACAGACTGGAATCTAATCGAGGGGTTCAGATGGTTTATATATAGAATAATGGATACCTGGGAGTGATTACAGACTGGAATCTAATCGAGGGGTTCAGATGGTTTATGTATAGAATAATGGATACCTGGGAGTGATTACAGACTGGAATCTAATCGAGAGGTTCAAATGGTTTATATATAGAATAATGGATACCTGGGAGCGATTACAGACTGGAATCTAATCGAGAGGTTCAAATGGTTTATATATAGAATAATGGATACCTGGGAGTGATTACAGGCTGGAATCTAATCGAGGGGTTCAGATGGTTTATATATAGAATAATGGATACCTGGGAGTGATTACAGGCTGGAATCTAATCGAGGGGTTCAGATGGTTTATGTATAGAATAATGGATACCTGTGAGTGATTACAGACTGTAGGATTTGCAAAATTTCTACATTTCCCCAAAGGTTATGATTAATAAAAGGGACCCTGCGTGGACATTTTAAAAAGGGTACCCAAAGAAGGCGTCCGCACCTCGTGGCCAAAAGCCTGCAAGATTTAAAAGGCTTGGACTCTGTGGCACAAGCAGCTTGTGGGGAAACCGAAACCAAAGCTGCAGTTTCTGTGAAAAGAGACCTTTTGTATTTTGAAAAGCAGACACAGGACTTTGAATATGCATTAAGCCAAATCGGAGACAGATCAAAACCAGTTAGGCCTACACTTAAGGCCATCAAGTTGTCTGCATAAATAATCGGAAACAGCTTAGGAAAGCCATCGAGGCTGGACAGGCCCATTAAGATGTATTAATAACAAAACAACTCGATAATCAGGCCAGTAGATGTGATTACCGGCCATCTAAAAACAGTTAGTTTAGATTGCTACCATTATTTAAACTAGCCCCCCAAGATTGGAACAATGAACTAACCTGATTTGGCACGCAGATAAGGGTTTTCATGAGGAGTATAACTGAAGGCACGGGGTAGCAATCTCTCTCTTGACTCTTGCTCTTGCCCTTGACTCTGCTCTCTGCTCTCATGGCTCCGGCCTCTTGGGCTGCCGCTCGTACTCGTGCCCTGGCCTCGTGGCGGGTTCTCTCTTCCCGGAGCAGATTTTCAGTAGCTAAGGACACCATACCAACTGCTAGGAAGGGGAACAAGACCCAAGTCCATAGCCATCCAGAACGCCCAGGACACAGAAAGGGGCGAGACGAAGTTGAGCAGGTAGCCCAGGACTCGTATAGTAGTCCGACGAGACGAGACGAGTAGAGACGAAGAAGACGATAATAACTCGGTAAGGGCAGAGCAGGGCAGCGAAAAACGTATCGATAAGTAAACCAAGCGCCTAGTTATAAGCTGACGCTTGGGGAAGAAAGTCCTTGAGAACGGTGAAGACAAACACCTTGTTGAACAATGTGATAACGCAGGTGTCTACGCCACAACGAATATACAGGCGTTTGATGCATGGCTAGTAAAATCTAAACGGTAACGACTGGTGACTGTCCGATAAATATAACGTTACCGCTGATGACAGCCCGAGGGAGAAGAAGAGGAGAACCCATCGAGACGAGACGCCGACGGTAGCGGAGGGGAGAAGGTGTGTTGCAGTAGCCGACCCAGCACCGCACCCCTGAAGGCCACGTGGCGACGGGGTACCTAGAAGGACCAGAAACCACGACTTCAAAACTCGCACTCGTTAACAGTTGGCTTTTATCTTTGGATTGGTGAGCATGAATTCTGGCCCCTCATAGCTTAATCTAGTTAGGTATAAGGGGTGGGATAAGGATAAGTGGATTGTTAAGATAGTTTGTTTTCCCTCGATGTGCCGTGTGTTCCCCATTCCCTGTATGAGTATAGCTATTTTGTATTTGCCTGTAATTTTTTTATGCTGGTAACTTCTTGTAAGACTGTGTTATTTCTATTTCAATAAAATCTTGGTTTTGCTCACATCCAAACCACCTGTCTACTCGAGTCTTTTCTGTATCGCCGCCTGTACCTAAGTCCGGTGTCTAGAACCCAGGGGCGTGGGAGCGATTCGAACTGCTCAGAGACAGTCAGGGGCAGAGCTGACTGGGCGTATGCACCACACCCGCCACCCCCTACAAGACTGGAATCTAATCGAAGGGTTCAGATAGTTTATATATAGAATAATGGATACCTGGGAGTGATTACAGACTGGAATCTAATCGAGGGGTTCAGATGGTTTATATATAGAATAATGGATACCTGGGAGTGATTACAGACTGGAATCTAATCGAGAGGTTCAGATAGTTTATATATAGAATAATGGATACCTGGGAGTGATTACAGGCTGGAATCTAATCGAGGGGTTCAGATGGTTTATATATAGAATAATGGATACCTGGGAGTGATTACAGACTGGAATCTAATCGAGGGGTTCAGATGGTTTATATATAGAATAATGGATACCTGGGAGTGATTACAGACTGGAATCTAATCGAGGGGTTCAGATGGTTTATATATAGAATAATGGATACCTGGGAGTGATTACAGACTGGAATCTAATCGAGGGGTTCAGATGGTTTATATATAGAATAATGGATACCTGGGAGTGATTACAGACTGGAATCTAATCGAGGGGTTCAGATGGTTTATATATAGAATAATGGATACCTGGGAGTGATTACAGACTGGAATCTAATCGAGGGGTTCAGATGGTTTATATATAGAATAATGGATACCTGGGAGTGATTACAGACTGGAATCTAATCGAGGGGTTCAGATGGTTTATATATAGAATAATGGATACCTGGGAGTGATTACAGACTGGAATCTAATCGAGGGGTTCAGATGGTTTATATATAGAATAATGGATACCTGGGAGTGATTACAGACTGGAATCTAATCGAGGGGTTCAGGTGGTTTATATATAGAATAATGGATACCTGGGAGTGATTACAGACTGGAATCTAATCGAGGGGTTCAGATGGTTTATATATAGAATAATGGATACCTGGGAGTGATTACAGGCTGGAATTTAATCGAGGGGTTCAGATGGTTTATATATAGAATAATGGATACCTGGGAGTGATTACAGACTGGAATCTAATCGAGGGGTTCAGATGGTTTATATATAGAATAATGGATACCTGGGAGTGATTACAGACTGGAATCTAATCGAGGGGTTCAGATGGTTTATATATAGAATAATGGATACCTGGGAGTGATTACAGACTGGAATCTAATCGAGGGGTTCAGATGGTTTATATATAGAATAATGGATACCTGGGAGTGATTACAGACTGGAATCTAATCGAGGGGTTCAGATGGTTTATATTTAGAATAATGGATACCTGGGAGTGATTACAGACTGGAATCTAATCGAGGGGTTCAGATGGTTTATATATAGAATAATGGATACCTGGGAGTGATTACAGGCTGGAATCTAATCGAGGGGTTCAGATGGTTTATATATAGAATAATGGATACCTGGGAGTGATTACAGACTGGAATCTAATCGAGGGGTTCAGATGGTTTATATATAGAATAATGGATACCTGGGAGTGATTACAGACTGGAATCTAATCGAGGGGTTCAGATGGTTTATATTTAGAATAATGGATACCTGGGAGTGATTACAGACTGGAATCTAATCGCAAGGTTCAGATGATTTATATATAGAATAATGGATACCTGGGAGTGATTACAGACTGGAATCTAATCGAGGGGTTCAGATGGTTTATATATAGAATAATGGATACCTGGGAGTGATTACAGACTGGAATCTAATCGAGGGGTTCAGATGGTTTATATATAGAATAATGGATACCTGGGAGTGATTACAGGCTGGAATCTAATCGAGGGGTTCAGATGGTTTATATATAGAATAATGGATACCTGGGAGTGATTACAGACTGGAATCTAATCGAGGGGTTCAGATGGTTTATATATAGAATAATGGATACCTGGGAGTGATTACAGACTGGAATCTAATCGAGGGGTTCAGGTGGTTTATATATAGAATAATGGATACCTGGGAGTGATTACAGACTGGAATCTAATCGAGGGGTTCAGATGGTTTATATATAGAATAATGGATACCTGGGAGTGATTACAGGCTGGAATCTAATCGAGGGGTTCAGATGGTTTATATATAGAATAATGGATACCTGGGAGTGATTACAGACTGGAATCTAATCGAGGGGTTCAGATGGTTTATATATAGAATAATGGATACCTGGGAGTGATTACAGACTGGAATCTAATCGAGGGGTTCAGATGGTTTATATATAGAATAATGGATACCTGGGAGTGATTACAGACTGGAATCTAATCGAGGGGTTCAGATGGTTTATATATAGAATAATGGATACCTGGGAGTGATTACAGACTGGAATCTAATCGAGGGGTTCAGATGGTTTATATATAGAATAATGGATACCTGGGAGTGATTACAGACTGGAATCTAATCGAGGGGTTCAGATGGTTTATATTTAGAATAATGGATACCTGGGAGTGATTACAGACTGGAATCTAATCGAGGGGTTCAGATGGTTTATATATAGAATAATGGATACCTGGGAGTGATTACAGGCTGGAATCTAATCGAGGGGTTCAGATGGTTTATATATAGAATAATGGATACCTGGGAGTGATTACAGACTGGAATCTAATCGAGGGGTTCAGATGGTTTATATATAGAATAATGGATACCTGGGAGTGATTACAGACTGGAATCTAATCGAGGGGTTCAGATGGTTTATATTTAGAATAATGGATACCTGGGAGTGATTACAGACTGGAATCTAATCGCAAGGTTCAGATGATTTATATATAGAATAATGGATACCTGGGAGTGATTACAGACTGGAATCTAATCGAGGGGTTCAGATGGTTTATATATAGAATAATGGATACCTGGGAGTGATTACAGACTGGAATCTAATCGAGGGGTTCAGATGGTTTATATATAGAATAGTGGATACCTGGGAGTGATTACAGGCTGGAATCTAATCGAGGGGTTCAGATGGTTTATATATAGAATAATGGATACCTGGGAGTGATTACAGACTGGAATCTAATCGAGGGGTTCAGATGGTTTATATATAGAATAATGGATACCTGGGAGTGATTACAGACTGGAA
Organism: Somniosus microcephalus; assembly: GCF_052327205.1. Classification (NCBI taxonomy): domain Eukaryota; kingdom Metazoa; phylum Chordata; class Chondrichthyes; order Squaliformes; family Somniosidae; genus Somniosus; species Somniosus microcephalus. The sequence continues at coordinate 229,156,919 of NC_140995.1, forward strand.
TCTAATCGAGGGGTTCAGATGGTTTATATATAGAATAATCGATACCTGGGAGAGATTACAGACTGGAATCTAATCGAGGGGTTCAGATGGTTTATATATAGAATAATGGATACCTGGGAGTGATTACAGACTGGAATCTAATCGAGGGATTCAGATGGTTTATATATAGAATAATGGATACCAGGGAGTGATTACAGACTGGAATCTAATCGAGGGGTTCAGATGGTTTATATATAGAATAATGGATACCTGGGAGTGATTACAGACTGGAATCTAATCGAGGGATTCAGATGGTTTATATATAGAATAATGGATACCTGGGAGTGATTACAGACTGGAATCTAATCGAGGGATTCAGATGGTTTATATATAGAATAATCGATACCTGGGAGTGATTACAGACTGGAATCTAATCGAGGGGTTCAGATGGTTTATATATAGAATAATGGATACCTGGGAGTGATTACAGACTGGAATCTAATCGAGGGATTCAGATGGTTTATATATAGAATAAGCGATACCTGGGAGTGATTACAGGCTGGAATCTAATCGAGGGATTCAGATGGTTTATATATAGAATAATGGATACCAGGGAGTGATTACAGGCTGGAATCTAATCGAGGGATTCAGATGGTTTATATATAGAATAATGGATACCAGGGAGTGATTACAGGCTGGAATCTAATCGAGGGATTCAGATGGTTTATATATAGAATAATGGATACCAGGGAGTGATTACAGGCTGGAATCTAATCGAGGGATTCAGATGGTTTATATATAGAATAATGGATACCCGGGAGTGATTACAGACTGGAATCTAATCGAGGGGTTCAGATGGTTTATATATAGAATAATGGATACCTGGGAGTGATTACAGACTGGAATCTAATCGAGGGGTTCAGATGGTTTATATATAGAATAATAGATACCCGGGAGTGATTACAGACTGGAATCTAATCGAGGGGTTCAGATGGTTTATATATAGAATAATGGATACCTGGGAGTGATTACAGACTGGAATCTAATCGAGGGGTTCAGATGGTTTATATATAGAATAATGGATACCTGGGAGTGATTACAGACTGGAATCTAATCAAGGGGTTCAGATGGTTTATATATAGAATAATGGATACCTGGGAGTGATTACAGACTGGAATCTAATCAAGGGGTTCAGATAGTTTATATATAGAATAATGGATACCTGGGAGTGATTACAGACTGGAATCTAATCGAGGGATTCAGATGGTTTATATATAGAATAATGGATACCTGGGAGTGATTACAGACTGGAATCTAATCGAGGGGTTCAGATGGTTTATATATAGAATAATGGATACCTGGGAGTGATTACAGACTGGAATCTAATTGAGAGGTTCAGATGGTTTATATATAGAATAATGGATACCTGGGAGTGATTACAGACTGGAATCTAATCGAGGGATTCAGATGGTTTATATATAGAATAATGGATACCTGGGAGTGATTACAGACTGGAATCTAATCGAGGGGTTCAGATGGTTTATATATAGAATAATGGATACCAGGGAGTGATTACAGACTGGAATCTAATCGAGGGGCTCAGATGGTTTATATATAGAATAATGGATACCTGGGAGTGATTACAGACTGGAATCTAATCGAGGGGTTCAGATGGTTTATATATAGAATAATGGATACCTGGGAGTGATTACAGACTGGAATCTAATCGAGAGGATCAGATGGTTTATATATAGAATAATGGATACCTGGGAGTGATTACAGACTGGAATCTAATCGAGGGGTTCAGATGGTTTATATATAGAATAATGGATACCTGGGAGTGATTACAGACTGGAATCTAATCGAGGGGTTCAGATGGTTTATATATAGAATAATGGATACCTGGGAGTGATTACAGACTGGAATCTAATCGAGGGATTCAGATGGTTTATATATAGAATAATGGATACCTGGGAGTGATTGCAGACTGGAATCTAATCGAGGGGTTCAGATAGTTTATATATAGAATAATGGATACCTGGGAGTGATTACAGACTGGAATCTAATCGAGGGGCTCGGATGGTTTATATATAGAATAATGGATACCTGGGAGTGATTACAGGCTGGAATCTAATCGAGGGGTTCGGATGGTTTATATATAGAATAATGGATACCTGGGAGTGATTACAGACTGGAATCTAATCGAGGGGTTCAGATGGTTTATATATAGAATAATGGATACCTGGGAGTGATTACAGACTGGAATCTAATCGAGGGGTTCAGATGGTTTATATATAGAATAATGGATACCTGGGAGTGATTACAGACTGGAATCTAATCGAGGGGTTCAGATGGTTTATATATAGAATAATGGATACCTGGGAGTGATTACAGGCTGGAATCTAATCGAGGGGCTCGGATGGTTTATATATAGAATAATGGATACCTGGGAGTGATTACAGACTGGAATCTAATCGAGGGGTTCAGATGGTTTATATATAGAATAATGGATACCTGGGAGTGATTACAGACTGGAATCTAATCGAGGGGTTCAGATGGTTTATATATAGAATAATGGATACCTGGGAGTGATTACAGGCTGGAATCTAATCGAGGGGTTCAGATGGTTTATATATAGAATAATAATGGATACCCGGGAGTGATTACAGACTGGAATCTAATCAAGGGGTTCAGATGGTTTATATATAGAATAATAATGGATACCTGGGAGTGATTACAGACTGGAATCTAATCGAGGGGTTCAGACGGTTTATATATAGAATAATGGATACCTGGGAGTGATTACAGACTGGAATCTAATCGAGGGGTTCAGATGGTTTATATATAGAATAATGGATACCTGCGAGTGATTACAGACTGGAATCTAATCGAGGGGTTCAGATGGTTTATATATAGAATAATGGATACCTGGGAGTGATTACAGACTGGAAACTAATCGAGGGGTTCAGATGGTTTATATATAGAATAATGGATACCTGGGAGTGATTACAGACTGGAATCTAATCGAGGGGTTCAGATGGTTTATATATAGAATAATGGATACCTGGGAGTGATTACAGACTGGAATCTAATCGAGGGGTTCAGATGGTTTATATATAGAATAATGGATACCTGGGAGTGATTACAGACTGGAATCTAATCGAGTGAGTGCAAAAGACAAGGCTGAAGCGTTCGCAAACATCTTCCGCCAGAAGTGCCAAGTAGATGTTCCTTCTCAGCCTAATCCTGAGGTCTCCACCATCACAGAAGCCAGTCTTCAGCCAATTTGATTCACTCCACGTGATAGCAAGAAATGGGTGAGCGCACTGGATACAACAAAGGCTGTGGGCTCCGACAACATCCCGGCTGTAGTGCTGAAGACTTGTGCTCCAGACCTAGCTACACCTCTAGCCAAGTTGTTCCAGTACAGCTACAACACTGGCATCTACCCGAAAAAATGGAAAATTGCTCAGGTATGTCCTGTCCACTAAAAGCAGGACAAATCCAACCTGTCAATTACCATCCTATCAGCATACTCTCAATTATCAGAAAAGTGATGGAAGAAGTCTGCAACAGTGCTATTAAGTCATCAATAACCTGCTCACCAATGCTGAATTTGGGTTCCACCAGGACCACTAGGCTCCAGACCTCATCACAGCCTTGGTCCAAATATGGACAATAGAGCTGAATTCCAGAGGTGAGGTGAGAGTGACTGCCCTTAACATCAAAGCAGCATTTAACTGACTGTGGCATCAAGGAGCTCCAGTACAACTGAAGTCAAAGGAGATCAGAGGAACACTCTCCAGTGGCTGGAGTCACACCTAGCACAAAGGAAGATGGTTATGGTTGTTAGAGGCCATTCATCTTACCCCCAGCAACCCAGAGGCCTGGACTAATGAGCCAGAGACAGAAGTTCAAATCCCACCATGGCAGCTGGGGAATTTAAATTCAATTAATCAAATAAATCTTCAGTAAAAAGCTAGTATCAGTAATGGTGACCATGAAACTATCGAATTGTCATAAAAACCCATCTGGTTCACTAATGTCTTTAAGGGAAGAAAATTTACCGGTCTGGCCAATATGTGACTCCAGACCCACAGCAATGTGGTTGACCCTTAACTGCCCTCTGAAATGGCCTAGCAAGCCACTCAGTTGTATTCAAGAAGATGGCTTACCACCACCTTCTCGAGAGCCATTAGGGATGGGCAATAAACGCTGGCCTTACCAGCGATGTTCACATCCCGTGAATGAATTTTTTTTAAATCTTAGCGGGCAAACAGGGCCTCTGGAGTGGGTCTTGAACCCGCAACCTTCTGACTCAGAGGCGAGAGTGGCATTAGAGAGATGGGCTTTAGTGGGAGAGTTACAGTACTAGAGTAATGTGCTTTATGAAAGCTACAGCACTAGAGGGCTGAGCTTCAATGAGAGAGATTGGGCACTAGAGGGATGAGCTTCAATGAGAGAGATTGGGCACTAGAGGGATGAGCTTCAATGAGAGAGATTGGGCACTAGAGGGATGAGCTTCAATGAGAGAGATTGGGCACTAGAGGGTGGTGTATGTGGTGTATGTGCCTTTAAGAGCAATTATGGTGTATGTGCCTTTAAGAGCCCCAGGTGTGCGTAATGCCGGTAATTGCCACTTGGGCTATATAAGCCTGTGTATTGTGTATATCCTTTAGAAACCCCCCCCCAGACTTGCTTAGTAAATACCTATGAACCAACTCCTGTCTTCAGTGTCTTTATCTACACACGGACACTACAGTGGCGACGAAGTGGAAACGGACTTACCTGCAATTCGGCAGCACCTCAAGGACATCGATTCCTCCAGCGTCCAGAAGACTCAAGGAAGTAAGAGAAACTGTGGTTTCACCAGCTGGCCAAGCTGGTGACAGGTACTGCGCTAATCCTTCCTGGGCGTCAGGCTGGAGCTCCAGCGGCGGGCTCTACAGCTGAGACAGGCAGCGAAATCGGAGGCAAGCAATAACGGACTGGGAGGGTGCACTCGAGAGACGGCCGGCGCGGGAAGCAGGTCAGCGTTTAGACCTCCGTCGGGAACGAGTCTCCAACAGTGAATAAACAGAAACCACAGTAAAACAGCGTTGTTATCGGTAGCAGCGGCGGGAAAGCGCGGGAAGCGCCATATCGTTGATACAGAGAAAAAAAAAGCGCGGGAAGCGCCATATCTTTTCTGAAATGCCTAAATCTGGTAATATTGAGGCTTTTGATGGCGAAATAGAAGATTGGACCACATACGTGGAAAGAGTAGAGGTTTATTGCACTGCAAATGGAATAACAGATGAAAAAAAAGCTTCAGTACTTCTGAACTTAATGGGCGCGAAGACATACGGGCTGTTACGAAATTTAATCACTCCAGCCAAACCAAAGGACAAGACTTTTAAAGAAATTGTTGATACCCTGCAGGAGCATTTAAACCCAACACCGCTGCTGATAGCGGAACGATTCAAGTTCTTCAAGAGAAATCAACACAAAAATGAAAGTAACGCTGATTACCGAACCAAATTAAGAAAGCTATCAAAGTACTGCCAATTCGGAGCAGGACTATCGGATTATCTTCGAGACAAATTTGTTTGCGGTCTCTTAAGTGAAGGAACACAAAAAAGACTGCTTTCTGAAAAAGATTTAACATTGGACAAAGCTTTCAGTATGGCTGTATCATGCGAAGCAGCAGCAAAAGGAGCTGCAGAGATACAACAAGAGACACAGGACTTCGGCACCCATAAAATGACACAGGGGTTCGAAAGATGTTATCGCTGCGGCAGATCCACCCATAACCAGAGGGACTGCTGGTTCAAGGGCAAAGCATGCAGGCAATGTGGTAAGATTGGACACATTGCACGGGTATGCCAATCTGGACAAAATAAATCCACTGACAGGAAACAAAAAATCAATAAAGAAAAGTACAGGAAGGTACAAATGATGACGGACAATAGCTCCGAAGACCAGAATAGCGATAGCGACTCCGGAAACAAGAGACTAAGCTGTCTCAAATTACATAATGTACTTGCCAAAGAGGATTACCAAACCATTTGGGTTACCCTCACAATAGCAGGGTCCCCAGTTAAAATGGAGCTAGATACAGGATCAGCTCTAACCATAATAAATCGACGAGATTACGAGAGGCTATTTTCGCATATACCTCTAAAAGACACATCCATTATCTTAAAAACATATACGGGGCAGAAAGTCTACCCCAAAGGAAAAATAAGGGTGCCTGTGGTATACAACGGCAAAGAAATACAAAAGTTGTATTTATACATTCTACAAGATGGTGGTCCACCGTTGTTGGGACGTGAATGGATAAGGAAGATACGTTTAGACTGGCACTCCATTCAGGCACTGACGGTGACCAGTAAGGAAAAAAACAATGATGACATCATACCTGAACGATTAAAAGACATCTTGGCCAACGCCAAAGAAGTGTTTCAAGAGAAACTAGGAACCTTGAAAGGCATCACCGCCTCAATAAAAGTGGAAGATACAGCAATTCCAAAATTTTTTAAGGCAAGACCGGTGCCATACACGATACATCCGGCAGTCGAGGCAGAACTGGAGAATTTGGAAAAGGCAGGCGTATTATCCAAAATAGATTGGAGCGAATGGGCAACACCCATCGTTCCAGTCATGAAAAAAACATTGAAAAATAACTCTGAGGAACAGAAAAAAATTCGCATCTGTGGGGACTTTAAGGTGACTGTAAACCCGGTCCTTCACACGGTACAGTATCCTCTTCCGAGGATAGAAGATATTTTCGCCTCACTATCCGGAGGGAAACGTTTCACAAAAATTGACTTGGCACAGGCATATCTACAGATGGAGGTTGAGGAGACCTCTAAAAAGTATCTCACAATAAACACACACAAAGGCCTGTACCAGTACAATCGACTGGTTTTTGGAATAGCATCAGCTCCAGCTATCTGGCAAAGAGCTATGGAGCAAGTCCTGCAAGGGATTCCGGGGACTCAATGCTACCTAGACGACATCCTTATAACAGGAGAAAACGACAACGAGCACCTTGCCAATTTGGAGCAGGTGCTCACTAGGCTGAAAGAACGGGGCCTACGAGCAAATCGCCCCAAGTGCGAATTTTTCCAAAATCAGATATCATATTGTGGCCACATAATTAATAAGGAAGGGTTGCATAAGTCACCTGAAAAAATTGAAGCAGTTATAAAAGCCCCAGCACCTGAAAATGTTTCACAATTAAGGTCATTCCTGGGATTAATAAATTACTATCATAAATTTTTACCGAACTTATCAACTATTCTACACCCTCTTAATGATCTTCTACAGACAGGAGTGATTTGGAAATGGAACGAAGACTGTAAACGTGCCTTCCATAAATGTAAAGACTTAATCACATCCGAGAAAGTTTTGGCTCATTACAACCCATCACTGCCAATCAGACTGGCGTGCGATGCATCCCCTTACGGCATAGGAGCGGTGTTGTCCCATAGATTCCCTGATGGCTCGGAACGGCCGATAGCTTTTGCGTCACGCTCATTGAACTCAGCTGAGCGTAACTATGCCCAGATAGACAGGGAAGCACTCAGCCTGGTATGGGGAGTGAAGAAATTCAACCATTACCTACATGGACAAAAATTTACCTTGCTGACTGACCATCAACCCCTCATCTCCATATTCAACCCTAAAAAAGGTGTCCCCATTATGACGGCACAAAGACTACAGAGGTGGTCCCTTTTTCTAGGGGCACACCAATACAACATTGAATACAAAGGGTCAAAACAGCATGGGAATGCTGACGGTTTATCGCGCCTACCGTTGCCAACGATAGAAGAGGCACCTACAGTAGACCCAGTAGAGATATTCCACTCTACCATAGTGGAATGTCTACTGGTGACAAATTCTGCCATTGAAAGGGAGACAAGAAATGACCCTACTCTCTCATGGGTCTACGATTTAACAGTGAAGGGATGGCCAGCACATGGCGAACCACTGTTGCCAGCATTCTCGCAAAGAAGAGAACAGCTGTCAGTGTGCCGAGGAACCTTGATGTGTGGATCCAGGTGGTGATTCCACCCAAACTCCAGGATAAAGTGCTAAAGGAGCTTCACGAGGGGCATCTGGGTGGAGTGAAAATGAAGAACCTAGCTAGGGCGTTTGTATGGTGGCCAGGTATCGATGGAGACATCGAAGACATGACCAAGAACTGCCTAGGATGCCAGAAGGTCCAAAATGCTCCGCCACAGGCCCCTCTACATCCATGGGAGTGGCCCTCCTCTCCCTGGCAAAGGGTGCACATCGACTTTGCTGGTCCATTTATGGACTCAATGTTCTTAATCGCAGTTGATGCACACTCCAAGTGGCCGGAGGTAATAAAGATGTCCTCCACCACCACGGAAAAAACCATCACAGTATTAAGGACCATATTTGCCAGGAATGGGCTGCCGGAACAAATATGTTCTGATAATGGACCGCAATTTGTGTCCGAAGAATTCAGAAAGTTCTTAAAGAACAATGGGGTAAAGCACTACACGTCCGCCCCATACCATCCCGCCACCAATGGATTGGCTGAAAGGTTTGTCCAGACCTTCAAGAAAGCCATCAAGGCCATGGGTAATGAAGACATAAAACTTCAGCACAAGGTGGGTAACTTCTTATTTGCATATAGGAATGCAACGCATATGGTTACTAACCAAACTCCCGCCATGATGTTCTACAATAGAAACCTAAGATGCCATCTGGATTTGGTCAAACCCAACATCCGAAGGGACGTGGAGAACCGGCAGTTCCAGGACATGAGTGAAAGGCCAACTAGGGCCTTCCAGATAGGCCAACCGGTTTTGGCCCGGGACTACCGTACCGAGAAATGGCAGCCTGGAACTATCTGCACACGATTAGGACCACTGATGTATACCGTGGACATCGGAGACAGCATAATAAGGCGCCATGCTGACCAAATCATCAAGTCATCCGAAAAGGGACAACCTACACCACCACTCTATACATCTAACGATGAAGTAGAGATACCCATATCTACCTCCGATCCGGTGATACTGGAGCCCGATGAACCCGACACTGGCCTTCAAGCCGAATCAGCCTTGCCAGAAGAACCTACTACACCACCAGAAACTACTACACCCCCGAGGCGTTATCCGGACCGAGTCAGGAAGCCTCCTGAGAGACTAACTTATAATTAATTAATACAGCAATGTATATTATTTTGCATATAACATGTAATTAATAATTACTTAAAATATGATGTACTAGTTAGCTAGAAGGGGAGGAATTGTGGTGTATGTGCCTTTAAGAGCAATTATGGTGTATGTGCCTTTAAGAGCCCCAGGTGTGCGTAATGCCGGTAATTGCCACTTGGGCTATATAAGCCTGTGTATTGTGTATATCCTTTAGAAAACCCCCCCCCCAGACTTGCTTAGTAAATACCTATGAACCAACTCCTGTCTTCAGTGTCTTTATCTACACACGGACACTACAGTGTAGGCCTGACTCAATCGTGGCTTTCAAAAGGGAATTGGATAAATACCTGATGGAAAAAAATTTGCAGGGCTACAGGGAAAGGGCGGAGGAGTGGGACTAGCTGAAGTGCTCTTGCAGAGAACCAGCACGGGCTCAATGGGCCGAATGGCCTCCTACTGTGCTGTAACCGTTCTTTGATTCTATACTCCAGTGCTGCATAGTGAAAAATATAAAATGATATTAATACTGTCACTGCCCTTTTTAAATGAAGTGTCTCATACAATTAAACCCAAATTGTAATTTAAAAATGATCAACCATTGATTAAAGCAACCAAACCGTATCAGGTATTTTTTCATGGTGGTGGATAATGTGACTCACAGTTGAATGTCAGCAGAAATCAAATATAAGATGCCTGTGGGAGGTATTAAACTATACTGGTTAGCACATTTCTGACACACCTCAATAAAGACACAATGCTGATCTTGCTTCCCCAGATGAATTTTACTCCATGATTGTCTAACTTGATGTTACCGTGGACCTGACTTACCCTTTTTTAAGTTCTGTTTAATAGTATAGAGATGATGCCGAGAAGGACTAATGACTATATACGTGCTGGGCTATTGCCAGGGGTGACATACCACCCTTACGGGTAAATCTCCAGTAAGATTATCCTACACAGGACTTTGAAAGAAAATATTTGTCTTGAATTGATTTTGCCCACAAGGAAGAAAGCAAAATCATTTGAGGAGTTCCCGGGAATCAAATGTGACTTTCAAGTGGTTGTGGCAGAGCATGTGAGGGCAGGCTGCTTGACTAACCTTGCCTCCAGGGAATGGAGTGATAGACTGGAGAGAATTAAAGAGCGAGGAGGAGTATACATAGATACATAGAAGATAGGAGCAGGAGTAGGCCATTCGGCCCTTCGTGCCTGCTCCGCCATTCGATGAGATCATGGCTGATCCTTTAATTCAGTATCCCGTCCCCGCCTTCTCTCCGTAACCCTTAACCCCTTTTGCCCGTAGAAATATATCTAATTCCCTCTTAAATATATTTAATGAGCTGGCGTACACTGCCCTCTGTGGCAATGAGTTCCACAGGTTCACCACTCTCTGAGTGAAGAAATTCCCCCTCATCTCTGTCCTAAATGGTTTAGCCCTTATCCTTAAATTATGTCCTCTAGTTCTGTTCTCACCCGCCAAGGGAAACATTCCTTCTGCATCCAGTCTGTCTAGACCTGTCAGAATTTTATACACTTCTATGAGGTCCCCTCTCAATCTTCTAAACTCCAGTGTGTACATCCCTAAACTACATAGTCTCTCCTCATAGGTCATTCCCGCCATTCCTGGTATCAGCCTGGTGAATCGCCGCTGCACCCCCTCCATGGCAAGAACATCCTTCCTCAGATGAGGCGACCAAAACTGTACACAGTACTCGAGGTGTGGTCTCACCAGTGCCCTGTACAGCTGCAGCAAGGTATCCCTGTTCCTGTATTCTAACCCTTTTGCTATGAAGGCCAGCATACCGTTTGCCTTCTTGACCGCCTGTTGCACCTGCATGCTCGCCTTCAGTGACTGGTGTACAAGAACACCCAGGTCTCTCTGTACTTCCCCCTCTCCCAATCTATTGCCATTTAAATAATAATTTGCCCTCCCGTTCCTGCACCCAAGGTGGATAACTTCGCACTTGTCCACATTATAGTGCATCTGCCATTTATCCGCCCAATCGCCCAGTCTGTCCAAATCGCTCTGGAGCTTCCTGGTCTCTTCCTCTGAGCCCACCCCCCCTCCTAGTTTAGTGTCGTCTGCAAATTTGGAAATGCTGCATCCGACTCCCTGATCCAGGTCATTAATGTAAATTGTGAACAGCTGGGGGCCCAGGACAGATCCCTGTGGTACCCCACTTGTTACTGCCTGCCATTCAGAAAATGAGCCGTTTATTCCAACTCTCTGTTTTCTATCTGACAGCCAGTTCCCTATCCACGCCAAAACTTTCCCCTTTATCCCATGAGCCTCAATTTTCCATGCTAATCTTTTATGTGGGACCTTATCGAAGGCCTTTTGGAAGTCCAGGTACACCACATCTACTGGCTCTCCCCCATCTATTCTACCAGTTACTCCCTCAAAAAATTCCAATAGATTAGTCAAGCACGATTTACCCTTTGTAAATCCATGTTGACTCTGTCCTATCCTGTCCCCATTTGCTAAGTGCTCCGCTATTTCATCCTTAATGATGGACTCCAGCATTTTGCCCACAACTGATGTAAGGCTTACAGGTCTGTAATTACCTGCTTTTTCCCTACCCCCCTTTTTGAATAGTGGGGTAACGTTAGCTACCCTCCAATCCATCGGCACTGTTCCCGAGTCTAATGAATTCTGAAAAATCATCCTTAGTGCATCCGCTATCTCTAGGGCCACCTCCTTCAGTACCCTAGGATGCATGTTATCAGGCCCTGGGGATTTGTCCACCTTCAATCCCTTTAGCTTCCTTAACACCATATCCTTAGAGATATTGATTTGCGTCAGTTCCTCCTTTGCCAATGTCCCTATTTTTCCCGATATCCCAGGGAGGTTTTTTGTGTCTTCCTTCGTAAAGACTGACCCAAAGTATGCATTTAGTTGATCTGCCATTTCCTTATTTCCCATTATATATTCCCCCGTATCTGACTGCAATGGACCAACTTTGGTTTTCACTAAATAAACTACTTGCTTTTTCTCCAGCACCTTGTACAACTGACTATTATTCATCAATGAGTCTTGTCAGCTGTGACTCAGTGGGTAGCACTCTCACCTCTCCGTCAGAAGATTGTGGGTTCAAATCCTACTTGATGGGACTTGAGCTCATGATCTAGGCTGACACTCCAGTGCAGTACTGAGGGAGTGCTGCACTGTCGGAGGTGCCGTCTTTCGGATGAGATGTTAAACCAAGGCCCTGTCTGCTCTCTCAGCTGGATGTAAAAGATACCGTGGCACTATTTCAAAGAAGAGCAGGGGAGTTCCATCGGGTGTCCTGGCCAACGTTTATCCCTCAACCAACATCACTAAAACACATTATCAAGTTGCTGTTTGTGGGAGCTTGCTGTGCGCAAATTGGCTGCCACATTTCCTACATTACAACAGTGACTACACTTCAAAAATGCTTTATTGGCTGTAAAGCGCTTTGGAACATCCTGAGGTCGTGAAAGGCTCTATATATCTTTAGTTCTTTCTTTGACTATAAGGCAGGATGAGCTGCTTGAGCCATTTGGATAAATTACAGGACTCGCAATCCAGCGAACGTGAGTTCGAATCCCACATGGGCAGTTTGAAAAATTGAATTCAGTTTAAAAAGGAATCTAGTAATAAAAAGCTGGTATCAGTAAAAGTGACCATGAAGCTGTTAGATTGTTGTAAAAACCCAACGGGTTCACTAATCCCCCTTACCCGGTCTGGGCCTATATATGACTCCAGTCCCACACCAACATGGTTGACTCTGACCTACCCTCTGAATTGGCCTAACAAGCCACTCAGTTGTCCCAAAAACCTCTCGGGTCATCTAGGGATGGGCAATAAATGCCAGCCTTGCCAGTGACGTCCACATCCCGAAAATGAATAAAAAATAATGAAAAATGTTTGTAACGAGGGAAAGTGGCTCCCCCGATGGCCCATTGGGTAAATGCACCCCTGGTAAGGTACTGAGCTGCACAAATTAGGAAGGGCTTCCGGGTTTGTCGCTGGCGCGTACCTTGTCTTTAGCTCTGGCATCGTTAGGGTGGCTGCAATTGCCCTCGGCATCCTTGGACTAATGCTGCCATGCCCCTTTAAACACTATTCTATCAGCCGGGACAGTGGACTTCTTTAAATTGGCCCCAGCTTCCTTGGCCTAATGATGCCTTGCCCCTTTAAACACCATTCCATCAGCCAGGATGGTGGGCGGCTTTACAATTGGCCTCAGTGTCATCTGGTGGCCCCTGCTGGAGAGGGCACAGGTACCCAGGTTGGGTGAGGACAAGAGTTGGCCCAACTGTGATGCTCCTTGTGGTCGAATAGCCTGCTGTCCCATAAGCTCACACATGAAAGATGGGCACGGCACCACTATCCATAGGACGAAACTCCAGCTCGAGCCAGCGCCTTAAGGGTAAGTAGGGAGAAAAGGGGAAACATGTTAGAAAGAAGACGAGGATATATGCTATAAGCTATGAATCAATCTGGCCCCAATTTTCCATCTGTCCCTAATGCCTCACAGGTATAAGGGTTACAGTGGTAAAATGTGCAAATGAGGATGAGTCCATCTTGAGACCGTACAGCCCACCTTTAGATCACTTCATGAAAACTCCCAGTCCGAATTGGCTCCTTATAACTGCATTCACAAAGATCGCACATTTTAAAACTGCAATGAGTCTAATATTACACCAGTCTGCCTGATTGGCATTACCGCACTAACTGGGCCGTGGATCAATGGAACCTTAGCCTGCTCACTACTGAGGGAAATGCTTGGGAAAGGTTTTACGATCTGTGACAGAAGGGAACTGGTTGGCGCTGTAGGTTTGCACACTGCCCTTTCAACTGTGGGGCCTACCGAGACTGAGAGGATGAAAATCTCACAAAGACTGCTTTGTGAGATTAATTTGTGGTTGGCCTCCACTCAATTCTCATGATTGGCTAATGATGATCAGGTGCCCACCCCTTCTCCCTCCACACCACCACCCCCCCACCCCGCAGTCAAAGAGCGTGCCAACTCACAGCTGGCTTTCACACGGCCACTTGGGTAAGGTACCTGGGGGCTGTCGGTGCCCATCAACCTTTAACCTTCTTGAACCGCCCCCTCCACCGCCACACACAAGGATCGCGAGGGGAAGGGGGGGAATTTGACTCACGCTGGGTCGCAACCAGATTGAGAATCCACCAAATTTAACATCCCTACTACACCAGGAGAGAGGAGACATTTGACGCCCTCCCCCCAACCTTCAATCCACATTTAGCAGTACCTTTTCCCTCCTTGTTGCCAAGTGGGTGAAGAAAAATGTTGATGATGTTTAACTTGGCCTCCGTAAGGCCCGATCGTTCAGTAAGAACTGTGCTCCCCAGCATCAACTTCCTGTAAACATTCCATACCTGTCAAAATAGGACCTCAGAAAGCTTGAGCTGCGAGGCCGGAACATAATGCCACACGTCTGTGTGTTGCCGCTTCTCGTGGGCTCGTTGTCTTGAGTTACCGATTTTTTTTTAAATTTAGAGGCCGGGAATTTACTCGGAGACTTCTCCCTTCCGCCCCGTCGTAACCCCAGTGGAAACCCATCGACGCGTGTAGGCGGGGTTTGCGGCGAAGTTACGGCGGCAGAGTGGGATCGGGGGGGAAGGGGAGGGTGGGGAGACCCTCCGGAAAATCCCCAGTGATGTTCTCTCGGAGCAGGCTTTGTTTCCTGAGGCAGCCGGCATCAGGCTGAGCTGCAACCTCAGCTCAAATTCTGCATGTTAAAGGGAAAAAGAGAAAGTCGCATTTACGTCCTGCCCTCACAAAAAACACCCCCGAGCGCTTCGTATCTACTGAATTTCTTGGAAGTGCAGTGACTGTTCTTATGTAGGCAAACGCGACAGCTATTTGCACACAGCAAGATCCCACAAACAGTAATGAGATAAACAACCTGTTGTGCTGGGGGTGGGGGGTGCGTTGCTGGTGAGGTAGCAATGTTGGCGCTCTTCTTCAAGTAGTGCCATGGGATCTTCACCGTCCCCTTGAACCATTAGCACAAGCAGACAGAATGAACACCTCAGCTGAAGGATGCTGCCTCCAGCAAAGCAACACTTATTCAGTACTGCGCTGGAGTGTGAGCCCAGATTGTGTGCTTGTGTGTTGGAACATAGGAATTGCTAGATGAACTAAGACCAAGGTCCATCTAGTTCACCTTCTACCATCCTGGTAGGCATACAATACAACGCTCATGGAGTTGTTGACTAATCATGGCAATCAATCTCTATCAATTAGTCTACAACAGACCCAGACGTGAGGCGAGGAAAAACCCCCAGCGGTGGAGAGCTTTGGGAACCAGAGGTCCAAAGTCACCTGTTGCTCCCGAGCACGCTGCACTCGCCACACGTCATGTCTCAAATTACTCAAACACTGGATCCCAAAATGGAGTGCGCCTTCAACCCATAACCATCTGACGCAGAGGCAAATGTGCTATCGGCTGAGGCAGGCTGATGTTTGGGTCAGAGTAAGGTCACTATAATCCTTATCGACAATTTGTTGATGTAAGCAGGCCGGGGACTTTTGTGTTCTTGTGTTTCCGACATATAAAAATTAGTTGGGTGAGTAGAATAACTATTGAGAGGGCCCTTGAACTAGACCGTGGAAAGAGAGAAGAGATAGGGCCAGTTATGATGAGAAAATGACATACTGTATATGTTGTGTATGTAATATGTGTGCTACTTTGAACCTATGGACAGGACTGCACTACTTGTTGGGCGTAGTGATACGCAGTACCACTCCTGGCCATAGGGGTATAAATAGTACTGTGGGTACTGATCTCCCCTCAGTTCCCGCCTGTGGGCATGAAGTAAAGACCTATGTATAATCCCATCCTCGTCGCCAGTGTTAAGTATGTGTATTGTATTGAACAATTAACACAAAGACTTAAACGTATAACTCAAACAGGTCTTTACTGGTTGGAGGTAGGGACTATACATAGGTCTTTACTTCATGCCCACAGGCGGGAACTGAGGGGAGATCAGTACCCACAGTTGTAGCACACATATTACATACACAACAGTATAATGGGTGTTATGTCCAAATAAGCACTCGAATTGGTGTGGTAATAGCTAGCTGCTTTTATTTTTAGGCCTTCTGGAATATTCCATTAAAGAATAACAAATGCTAAAAGAGAAGACATTGGAATGTAAGTGTTACAATGTGCTTACTCACATCGGTGTTCAATTAACAATAACACGCATATCAAATGACATATCAGTGGCATATCAGTGGCATATTGTTCAGTCTGAGGCCGTTCAGAGGAATCATAACCTTGATCAGTCATAACTATGAGGAATGCCTGGAGAATCTTGGCTTCTTTAGCCTTAAAAAGAGGTGACTGAGCGATCAACTTACGGAGGTGCACAGGGCAGTAAAGGCAGATAAGAACACTATTTCAAACTAAACCATGACAGCAGGACATGCAGGTGCAGCTTCAAACTGGGAAAAGGAAAACTTAGGACTAATATCAGGAAGTTTTACTTCACACCAAGAGTAATCTGCACTTGGAATAGATTTCTGGAAAGGTTAATGGAGGTAAAAGATCTGGAATCATTTAAGGAACATCTGGATGCTCTGGCCGGGGGGCCGGCGGGGGGGTCTGTGGGGCCTCTCTGAATGGATGGATGAGCTAAGATGGGCTGAATGGCCTTTCTCCTCTGTATCTATCTTGTGATCTTATGAGCATAGTAACAGGAGTAGACCAATCAACCCCACGAGCCTTTACAAAAAGAACTTTATATCAGGTTGGAATTAAAGTTTAAAACATCAGGGCCTAGAAATTCAGTGGGCTGCGCCACCCGTTAGCACCCAAAGAGGGCACTTAGTGGGTTTTGCGCCACTGGCCACGCCTCCCGCTAAATTTAGCGGGACGCTAATGGCGGCGCTAGCCGTTAGCGCTGTGCCGCCACCGATGACATCAGCGGTGTGCGCAGCGCCCCGCTACCGCCCCAATCGCGAAATTTGGTAGCGCCCCCTGCTTTAACGCCGGTCACAATTTGCGACCGGTTCAGGGGGGCCTACCTGCGGCGGTAGAGGCGCGGAGGCGCGGGGCGGCCATTTTTTTTGCTGGCCGCCTGCCAGCACCTCTTCGCGCCGCCGTCCCCAGCCTCCTGAGGCCCCCCCCCCTGCGTTGTGCCGGCTGTGTCCCAAGAGTCCGGCACTTCTCCTCGGTGCCGGGCTCTTTTGCCGGCACTCGCGATCGCCGATCGCGCTGCAGCAGGTCCCTCCCCTTTAAGAAGGGGATGAAGGCCTGCAGTACCACAGTGCACCGTGCCGCAGCGTGTGGCGCTGCGGCACGTTGCGCTGCGATTTTCAGTTGCAGCGCCCCAAGAGGGACACGGGGCACCTCGAGTAGCGCTGCGCTTCCGTCTGGGGCGCTGAAACTGAATATCCGGCGGGCGTTCACGACTCCTTCCGAGGCAGTACTTCCGGCGCCCTGGCGAGACTGGCACCAATTTCTAGGCCCAGCACTTCAGCCTGGGGCTGATGGCTGGGGAAGGGAAAGAAAATCACCCGGAAGTCCCTACTCAGCTACTGCTACTGGGACGGGTCGGCTGAGGGCAGGTTCAGGCTTGGCATGGTCAAATAGCCTGCCCACGTTTGCTGTCTAACCAGCCCTACCACCTAGCCCATGCCCTGCCATCCTCTGATTGTGGCCTCCTGCACATCCTCCCTCTCTCTCTCTCTGCCCCGCCATCTTTGTCCGATCCTGCAACCGTCTCGCCCGACTCGCTGGCACTCTCTTTGGTCACCTGCCCTAATTTCTCCTTATGTGGCTCGGTGTCAAATTTTTTGTCTTATAACACTCCTGTGAAGGGCCTTGGGACGTATTACCACGTTAAAGGTGCTATATAAATACAAGTTGTTGGTGTTGTGAAGCACCATGAAATATTTTGTACGTTAGAAGCACAATATAGATACAAGTTGTTGTCTGGGATTCGGTGGTTAGAATGTCTACTTCAGTGAGCTATCACTGTTCATGGAACTGCGCCCGTGCATAAACCTGAGCTCAGTAATCTCTTTTCATCCAAAGGGTAGCAGACCTATGGAACAAATTAGCAGTCATGGTCCCCAAAATAGACAATGGAAATAGATCCATGGGCAAATTGGATCTGCTCCTGGAGATGATCTAGATAGATATGAATGGGTATGATCTGATAACCATTACAGAGACGTGGTTGCAAGGTGACCAAGGCTGGGAACTGAATAGTCAGGGGTATTTGACATTTCGGACGGATAGGCAGAAAGGAAAAGGAGGTGGGGTAGCTCTGTTAATAAAGGATGAGATCAGTGCAGTAGTGAGAAATGATATTGGCTCAGCAGAGCAAGATGTAGAATCAGTTTGGGTGGAAATAAGAAATAATAAGTGAAAGAAGTCATTGGTGGGTGTAGTCTATAGGCCCCCAAACAATAGCTACACTGTTAGACAGAGTATAAATCAAGAAATAATGGAGGCTTGTAAGAAAGGTACAGCAATAATCATGGGCGATTTTAATCATCATATTGATTAGACAAATCAAATTGGCCAAGGTAGCCTCAAGGAAGAGTTCATAGAGTGTATCCGGGATGGTTTCCTAGAACAATACATTGTGGAACCAACCAGGGAGCAGGCTATCTTAGCTCTGGTACTGTGTAATGAGACAGGATTAATAAATGATCTCAAAGGATCCTCTAGGAAAGAGTGATCATAGCATGGTTGAATTTCAAATTAATTGGAGGGTGAGAAATTTGGGTCTCAAACCAGTGTCCTGATCTTAAATAAAGGCAATTACAAAGGTATGAAGGCAGAGTTGGCTAAAGTGGACTGGGAAAATAGATTAAAGGGTAAGACGGTTGATAAGCAATGGCAGACATTTAAGGAGATATTTCATAACTCTCAACAAAAATATATTCCAGTGAGAAGGAAAGACTTTAAGAGAAGGGAGAACCATTCGTGACTAACTAAGGAAGTAAAGGATGGTATCAAATTGAAAACAAAGGCATACAATGTTGCCAAGATTAGTGGAAGGCCAGAGGATTGGGAAATGTTTAAAAACCAGCAAAGGACGACTAAAAAAATAATAAAGAGAGAGAAGATGGATTATGAGAGTAATCTAGCAAGAAATATAAAAACAGATAGTAAGAGCTTCTACAGGTATATAAAAAGGAAGAGAGTAGCTAAAGTAAACGTTGGTCCCTTAGCGGATGAGACTGGGGAATTAATAATGGGGAACAGGGAAATGGCAGAGACTTTGAACAAATATTTTGTATCAGTCTCCACGGTATAAGACATTAAAACCACCCCAATAATACATAATCAAGGGGCTATAGGGAGGGGGGAACTTAAAACAATCACTATCACTAAAGAAAAAGTACTCGGTAAAATAATGGGACTAAAGGTGGACAAGTTCCCTGGACCTGATGGCCTGCATCCTAGGGTCTTAAAAGACGTGGATGCAGAGATAGTGGATGCATTGGTTGCAATCTACCAAAATTCCCTGGATTCTGGAGAGGTCCCAGCGGATTGGAAAACTGCAAATGTAATGCCCCTATTTAAGACAGAAAGCAGGAAACTATAGACCAGTTAGCCTAACATCTGTTATTGGGAAAATGCTGGAGTCCATTATTAAGGAAGCAGTAGCAGGATATTTAGAAAATCATAATGCAGTCAAGTAGAGTCAGCATGGTTTTATGAAAGGGAAATCATGTTTGACAAATTTGCTGGAGTTCTTTGAGGATGTAACGAGCAGGGTGGATAAAGGGGAACCAGTGGATGTGGTGTATTTGGATATCCAGAAGACATTCGATAAGGTGCCACATAATAGGTTACTGCACAAGATAAGAGCTCACGGGGTTGGGGGTAATATATTAGCATGGATAGAGGATTGGCTAACTAACACAAAACAGAGAGTCGGGATAAATGGGTCATTTTCTGGTTGGCAAACAGTAACTAGTGGGGTGCCACAAGGATCAGTGCTGGGGCCTCAACTATTTACAATCTATATTAATGACTTGGATGAAAGGACCGAGCGTAATGTAGCCAAATTTGCTGATGATATAAAGATAGGTGGGAAAGCAAGTTGTGAAGAGGACACAAAGGCCTAGAAATCCGGTTGGTTGCGCCAGCGATTAGCGCCTAATGAGCCCGAGATTTGGGGCGTTACCCAATTTCCGGCCGGGTGCAGTGATCCCAGCGCTTCCTGCCATATTGAGTAGAATTTTAGCGCCAGTGCTAACTCTTTGCGCTCACTCGCGGGCGCAGCCAGATCATGACGTCATTTCATTGTGCAACGCCTTTTTGGCGCCCCGGACCGGAAATTCAGTGGCGCCCCCCTCCGTTCCACCTAGCGCTATTAGTGACAGTTGGATGGAACGTTACCAGGTCCTTCTCGTACTCGGGGGGCGCTCTTTAAAGGGGACAGCACTAGTATAAAAGCGGCAGCCATTTGGCCTGGCCATCCTGCTCACTGCTGGAGAGAGTTGCAGACCTTCAGGTGCAGAGAGTTCTTTTCATTGAGCCAGAGGAGCCTTGGGACCTTCAGCTCTGTCCAGAACAGTTTGATCCTGAGAGATTACTGCGTCTTACTCGTCTGACAGAATAATGGGAGCTGCTTTGGAGAATAACGTCATCCTGGCTGAACAACTGGCAAGGGCACAGAGACGGAGGGAGAGAGGGCCGGGATTACCCAGAAGGAGGAGGGCCAATGGACGTCGCCAAATCCGACCATACGCTGCCAGGGTTTTTAGGCAGCAGGTCTCATACCTTACCATGTCGGAGGAGCAGTGTCTGCGAAGGCTCAGATTCGGTAAGGATGTTGTGACTGAGCTGTGCCACCTGCTTGCTCAGGATCTGCAGCCGCGGCTACGGTGCAGGACCTCTCTGTTGGTGGCCGTGAAAGTCACTGTTGCCCTCAACTTTTACGCCAGCGGCTCGTTTCAGGCAGCAACTGGGGACATCTCAAATATCTCACAATTTGCGGTGCATTGCTGCATCCGGCAAGTGACAGCTGCCCTCTATAGAAGGAGGCGCAAATTAATCACCTTCCCTGTGACCCTGGAGAAGCAGGGGGAGCGCGCGTAGGGCTTCGCGGCTATTGCGGACTTCCCCATGGTGCAGGGGGCCATTGATTGCACACACGTGGCTTTGCGGGCGCCATTACAGAATCCTGAGGAATTCCGCAACTGCAAGGGGTTCCACTCCCTTAATGTCCAGCTGGTCTGTGATCACCGGCAGATGATCATGGCGGTCAACGCACAATTCCCTGGCAGCAGCCATGACGCCTTCATCCTGCAGCAGACCTCAGTTTCTGACCTTTTTGAGGCCCCGGCTCACCCACGAGGCTGGCTTCTTGGCGACAAGGGCTATCCTCTCTGCCCATGGCTCATGACCCCGCTCCGTTTGCCCAGCACCCCGGCAGAAGAGCATTACAACAACAGCCATCAGGCAACCAGGAACATTGTGGAGCACACAATTGGTGTGCTGAAGCAGCGTTTCCGTTGTCTAGACCATTCGGGGGGCGCCCTACAGTACTCGCCAGAGCATGTGGCGCGCATCGTCGTTGTCTGCTGCATGTTCCACAACCTGGCCATCCGACGCACCCAGCCAATGCCAGCCGACCCTCAAGGTCCAGCAGAGCAGGCGGACGAGGAGGAGGAGGAGGAGGAGGAGCAGCATGTGGACAAGGAGGATCAGGAGGAGGAGGAGGAGGAGGAAGATGGGAGGGCTCCAGAAACTGGAAGGGCCATTCATCAGAGGCTCATAAGGACTCGGTTCTAGACCCCTCGGACGGAATGCTGGCTGTGATTGGAACAGCGCCCTTCGGTTCGCAGTAAGCCTATGAAGGCCACCATGATTGTAAATAGTCTACAGCTCCATTGTAAATAAAACATTTTCTTTATTTTCAAACAAGTGCTTCCTTCCAGCATGACAACGTAATGGTAACAGAAATCATAACTAACAAACTAACAGATAACTGTCTGACAACCCGGCGAGACTAACCAAAACATAACAAACAAACACAGCAGGTGTGGACAGCCTTCATGTCAAAAAAAGACACGTCTTAGCACCTCCCTCTACTGTTGACCCCTTGATGGAGACCGACTCCTCTTACGAGGTCGGCCCCTTCCTTCCCTGCAGCTCCTCCGTAATTGGACCCCAGTGGCTGTGTCAAGGCTGGGGGACGCCTGCTGAGTGTCTGGAAGCGCTGAAGCCCCTGAGGGACGGCCTGGACGACCTCTGGGCTTGGAGGGCCCGCAAGCTGGCTGCTCCAACTGGGCATGTCTGGAAGCAGTCTGCCGTGCAGGTGGTGGCAGCTGCACTGCTGACGTTCCAGCGGTGGCATCAGGAGTGCTCACATGCAGAGAGAGGACACCTGCACCGTGGTCGGCCGACACACTGGCACTCTGATGGGGCCGCACCGGATCATCCGCCACAATCGACTGCTCCACAGATTCATGGCCTGCTGTGGTGCTGCAAGGGCCTGGGGTGATCCTGCCTGATGCAGCTAGTGAAGGGCCATCGATAACTCAAAGACAAGGAGTTTAAAGATTCAACTAAAGGCTTTTAATCACTAAGAACTTTGCAGGTCTTTACACATCGGGTTCGCCTGCTAGAATGACTCATACAGCTCTTGAGACCTTTATATGGCAAGAGACAGGGACGTAGCCAATACACAATAGGAAAAGGGGGTGGTACACACACAATACAAAGCAGGTAAAACACAGGGGGTGATGAAGGCATATATTTCATCACATTCACCCCTTCTACAGATTTAGTCTGTCCGGGGGTGTGATAGTCCTTCCTGAACGTCGCAACAGTACCTCGGGTTCCGACCGGGAGTCTGTGGTGCCCTCCTTGGCATACCCATGTGTTGGGGGTGTTGCAGGTACTTCTGGGGGTGGTAAGCCTGGGGGTGGTGGTGGTTCTTCTGGGGGTGGTAGTGATGGGTCGTCGTCGTCGTCGCTTCCTGCCGAGGCGAGGTCCTTTATGGACACGGTGTCCTCACGCCCGTCGGCGTGCTTGACGTACGCATACTGTGGGTTTGCGTGGAGTAGATGTACTGCCTCCACGAGTGGATCCGTTTTGTGGCCCCTCACATGCTTTCGTAATAGGACGGTCCCTGGGGTGGAGAGCCACGAGGGTAGGGACACTCCTGAGGTTGATTTGCAGGGAAAAACAAACATCTTCTCGTGAGGAGTGGCGTTAATAGCAGTACACAGTAGCGACCTTATCGAGTGGAGCACGTCTGGGAGGACTTCTTGCCAGCGGGAGGTGGGGAGGCCTTTAGACCTTAGTGCTAAGGTGACCGCCTTCCACACTGTCGCGTTCTCCCTCTCCACTTGCCCATTACCCCGGGGGTTATAACTAGTGGTCCGACCCGTGGCTATCCCCTTCGACAGCAGGTATTGGCGCAGTTCGTCGCTCATGAACGACGCCCCCTGTCAGTGTGGATGTAATTGGGCATGCCGAACGTGCAAAACAGGTTGCCGAGGCACTTGATGACCGTGGCACTGGTCATGTCTGGGCAGGGGTAGGTGAATGGGAAGCGGGAGTACTCGTCCACAATGTTGAGAAAGTACACATTGCGGTCGGTGGAGGGGAGTGGTCCCTTGAAATCTAAGCTCAGGCGCTCGAATGGCCGTGTAGCTTTGATCAGGTGGGCTCGGTCGGGCCTGAAAAAACGGGGCTTGCATTCCGCACAGGTGCGGCAGTCCCTGGTCATAGATCGGACCTCCTCGATAGAATAGGGCAGGTTACGGGATTTTATAAAGTGGAATAGCCGGGTGACCCCCGGGTGGCAGAGGCCATTGTGGAGGCCCTGTAGCCTGTCCCCCTGGATGGTGGCACACATCCCTCGTGATAGGGCATCGGGGGATTCGTTGAGGGTCCCCGGGCTATATATTATGTCGTACTCAAATGTGGAGAGTTCGATCCGTCACCTGAGAATTTTGTCGTTCTTGATCTTCCCCCTCTGTTTGGTGTTAAACATGAAGGCTACCGACCGCTGGTCGGTAAGCAGGGTGAAGCATTTGCCGGCTAGGTAGTGCCTCCAGTGCCGCACTGCCTCCACTATGGCCTGGGCCTCCTTCTCTACCGAGGAGTGCCTGATCTCGAGCCCTTGGAGGGTTCTTGAGAAAAAGGCTACGGGCCGCCCATCCTGGTTGAGGGTGGCTGCTAAGGCGAAGTCGGACGCATCGCTTTCGACCTGGAAAGGGATGTTTTCATCCACTGCCCGCAGCGCGGCCTTCTCAATGTCATGTTTAATGCTGTTGAAGGTGGCGTGGGCCTCGGCCGTGAGCGGGAAGGACGTTGATTTCAGGAGGGGACGGGTCTTGTCGGAATAATTGGGGACCCATTGGGCGTAATAGGAGAAGAACCCCAGGCACCTTTTCAGGGCCTTGGGAGTGTTTGGTAGGGGTAGCTCCCGTAGGGGGCGCAATCGGTCGGGGTCCGGACCGATTTCCCCGTTTTCCACCACGCAGCCCAGGATACAGAGGCGCGTGGTGCTAAAGACACACTTATCCTCGTTGTAGGTGAGATTGAGTCTGAGGGTGGTTTTCAGAAATCTCGTGAGGTTCGAGTCGTGGTCTTGCTGGTCGTGGCCACAGATGGTGACGTT
Organism: Somniosus microcephalus; assembly: GCF_052327205.1. Taxonomy (NCBI): domain Eukaryota; kingdom Metazoa; phylum Chordata; class Chondrichthyes; order Squaliformes; family Somniosidae; genus Somniosus; species Somniosus microcephalus. The sequence goes on from NC_140995.1 coordinate 229,181,678, forward strand.
GTCTAGGTATGGGTAGGTGGCTGTTAACTGGTTCTCATCGACCATGCAGTCCATCTCCCGCTGGAAGACCGAGACCCCATTCGTTACCCCAAAGGGGACTCTGAGGAAGTGGTAGAGGCGTCCGTTCGCCTCGAAGGCGGTGTATGGACGGTCCTCCGGCCTAATGGGGAGATGGTGGTATGCCGATTTTAGGTCGATGGTGGAAAACACCCGGTATTGCGCGATTTGGTTAACCATATCCGCTATGCGGGGCAGAGGGTAGGCGTCTAGCTGGGTGTATAGATTAACCGTCTGGCTATAATCTATCACCATCTGCTTCTTTTCGCTACCCTTAACTACTACTACCTGGACGCGCCACGGGCTGGTACTGCATTCGATGGTACCCTCCCGCTTGAGTCTTTCTACTTCCGACGCAATGAACCGTCTATCCTCCCAGCTGTACCGCCTACTCTTGGTCGCTATGGGTCGACAGTTGGGTGCGAGGTTGGCGAACAGAGAGGGGGGCTTGACCTTCAGGGTAGCCAGACCGCACACTGTGAGGGGCGGCTGGGACCCACCGTAGGTAAGCGTGATACTTTGGTGGTGGCACTGGAAGTCCAGACCCAAGATCACACTCACACAGAGATCTGGCATTATCAATAGTTTAAAATCTCTGTAATCATTGCCTTTTACCGACAGCATAACCGCGCAGAAACCTGTGATTTTTGAGGTATGAGTCTTATCAGCCATGGTGATTTTGCCCTGTGTGGGGACTATCGTTAGTGAAAGTCGTTTTACCAGGCTAGGATGAATAAAGCTTTCGGTGCTCCCGCAGTCAATCAAGCATTTAACCTTGTTCCCGTTTACCTCTATGTCCATCATCGATTTAGACAACGGATGCGGCCTGGATTGATCTACTGTGATCGAGGCCACCAGTGGGTCCTGGAGGTCCGTGTAGTCGGGGCAAGATGGTGGACTCCATGAGGGTGGACAAGATGGCTTCCAAGATGGCCGCTCCCACTGCGCGCACGCGGCGGTGGTGGAGTTGGAGGCGGGGTTCCCTCTGCAGACTTTGCTGAAATGTCCTTTCTTCCCGCATTTAAAACAGGTGGTGCCCTTCGCTGGGCACAGATGCCTGGAGTGTTTGTCCTGGCCGCAGAAGTAGCATTTCGGGCCCCGATGCATCGCGGCAGTAGTGGGGCTCCTGGGTGGGGGCTGGGGCTCCGATGGTGCTGGGCTGGCCTGAGACCTGGGAGGTGAAGATGGCTTCCAAGATGGCGGCCCCCATGGCGCGCACGAGGCGGAGTGGGCCGCGTGGCCTGGGGAACAGGATTCAGAGTTCCTCTGGGCCATATCCAGCGATCGCGCTATACCCATAGCCTGTTTTAAATCCAGTCCCTCCTTTTCAAACAGCTTCTGCCGAATGTAATTTGAGCTGAGGCCCGCAATAAAGGAGTCTCGGATCAGCTCCTCCGTGTACACGGTGGCAGACACGGCCTTACAGTTACAGTCTCTGCCCAGTACTTTTAGGCTTAGCAGAAAGTCCTCTAGTGACTCACCATGCCGCTGCGTGCGAGTAGTCAGAAGATGCCTGGCGTACACCTCGTTTATTGGCCGCACGTAGTGGGCCTTCAGAATGGTGCAGGCATCCCCGTAGCTGGTGGCGTCTTGGATGAGAGGGGAGACCCGATGGCTCACCCAGTTTCGCAGGATTCCCAGTTTCACGTCTCCGGTGGCGGCTGCTATGGCGGTGGATGAGTTTGCAATGAAAAATTCGAAGCATTGGAACCAGTGTCCGAACTGTGTAGCTGCGTCTGAGGCATGGGGGTCCAGGTCCAAGCGCTCTGGTTTCAGGAGTCGATCCATCTTGTTGTTTTAGTGATTAAAATTGAAGGGCCATCGATAACTCAAAGACAAGGGCCTAGAAATTGAGTTGGCGCCGCGCCAGGGCTTTAGCGCCGGAAATTTAGCGCCGGCGCTAAGTCCCCCTGCGCGCGCCAAAAATTCAGTAGCGCCGCGCCCAGACGGCTGCCGGCGCTACTGGAGGGTGTCAGCGCCTCGCAATGGGCGCTGACTGCCGCATTGCAGCGCTAATCCGCCGCTGCGGCACCCGATGCGGTGCGGCAGGCTGGGGAAGTGCAGGCCTCCTCCTTCCGTTAAGGAGGAGCTGCCTGCACCCGACCGCTGGCCGTTGATCTGTGGAGAAAAATGAGCCTGGCACCTCGGAGAAGTGCCGGGCTCGCGGCCCACACGCATCTGTGCCGCGGGGGGGTGTTGGAGGAGTCCGGGGAGGGAGGTGCGGGCAGGCGGCCGCCGGGAAAGCGGCCGGCCGCCGCGCGACCTTAATGCGCCGGCGCTAAGACCCGTAGCGAACTTTTGAAAAATCGTTGGTTGCGGCTGCCACGGGCGAGGCGGCCGCAACTCAATTTCGGCATTCGGGCGTGTTGCCACGGCAACCGGGACGCTGCGCACACCGATGACGTCATCGGTGCCGGCGCAGCGCAACCGGCTAACGCCGATAGCAGCGCCCAAGTGAATTTCTCAATCGGCTGTACTTGCGGCGCTAGGCCCTCTAGCGCCTCAAAATGGGCGCTAACCCCACTCAATTTCTAGGCCAAGGAGTTTAAAGATTCAACTAAAGGCTTTTAATCACTAAGAACTTTGCAGGTCTTTACACATCGGGTTCGCCTGCTAGAATGACTCATACAGCTCTTGAGACCTTTATATGGCAAGAGACAGGGGCGTAGCCAATACACACAATAGGAAAAGGGGGCGGTACACACACAATACAAAGCAGGTAAAACACAGGGGGTGATGAAGGTATATATTTCATCACAGCTAGGGTGGCAGCAGTGAGTGTTCGCGTGGCCTCAATTTGCGTGTGGACGAGGCCAGCAAGTGACTGCGTGGCAGCAGTGAGGACCTGCGTGGCAGGTTCCAGTGCTTCGGAGAAGCCCTGGACAGTCCTTTCCACTGCTTCGGACAAGGCCGGAACAGTCCTTTCCACTGCTTCGGACAAGGCCGGAACAACCCTTTCCACTGCTTCGGACAAGCCCTGGACAGACCTTTCCACTGCCCTGGACAAGCCCTGGACAGTCCTTTCCACTGCCTCGGACAAGCCCTGGACAGACCTTTCCATTGCTGCCCCGAAGCCCTGGACAGACCTTTCCATTGCTGCCCCGAAGCCCTGGACAGTCCCTTCCATTGCTGCCCCAAAGTCCAGCACACTCTTTGCCAGTGTGCCGATCGACTCAGGCATCCTCCCCACTGCAGCCATATGCTCAGTGTGCCTGAGCCGGGCCTGGGCGCTCATATCGGCAAGGCTACGCACCTCCTCTGCACTCTGTGCAGCAGTCATCGTGGCCTGCCTCGCCCTCCGGGGAGACGGCCCTCGAGCTTCCCTACCCCCCTCGCGTTGCTGCAGGCCGCTGGTTCCTGCAACTAGCTCCTCATCAGAGCCCCCCCCCCCCCGTCTCCTCTAGGGAACTACTATCCCCAGTCTCCAGATGCGTTGGCTCCCCTGAGGCTGGCACAGATGGTCCGGCTTCCTCCTGATCGTCGCCTCCGGAGGCACTGGCACTGGCAGCGTGAGGGGCCGGCTCCCGAGCTGGTGATGCAGCATCTGAAAGCAGGGAGGTTGAAGAGTGGCTTTAGCAAAAGGACAGCTTGGCAGCAAGGGATGCAAGAGTGCGGCAACGCTATGACATGGGTCCACAGTGAGAAAGCATGCTGGCGGGGGAAACAAGTGGAAGGAGACAGCTGTAAAAGGTGAGAACCTTACCATCGCTGTGGACAATGGGGTCGGCAGCTGCAGTGGTGACAGGACCACTCAGACGTCCTCCAACAATCTGGTGGACTCTCTCCTCGAGATCCGTCAGAGTCTGCAGTTGAGGAGAAACTCCTCCGGTGCGAAGCTGGTCCTTGCGGATCTTCGCCAGCTTGGCCTGCAGGGGAAAGGACGGGAAGTGATGTTACATGATGCCCTGAGTTATCATCTCATGCCCCCCATGGTGGAACAACCCTCACATGATGCCCTGAGTTATCATCTCATGCCCCCCATGGTGGAACAGCCCTCACATGATGCCCTGAGTTAAATGTGCATGTGTGTGACCAGATAGGGCCATGGGTGCTTGCTGACAGATGGCCATTGGGGCATAGCGCATCCTGTAGCCATAAAGTCAGGTGCGAATGGAGGGATGCATAAGTTTACATAAACAACACTCACCCTCACGACCCGAGTGAGGTCGTTGAATTTCTTCCTGCACTGCACAGGGCTCCTGGTCGCCATGCTGCTGAAGTTGACCCTCTGAGAAACACCCCTCCAAGCTCATCGGTAGTCCTTATGATTAGGCCTCCTGCCATTGTCGGGGTAGAGGACATCTCGCCGGCGCTCCACTGCGGCCACCAATTCCTCCAGAGACTCATTGGTGAAGCGCTCTGCTCTCTGCCTCACCCTCTCCATCTGCTCCAAGTTTTTTGCGCCAGAGAAGGGCCTGCGCTGATTTGCAGGCCTACAAGGCACAGAGTGTGGATGCTGGAGCTGACTGACCCACCCCTTTAAGAGCTGGCCGGCGCCTGGAAGTCTCGTGGTCATCGGTGATTGAGAGCACCTGTGCTGCGCCCGCCTGCCCCGATATTGGGTTGCGCCGGCATGTTAGCGCCTTAGGAGCCCCGTGTAACGCCTGAACCCGCGCCTCAATCACCTTTGGGGCACTGCAACCCAATATCGCGCAAGGTGGCGATAAGTTGCGTCTGGCTATAAAATTTGCGCTGCGCCAATTCTAACGCCCCAAGCGGGGCTATACCCAATTTCTAGGCCAAGGAATCTGCAAAGGGATATAGACAGGCTAAGTGAGTGGGCAAACATTTGGCAGATGGAGTATAATGTGGGAAAGTGTGAGGTTACCCACTTTGGTAAGAAAAATAAAAAAGCATATTATTATTTAAATGGAGAGTGATTACAAAATGCTGCGGTACAGAGGGACCTGGGGGTCCTTATGCATGAAACACAAAAAGTTAGCATGCAGGTACAGCAAGTAATCAGGAAGGCAAATGGAATGTTGGCCTTTATTGCAAGGGGCTGGAGTAATAATAATAATTCAACTTTATTGTCATTGTACAATGCACAAGTACATGAACAACGAAATGTGATCTTGCAAGCTCCCATGAGTCCAGTACAAATAACATTAACATTAAACGTAAATAGCACCGTCCTGGGAGAAGCAAAGCCGCTGCGTCTGTGCGCGCCGCCATTCCATTTCCACCATTCCTCCTGTCCGACAATCTTCAGCCCAACGCCCGGGCCTGCTCACCAGCCGCCCCTCCCAGGGCTCCTATCCGTGACCTTCTCACCAACCACCCCTCCTCAGGGCTCCTTCTGTAACCTTCTGCACCTGGTCTTGCCTCTGATGGTTACCCCTCCAGGTACTAACTAGGCCTGGCTCGGCTTAGCTTCCAAAGCCTTGCCAGTGACCCTGTCCCTAGTCCCAGGAACAGGGAAGTCCTGCTACAACTGTACAGGGGTATTGGTGAGACCACATCCGGAGTACTGCGTACAGTTTTGGTCTCCTTATTTAAGGAGGGATATACTTGCATTGGAGGCAGTTCAGAGAAGGTTCACGAAGCTGATTGCTGAGATGAAGGGGTTGACTTATGAAGAAAGATTGAGCAGGTTGGCTTTATACTCATTGGAGTTTAGCAGAATAAGAGGTGATCTTATTGAAACATATAAGATACTGAGGGGGCTCGACAAGGCAGATGCTGAGAAGATGTTTCCCCTCATGGGGGAATCTAGAACTAGGGGGCATAGTTTCAGAATAAGGGGTAGCCCATTTAAAATTTCTTCTCTCGGAGGGTTGTAAATCTGTGGAATTCTCTTCCCCAGAGAGCTGTGGAGGCTGGGTCATTGAATATATTTAAGGTGGAGATAGACAGATCTTTGAACAATAAGGGAGTGAAGGGTTATGGGGAGCGGGCAGGGAAATGGAGCTGAGCCCAAGATCAGATCAGCCAAGATCTCATTAAATAGCGGAGCAGGCTCGAGGAGCCGAATGGCCTACTCCTGCTCCTAATTCTTATGTTCTTATGTTCTTAAAACAATAGAAAAATCTCCCACCCCTCCATTATTATTGAGTGAGTTTAGTGTGTCAGCGATCAGCTGATTCACTCAATTGAGTTCTGTGTCATGCAAGTCAAATATATCAATTGTGGAAAGTGAAACTAATTAATCCTGACATTGGGAAACCACGGCTTTAAACTAGCAGGAGGAACACAAGTGCTGCCATCTACAAGGGTCTGATACTCAGTTCTTCATTTTCTTTTCTGAGTGAGGCCTGAAAGGACCGTCTAATAGGCTGCCCCGACTGATCTGTTGGATGACATAAGGTGGGAGGTTGGGCCGAATGGCCTGTTTCTATCATTAACTTAGTTTGTTGGAGGAAATGGAAAAATAGGAAAATTAGACATGCAGCGTGCGGAGATAGGGCTCAGGGCTCGCTATTCTGCCATTTTGTTGCAGAGCGAGAAAAGACAGAGATATACATGCATATAGATAATGGCAGAGATAGAGCTTTAGCTTTACTGGGGAGAGAAAGAGGAAATGTTATAGAGGGAAGACTTGGGGGAAGAATGTCCTCTAGGATTCTCCCTCTCCTCCGCTGTAAGCCAGTTCACAGGTGCAAATGGAGTTTCCGCGTAAATTACTGAGGCAGAGAGGGAGAATCGCTTCGGTCTCAGCACAACTTAGATTTATATCGTGCCTTCAAAAGGTCCCAAGGCATCTTACAGTTGGAGTGGTGAACACCAAGCAGGATGTAGAGAAGTAGAGAAGTGATCGAAAGGGCTATCAAAGCGGTAGATCTCAAGGAGGCTTGAGAAGGTGAGGATAGAGGTAGCGAGGTAGAGAGGGTTAGGAAGAGAGTTCAACAGTCTTACTACAGGGATAGGAAGTCCTGGGTCAGTTCCCAGGCAGGTCCAAAGTTCTAACACCAATTAAACTAAATGAAGCTGCTCCAGGTCCAGGTTATCTCCAGCCCATCGCTGGCATCAGTAACATAACCACTATTGTAGCACATTACCGAACTCATAATCCTGAGGCCTGCACTAATTACATAGAATTACATAGGCCCATAATTTCCGATAGGAGGCTTCCTGCGTGCAGATGCCTCCTATCGGGAAAAAATCTACGCCCTTACCTGAGGGCTCCCGAGGACCGGCCATTTCCAATCCTGGGCCTCTCCACGACAAAATGCGCAGGGCCCATGTATCCCAGGGGCACATGCGGTTCGCAAGCATCCCTGGGATCACGTGGGCCAGGCGAGCCAATGGGAGATAGACCTGTCAAAAGTGTGAATGGAGATCACTGAAAAAAGACATCAAAACATTAAATACATTTTTTTTTAATCACGTTTTTAAAATGAGTTAAAATTACATTAAATTAAATATTTTAAACAAAAATTTAATTTTTTGAAAAAGTAATTAAAGTTTTTTACGGGGCTAAAAATAAACTTACCTTTTTTTAAAGTATTTTAAAATTATAAATGAGTGAAAAAGTTATTTTTTTACCTTTTTTAAACTCTTGTGCTGGTAAAAGAAGGCCTTACGCCTGCCTTTACCAGGCGTAAGATTTTTAAGTGATTTCAGCAGGCGGAGGTTCTGCAGAAAGCGGAACTCTCCACCCGCAGAGGCCCTTCTCCAGGGCAGGCCTCCGATCTGTCATTTCCGATGTCCCTACGGATGAATACACAGCGCGTACACACCCGTAGGGATCGGAAAATACGGGCCATTGTATTTATAGCACAAAAACAGGCCAATCGACCCAACTGGTCCATGCCGGCACTTATACTCCACATGAGCCTCCTCCCACCTTAGTTCATCTAAGCCTTTCACCATACAGGTAGATTATCCTTTATCTGAACTTCCAAAAACCGAAAACCTCTAAAAACCGAAAGTTTTTTCGTTCAGGGTAAGTCGTGCGCACGACATGACCAGAGTGGCGCACGACTTACGCTGAGCAGGGCAGAGGGTCACAGAGTTCCCGCCTGGGTAGGAGATTGCAGGCCGAGCCGGGCAGTGTGAAGGAGGTACCGGGAGAGTGAACCCAACAATACAGCGGCCGGTCCGATAGCTGCAGCAGCCCGTCCGATATTCTTTTCTCCCCCCGACCCGACCCGACCCGACCCGTGGCCCGTCCGATATTCTTTTCTCCCCCCGACCCAACCCGACCCGACCCGCGGCCCGTCCGATATTCTTTTCTCCTCCGCCCCCCGACCCGACCCGACCCGACCCGACGTGACCCCCGACCCGTCCGATATTCTTTCCTCCCGACCCGACCCGAACCGCGGCCCATCCGATATTCTTTTCTCCCCCCTGATCCCCCCCCCGGACCCTCCCCCCGACCCCCCCGGACCCCCCCCGACCTCGGACCCCCCCCCGGACCCCCCCAACCCCGGACCCCCACCGGACTCCCCCCGACCCCGGACCCCCCCCGACCCCGACCCCCCCTGACCCCGACCCCCCCGACCCCGGACCCCCCCCTGACCCCGACCCCCCCAGGACCCCCCCCGACCCCAACCCCCCCCGGACCCCCCGACCCCGACCCGAACCGCGGCCCATCCGATATTCTTTTCTCCCCCCTGATCCCCCCCCCGGACCCTCCCCCCAACCCCCCCCGGACCCCCCCCGACCTCGGACCCCCCCCCGGACCCCCCCAACCCCGGACCCCCACCGGACTCCCCCCGACCCCCCCCGACCCCCCCTGACCCCGACCCCCCCGACCCCGGACCCCCCCTGACCCCGACCCCCCCAGGACCCCCCCCCGACCCCAACCCCCCCCGGACCCCCCGACCCCGACCTGAACCGCAGCCCGTCCGATATTCTTTTCTCCTCCCCCACCCGACCTGATTTGCGGGCCAGCTTAGTAGGAATCAGCCGATATCCGGCTTTCCAGAGAAGCAGGAAGGGGAATGAGACACGGAACAGTCGCAAGAGGTAGCCTGAACTTTTAAAATTTATATTAAATACAAATTTCCCAGTCTTATAATAATACCTTCTGAAATCCGAAAAATTCCGAAAACCGAAACTCAGCTGGTCCCAAGGCTTTCGGATAAGGGATAGTGTACCTGTAATCTTCTATTCCTTTCTCCCTCATGTGCTTATCTAGCTTCCCCGTCAATGTATCTACGCTATTTGCCTCAACTACTCCTTGTGGCAGTGAGATCCACATTCTAACCACTCTCTGGGTAAAGAAGTTTCTCCTGAATTCTCTATTGGATTTATTAGTGACTATCTTATATTGATGGCCCCTGGTTTTGGTCTGCCCCACAAGTGGAAACATCTTCTCTGCGTCTATCCTATAGAAACCCTTCCAAATTTAGTAGAACATGAGTTCAAATCCCACCATGGCAGTCAGAGAATTTGAATTCAGTTTAAATAAAAAAAGCTGGTAATAAAAAGTTGGTATCAGTTGAAGTGACCATGAAGCTGTCGGATTGTTATAAAAACCCAACTAGTTCACTAGTGTCCTATAGGCAAGGAATCCTGCCGCCCTTACCTAGCCTGGCCTATATGTGACTCCAGTCCCACTCCAACGTGGTTGATTCTTAATTGCCCTCTGAAGTGGCCTAGCAAGCCACTCAGCTACATATGCAGTGGTTCAAGAACATAGGAACAGCAGTAGGCCATTTAACCCCTCGAGCCTGTTCTGCCATTCAATGAGATCATGGCTGATCTGCGACCTAACTCCATTTACCCACCTTTGCCCCATATCCCTTAATACCTTTGGTTAACAAAAATAAAAAGAAGGCGGCCCACCACCGCCATAGGGTAACTAAGGGTGGGCAATAAATGCAGATTTTGCCAGTGATACCCACATCCTGAAAATTAATAATTAACAAACACCAGAGTTGCTCTGAAAGGAAAAGCATTCAAAATGGCAAGCCTGTTAGCAGACCTAACTGAACATTATTTAGTTAAAGATAATCAAAGAATAAGCTTTCAGATAGGGTTTCCTTTGCCCTTAAGGACATTATGGTGCTGAAATACCGCAAGGGTTCTGCTGGCATCCTGCCACAACTCCAATGGGAGATCAATGGAACCCCTAGGACCTGCTTGCACCATTTCTGGGAGTTTCCTGTAAGAGGTAGAACTTGTTTTGGTCTCTTAAAAGACAAATGACTGGCAGGGGGCAAGGACTTCTCACTCCTGAGCCTCCGTCAAGATCCAGGATATTAGGTTCCGCAGGCCATACATGGGCCCCATCAGTGGGATCCAGGACATGCCAGGCCAGGCCAGGCAAACGGTCTGGACTCACCCGAAGAAGGTAAAATTAAAATACGATCTGGGCAAATTGGCCCCTTTAGGGGTTAGCGGAGGGGTCAGGTGCATGAGGTAGGCGAAAGTTGGAGTTGTGCCCATTATGGCACTTTCGCCCGCCTGCTCCATATCCTCCCAGTGTCCCCACAAAACCTGGTAGGGTCAGTGCTGGTGGGTATCGGCATGTACTGCCTGGATTACTTACAATCTATTTAACAAGCACCTCCTCACAATGACTGTGATCCTTTAAGAACTAGGCCATTACCCTGTCAACCAACAGTGCTGAACAAGAGGAACCATTCCCTTATCACTGAGGACCACACACAGCTGTTTCCTCACTTGACGTCCTTTATCTCTCTCAGTAATAATAGTCCTCACAATCAGCTCAAGAACACTTTACACTTGGCTCAGGGAATCACAAGTAACCGTTAACACTGCCACCATGCGTCCTAGATTATGGGAGAAAATGGGAAAGGATTTAGTCCATTGGAAATTTACACAATGGAAGTGAATCCCAAGGGAGTTCGGTCATTGGAATTCTATACAATTGGAATGAGTGGGATGGATTTGGTCCACTGAAATTCTACAAACAATGGGAATGGAAAGGGTTGTAGAGATATCATTAGACATCAGCATTTATGGCCAATCACTGCGGAGCAGTAATTAACTAAGCAAATAGAATGTTGAACGACTGAGCTACAACAGTAGAGTACAAGTTGGAGGTGGTCCTGCTTAAAGTGTACAGCTTTCTGATGAGACTACATCTTGAGTTTTGGAAGGGGACTTAAGATTTTCCTCCATGATACCAACTGAAATCAGGGGGGTGAGGCCTACTATCGCCTCACCGAGACTGCAGCTGCTGACTCTTTCCCTGTTCCCCACATGCAAATAGTGATGGGCCCCTTGGGAATTTTCCATCTCTCTGCCTGCGTCACCACTGCCATGGGGAAGGTGGTTGAGGGCTGCAGGAAGTGACGGTAACTGTCCTGAGGTGCCCCCATGGAGGCAGAGGGCCTTGTAGCAGCCTCACCTCCTTTCATTCTGTCCCCAGAGACTTACCTGTGGAAGTCCCCGATCTCCGCCATGGCCTTCTGCCCATTTAAGGTTTCTCATTGGATCATCTGGTGCTGTACACTGAATGAGCCCCAATCCAGGAGACAGGGTCGGATAGAGAGGTGCGGTCAGAGGTCCTACTCCACCAGAGCGCCGCTCCGAATCCCGCGCTTGGTCTCCAAGTCACAAAGGGAAACATTCAAACCCTCGAGTCGGTGCAGAAAGGAATCACAAGGCAGATCTCTGGCATTAGAAGATTGAGTTAGGATGAGAGGCTGGAGAAACTTGAGCTCTTTAGCCTTGAGAGGTGATGACTAAGACAGGGACCTCGTAGAGGTATATAAAGTGGTAAGTAAGTGATATAGGAAAGGTAAATCTGGAACATTATCTCAAATTAAACTGTGACAGTAGGACAAGGGGACCCAGGTTCAAACTGGTAAAAGACAAATTTAGGACTGATGTTCGGTCCTTCACACTAAGAGTAGTCAACATGTGGAATGGACCTTAGGGTAAGGTAGTGGAGGGGAAAGCCTGGAATCCTTTAAGGAACAGTTAGATATTTGTGGTAAACCACTTTTATCGTTCACTATCGTTACACTATGGTTATCACTGTTTATATCGTTACACTATGGTTACCACTGTTTACACTGTTGTATCACTACACAAGGTCACCTCTTGTCACGCTGTTATACCTGGGCTGACCACAGCTGACTCCGCCCATGGCTCCGCCTGCTTGCCCAGGTATAAAGGTGGTCGACTGGCTGGTATTCCTCCTTGTTGGACCCGATCACCCACGAGGGTGGGCTCTGTCATTTAGCCAATAAAAACCTATAGTTACTATCTTAACTCATCGCTTTTCGTTGGATGAATTGATAGGTATATCAATTTTATTGGCTAAATTTTGAAATGAGTGGACCGGAGCAGCCAAACGACCAGCCAAACGGCCAGCTACAACAGCCACAGCAGCCGGCCTGGCTGCGAGCCCTCCGACCGCCGTACTTGGATCTAAACCCACAGGCAGCGAACTCAGCCCTCGACTTCAAACACTGGCTGAGCTGTTTCGAATCCTACCTGGGAGAATCCGGCGTGCCTCCGGGATCCAAACTAAGAGTTCTGACCGCCCAAGTGAGCCCTAAAGTATTTGCATTCATCCAGGACCTTACTACATACGAGGACGCCCTCAATCTGCTGAAAGAGCAGTACCAGAGCCCGGTAAATTCTATGTATACCAATCTGGCATAAAAGGAAATCTAAAAAGGTGACTCAACCGTGGATAACAGGGGAAATTAGAGACAGCATAAAATCCAAAGATAGGGCGTATAAAATAGCCAAAAAAAGCGCCAGAGCGGAAGATTGGGAACAGTTTAAGATAGAGCAAAGGAGGGCAAAGGGCATAATCAAGAGGGGCAAAATAGCTTACGAAAACAAGCTGGCGGAAAATATAAAAACTAACTCCAAAAGCTTTTATAAGTATATCAAAAGGAAAAGACTGGTGAAAACCAAAGTTGGTCCATTGCAGTCAGATACGGGGGAATATATAATGGGAAATAAGGAAATGGCAGATCAACTAAATGCATACTTTGGGTCAGTCTTTACGAAGGAAGACACAAAAAACCTCCCTGGGATATCGGGAAAAATAGGGACATTGGCAAAGGAGGAACTGACGCAAATCAATATCTCTAAGGATATGGTGTTAAGGAAGCTAAAGGGATTGAAGGTGGACAAATCCCCAGGGCCTGATAACATGCATCCTAGGGTACTGAAGGAGGTGGCCCTAGAGATAGCGGATGCACTAAGGATGATTTTTCAGAATTCATTAGACTCGGGAACAGTACCGATGGATTGGAGGGTAGCTAACGTTACCCCACTATTCAAAAAGGGGGGTAGGGAAAAAGCAGGTAATTACAGACCTGTAAGCCTTACATCAGTTGTGGGCAAAATGCTGGAGTCCATCATTAAGGATGAAATAGCGGAGCACTTAGCAAATGGGGACAGGATAGGACAGAGTCAACATGGATTTACAAAGGGTAAATCGTGCTTGACTAATCTATTGGAATTTTTTGAGGGAGTAACTGGTAGAATAGATGGGGGAGAGCCAGTAGATGTGGTGTACCTGGACTTCCAAAAGGCCTTCGATAAGGTCCCACATAAAAGATTAGCATGGAAAATTGAGGCTCATGGGATAAAGGGGAAAGTTTTGGCGTGGATAGGGAACTGGCTGTCAGATAGAAAACAGAGAGTTGGAATAAACGGCTCATTTTCTGAATGGCAGGCAGTAACAAGTGGGGTACCACAGGGATCTGTCCTGGGCCCCCAGCTGTTCACAATTTACATTAATGACCTGGATCAGGGAGTCGGATGCAGCATTTCCAAATTTGCAGACGACACTAAACTAGGAGGGGGGGTGGGCTCAGAGGAAGAGACCAGGAAGCTCCAGAGCGATTTGGACAGACTGGGCGATTGGGCGGATAAATGGCAGATGCACTATAATGTGGACAAGTGCGAAGTTATCCACCTTGGGTGCAGGAACGGGAGGGCAAATTATTATTTAAATGGCAATAGATTGGGAGAGGGGGAAGTACAGAGAGACCTGGGTGTTCTTGTACACCAGTCACTGAAGGCGAGCATGCAGGTGCAACAGGCGGTCAAGAAGGCAAACGGTATGCTGGCCTTCATAGCAAAAGGGTTAGAATACAGGAACAGGGATACCTTGCTGCAGCTGTACAGGGCACTGGTGAGACCACACCTCGAGTACTGTGTACAGTTTTGGTCGCCTCATCTGAGGAAGGATGTTCTTGCCATGGAGGGGGTGCAGCGGCGATTCACCAGGCTGATACCAGGAATGGCGGGAATGACCTATGAGGAGAGACTATGTAGTTTAGGGATGTACACACTGGAGTTTAGAAGATTGAGAGGGGACCTCATAGAAGTGTATAAAATTCTGACAGGTCTAGACAGACTGGATGCAGAAGGAATGTTTCCCTTGGCGGGTGAGAACAGAACTAGAGGACATAATTTAAGGATAAGGGCTAAACCATTTAGGACAGAGATGAGGGGGAATTTCTTCACTCAGAGAGTGGTGAACCTGTGGAACTCATTGCCACAGAGGGCAGTGTACGCCAGCTCATTAAATATATTTAAGAGGGAATTAGATATATTTCTACGGGCAAAAGGGGTTAAGGGTTACGGAGAGAAGGCGGGGACGGGATACTGAATTAAAGGATCAGCCATGATCTCATCGAATGGCGGAGCAGGCACGAAGGGCCGAATGGCCTACTCCTGCTCCTATCTTCTATGTATCTATGTATCTATGTATCTCCTAAGATCCCGCTCGCAACAGCCAGGAGAGTCTGTAGATGAATTTTTACGGGCGCTACAAACACTCGGCAGGGACTGTGACTTTAAAGCTGTAACGGCGGCAGAAAATACTGAAGGGAATATCCGCGATGCCTTCGTGAAAGGCCTTCGGTCCGACTACTCACGGCAAAGACTGCTCGAATCAAAGGACCTCGACCTGAATACAACTGCAGCCCTCGCTCGCTCTCTGGAAGTGGCCCATCGGGACCTCGAGCCGTATTCCAGGTACTGTGTTGCGCGACCCTGGGATTCGGGCCCGACCCCGGCCGCAATACCCCTCGCACCGCCGCCTCTGGGACCTACCTCAGCGTCGACGTCCCAGAACCGATCGGGACCGCCACCCCCGGTACCGGCTGCGACATCGGAGCCCCGCGATCGGGCCGCCGGCTGCTTCTTCTGTGGCCAGGCGAAACACCCGAGGACGCGCTGCCCTGCAAGAAACACGACCTGCTCCGATTGCCACAAGAAAGGCCACTTCGCGAAGGCCTGCAGGGGGAGAGCCACAGACGCCAGCAGTGCCTCATGCGAGTTGTGGGGGCGGCCATCTTTCATCAAGGCCACAGATGCCAGTATCCCCTCGTGTGAGTCGTGGGGGCGGCCATCTTTGATCAAGGCCACCGACGCCAGCAGGGCCTCATGTGAGTTGTGGGGGCGGCCATCTTCTCTGCCATTTTATTCAACGTCGTAGGCGCCGCCATTTTGTCCACCACACTCGTCCGCCACCTTGTCTCCAGACCCGACCACCGCCTCACCCGCAGACTATAGCAGCTCGCTCAGCCATACACTAGCCTCCGTCACACTGGACCAAGCTCGCCCGCATCACCTGTCCAAGTCCATGATGGACATCAAAGTAAACGGCCACGCCACGACCTGCCTGTTCGACAGCGGAAGCACGGAGAGTTTCATCCATCCAGACACGGTGAGCCACTACTCCCTCACTGTCCGGCCAATGCGCAACCGGATCTCGATGGCGTCGAGGTCCCATTCTACAGACATCAGCGGCTACTGTGTTGTGACCCTGTCGGTTAGGGGCACGGAGTATAAAAATTTTAAACTCCTCGTCCTGCCCCAGCTCTGCGCTGCCGTACTACTAGGGCTGGACTTCCAATCCCACCTTCAAAGTGTCACTTTGCCATACGGTGGACCCCTCCCCCCACTCACAGTCGACAACCAGCAGCCTTTAAACCGCCCACCGCGTACCACCTGCGGCCTATCCACCCTCAAGGTCCCGCCCCCCTCCCTGTTCGCTAACCTCACCCGCGACTGTAAACCCGTCGCCACCAAGAGCAGGCGGTACAGCGCTGGGGACAGAGCTTTTATTAGCTCTGAGGTGCAGCGTCTCCTGAAGGAGGGCATCATCGAGAGGAGCAACAGCCCCTGGCGTGCCCAGGTCGTAGTCGTTAAGACCGGCAATAAAAACCGCCTGGTCATCGACTACAGCCAAACCATAAACCGGTACACCCAGCTGGACGCATACCCCCTTCCCCGCATATCTGATATGGTCAATCAGATTGCACAGTACCGGGTATTCTCCACCATCGACCTTAAGTTGGCCTATCACCAACTCCCTATCCGCCCAGAGGACCGCCAGTATACCGCCTTCGAGGCGAATGGCCGCCTCTACCACTTCCTTAGGGTTCCCTTCGGCGTCACCAACGGGGTTTCGGTCTTCCAAAGGGAGATGGACCGGATGGTTGACCAGAACGGGCTGCAGGCCACGTTCCCTTATCTAGATAACGTCACCATCTGCGGCCGCGACCAGCAGGACCACGATGTTAATCTGGAGAAATTCCTCCGTACGGCCGAACGGCTGAACCTCACTTACAATAAGGAGAAATGTGTGTTTAACACCTCGCGTCTTGCCATCCTCGGCTGCGTAGTAGAGAACGGAGTCATCGACCCCGACTCCGAAAGAATGCGCCCCCTCATGGAGCTTCCCCTCCCCCACTGTCCAAAGGCACTGAAGAGAACCCTGGGGCTCTTCGCTTACTATGCCCAATGGGTGCCGAATTATGCGGACAAAGCCAGACCCCTCATGAAGTCCACCTCCTTCCCCCTGACGGCAGAAGCGTGCGCAGCCTTCTCCCTCATAAAGGGAGACATTGCTAAGGCCACAATGCACGCGGTAGATGAGTCTATCCCTTTCCAAGTGGAGAGCGATGCATCCGACTTCGCCCTAGCTGCAACCCTTAACCAGGCAGGGAGACCTGTGGCCTTCTTCTCAAGGACCCTCCAGGGCCCTGAGATCCGACACTCTTCGGTCGAGAAGGAGGCCCAGGCGATCGTGGAGGCAGTACGACGCTGGAGGCATTACCTGGCAGGCAAACGATTTACCCTCCTCACCGACCAGCGTTCGGTCGCTTTTATGTTTAATAACAAGCTGAGGGGCAAAATCAAGAACGACAAGATCTTGAGGTGGAGAATCGAGCTCTCCACCTATGATTATGATATCTTGTACCGGCCTGGTAAACTGAACGAACCCCCAGATGCTCTATCACGAAGTACATGCGCCAACGCGCAAATTGATAGACTGCTGACCCTCCACAACGACCTCTGCCACCCCGGGGTCACCAGACTTTACCACTTCATTAAGGCCCGCAACCTGCCGTACTCCATCGAGGAGGTCAGGACCATGACCAGGAACTGCCAAACCTGTGCCGAATGCAAACCGCATTTCTTTAGGCCGGACAGAGCAAGCCTGATCAAGGCCACCCGCCCCTTCGAGCGCTTGAGCATCGATTTTAAGGGGCCCCTCCCGTCCTCTGACCGTAATGTGTACTTCCTCAACATCATTGATGAGTACTCCCGTTTCCCCTTTGCCTTCCCCTGCCCAGACATGACCAGTACCACGGTCATCAAATGCCTGAACGACCTCTTCGCCTTGTTCGGGTTCCCGAACTATATACATAGCGACCGGGGCTCATCCTTCATGAGCGAGGAACTTCGCCAGTTCCTACTAGCGAGAGGCATTGCTGCAAGCAGGACCACCAGCTACAACCCCCGAGGGAACGGCCAGGTGGAAAGAGAGAACGCGACTGTCTGGAAGGCCGTTCTCTTAGCCTTAAAGTCTAAGGGCCTGCCAACCTCTCGCTGGCAGGAAGTCCTCCCGGCAGCGCTGCATTCCATCCGGTCACTGCTTTGCACGGCCATTAACGCCACCCCCCATGAACGAATGTTTGTTTTCCCCAGGAAGTCGACTACGGGAACCTCGCTACCAACATGGCTGACTTCTCCGGGGCCCGTCTTGCTGCGAAAGCACGTGAGGGCCCATAAAACGGACCCCCTGGTCGAGAGGGTGGACCTCCTGCACGCCAACCCCCAGTACGCCTATGTGGCTGTGGTAAACCACTGTTTGTATTCCTGTTTGTCCTGTTTGTATTCCACTGTGTACATGCCTGGACATGCCTCGGCTGACTCCTCCCACAGGTCCTAGTATAAAGGTGACTGCTCCCCAGCCCTTTGTATCCTGGACCGGTCGACCACTAGAGGCAGACCTCCATTCTGTTGTTAATAAAAGCCTTTAGTTACTCTTCTAACTCTCAGTCTTTTATGAGTAATTGATAGCGCATCAATTTTATTAACAACATTTTTATAATGGAGAAGATCCTCACACCAGCATGCCTGGACTTAGATCATCGGGAGGCGGACTCATCCACCAAGTTTACTCACTGGCTTAAGTGTTTCGAAAAATTCCTGACCGCCTCCGAAGCAATCAAATCGGACGAGGACAAACTGGATGTCCTGACCTCCAAAGTGAACCACCGAGTGTACTCGGTCATCCAAGACGCGACCTCGTACGCGGATGCTATCAAGCTCCTCAAGGACCAGTACACGCGCCCAGTGAACGAAGTGTACGCCAGGCACCTCCTGGGGAGTCGTAAACAACAACCTGGGGAATCGACCGTGGAATACCTTTAGGCACTGTCTGTGCTTGGCCGGGCCTGTGGTTGTAAGGATGTAAAGGCCGCCGTGTACACAGAGGAACTTATCCGGGACGCTTTTGTAGCGGGCCACAGATCCAATTACACACGACAGCGACTGTTGGAGCAGAGTAACCTCGACCTCAACAAGGCCTCTGAACTCGCACTATCGTTGGATGCAGCCTACCAGGGCATGGATGCCTACTCCTCTGCACCGTGGACGTCGCGGGGAATGACAGCCTGGGACACGGTAGGACCGCCTCATAGCGCCGTGCCACCCCAGCCACACCCCAACAACGGCCCAACTACCGCAGCAGTGTCCCAAGGCCAGACAGCAGTGCCCCAAGGCCAGAAATGCTACTTCTGTGGCCAGGCAAAACACCCCAGAGCGCGCTGCCCGGCGAAAAACGCGATCTGCTCGGGCTGCGGGAAGAAGGGACACTACGCTAGCGTCTGCAGGGCCAAAGCCACCCCGAACCCCAGCAGCGCCGCGTGTAGGCCATGCGGGCCGCCATTTTGGACCTCCCCGGCCGTGTGCGAATCACCGGTACAGCAGCCATTTTGGACGCCTCCAGCCACATGGGGATCATGGACGCCGCCATCTTGGACGACAGCCGGGGCGCAGCAGGCCCCCGACACCGCCTCATCTGATACCCGCAGCGACACACCGACCCCTACGCTGGCATCCGTTACACTGGACCAAGCGAGACCGCACCAACTGGCCAGTTCCACAATGGACATTAAGGTAAATGGTCACGATACAATCTGCCTTTTTGACTCTGGGAGCACGGAGAGCTTCATCCACCCCGACACGGTGCGGCGTTGCTCTCTCCCAGTCCTGCCTGCGCAACAGCGGATTTCTATGGCCTCCGAGTCCCAGTCGGCGGACATCGGCGGCTACTGCGTGGTGACACTCGTAGTAGACGGGACCGTGTACGATCATTTTAAACTTCTGGTCCTGCCTGACCTCTGCGCTGCCGTCCTGCTGGGGTTAGATTTTCAGTGCCACCTTAAAAGTGTTACGATGGCGTACGGTGGACCCCTACCCCCACTCACAGTCCGCAGCCAGCAGCTTCCAAATTGCCCGCCGCGCACCAGGTGCAACCTCTCCACACTCAGAGTCACCCCCCCACCACTGTTTGCTAACCTCACCCCCGACTGTAAGCCCATCGCCACAAAGAGCAGGCGATACAGTGCCGGGGACAGGGTTTTCATTAAAACCGAAGTGGAGCGGCTCCTGAAAGAAGGGATTATTGAGGGCAGCACCAGCCCCTGGCGAGCCCAGGTTGTGGTCGTTAAGACCAGCGAGAAGCAGCGCCTGGTCATCGACTACAGCCAGACAATAAATCGCTACACCCTGCTGGACGCCTACCCACTCCCCCGTATAGCTGATATGGTCAACCAGATCGCGCAGTACCGCGTCTTCTCGACCATTGACCTGAAATCAGCGTACCACCAGCTCCCCATCCGCCCTGAGGACCGCCAGTACACTGCCTTTGAGGCAAACGGCCGCCTCTATCACTTCCTTAGGGTTCCCTTTGGCGTCACCAACGGGGTCTCCATCTTCCAAAGGGAGATGGACCGGATGGTAGATCAAAATGCGTTGCAGGCCACTTTCCCATATCTGGACAATGTGACCATCTGCGGCCGTGACTTGCAGGACCATGACGCAAACCTCGAAAAATTCCTCCGCACCGCCCAACTCCTAAACCTGACATATAACAAGGAGAAGTGCATATTCCGCACAAACCGCCTCGCCATCCTTGGCTGTGTTGTGGAACACGGAGTCATCGGCCCCGACCCCGACCGGATGCGTCCCCTTATGGAACTTCCACTGCCCCACTGCCTCAAGGCCCTGAAGAGGTGCCTAGGGTTTTTCTCCTATTACGCCCAGTGGGTCCCCTACTATGCGGACAAGGCCCGTCCGCTGATCAAGTCCACCTCTTTTCCCTTGACGGCAGAGGCCCGCTTAGCCTTCCACCGTATCAAGGAGGACATTGCCAAAGCCACCATGCACGCAGTGGACGAATCCATCCCCTTCCAGGTGGAAAGCGACGCGTCCGACTTTGCCCTGGCCGCTACCCTCAATCAGGCGGGGAGACCCGTGGCCTTCTTTTCACGAACCCTCCAAGGCCCGGAGACCAGACACTCCGCTGTTGAGAAGGAGGCCCAGGCGATTGTGGAGGCTGTGCGTCATTGGAGGCACTACCTGGCCGGAAAACGATTTACCCTGCTCACTGACCAGCGTTCAGTTGCTTTTATGTTTAACAACAAGCAGAGGGGCAAAATCAAAAATGACAAGATCTTGAGGTGGAGAATCGAACTTTCCACCTACAACTACGAGATCTTGTACCGGCCAGGGAAGCTAAATGAACCCCCGGATGCGCTATCGCGTGGCACCTGCGCCAGCGCGCAGATCGATAGACTACGGGTCCTCCACAATGACCTCTGCCACCCGGGGGTCACCAGGTTCTTCCACCTCATCAAGGCCCGCAACCTGCCTTACTCTATTGAGGAGGTCAGGACCATGACCAGGAACTGCCAAGTCTGCGCTGAGTGCAAACCACACTTTTATAGACCAGACAGGGCCCACCTGATAAAAGCCACTCGCCCCTTCGAGCGCCTGAGCGTTGATTTTAAAGGGCCTTTCCCCTCCTCCGACCGCAATGTGTACTTCCTCAATATTATTGATGAGTACTCCCGTTTCCCGTTCGCCTTCCCCTGCCCGGACATGACCAGTGCCACGGTCATTAAATGTCTGAACAACCTCTTCACCCTGTTCGGCTTCCCCAGCTATATCCATAGCGACCGGGGCTCATCGTTTATGAGCGACGAACTCCGTCAGTACCTGCTAACTAGGGGTATTGCCACAAGCAGGACCACCAGTTACAACCCCCGGGGGAACGGACAGGTGGAAAGAGAAAATGCGACAGTTTGGAAGGCCGTCCTGCTAGCCTTAAAGTCTAGGGGCCTTCCAACCTCCCGCTGGCAGGATGTGCTCCCCGATGCGCTCCACTCTATTCGGTCACTGCTCTGCACTGCCACTAACGCCACCCCTCATGAGAAAATGTTTGTCTTCCCAAGGAAGTCCACATCAGGGACATCGCTACCGCCATGGCTGACGTCCCCAGGGCCGGTCCTACTGAGAAGACACGTGAGGACCCATAAAACGGACCCCCTGGTCGACAGGGTCAACCTCCTCCACGCCAACCCCCAGTATGCTTACATCGCATACCCGGACGGGCGGGAGGACACAGTCTCCATAAGAGACCTTGCACCCTCGGGGACCACAGTAACCCACTACCCACTACCACCCCCCCCCACGATCCGATATCCAGCCCCAGCAGACGGCAGGCCTGGGCCCCGCGACCCGCTCGACATCTACGAGGACGACACGCCTGTGCCTCTTGGCCTTAAAGTCTAAGGGCCTGCCAACCTCTCGCTGGCAGGAAGTCCTCCCGGCAGCGCTGCATTCCATCCGGTCACTGCTTTGCACGGCCATTAACGCCACCCCCCATGAACGAATGTTTGTTTTCCCCAGGAAGTCGACTACGGGAACCTCGCTACCAACATGGCTGACTTCTCCGGGGCCCGTCTTGCTGCGAAAGCACGTGAGGGCCCATAAAACGGACCCCCTGGTCGAGAGGGTGGACCTCCTGCACGCCAACCCCCAGTACGCCTATGTGGCATACCCAGACGGGCGGGAGGACACAGTCTCCTTACGAGACCTTGCACCCTCGGGCACCCCGAGACACCACCGTTACCCCCCACCCCCCCCAAATCCAGCCCAGGTAGACGGCATGCCGGAACCCCACGAGCCTTCGCCGACCACGCAGACACCAGCATTAACATCGGATACTGCATCACCGCCACCGCTGCTGCGCCGATCAGAAAGACTTACGAGGCCTCCGAACAGACTGACATACCCGAACTGGTAGTACACTTCACCCCGCCGGACTCAAACCTAAACAAGGGGTGAATGTGGTAAACCACTTTTATCGTTCACTATCGTTACACTATGGTTATCACTGTTTATATCGTTACACTATGGTTATCACTGTTTACACTGTTGTATCACTACACAAGGTCACCTCTTGTCACGCTGTTATACCTGGGCTGACCACAGCTGACTCCGCCCATGGCTCCGCCTGCTTGCCCAGGTATAAAGGTGGTCGACTGGCTGGTATTCCTCCTTGTTGGACCCAATCACCCACGAGGGTGGGCTCTGTCATTTAGCCAATAAAAACCTATAGTTACTATCTTAACTCGTCGCTTTTCATTGGATGAATTGATAGGTATATCAATATTGGAATGAGATTAATGTAGGTTATTTCTGGATGGATGAACTAGGATGGGTGAATACTTTAGGTCAGCTGTATCTGCCCTGTGATCATTGGAATTCAATACAATGGAAATGAACAGTAAGTGATTTTATCCAATAGAATTCTTCACAGTGGAAGTGTTTCCATGCATTCGAATTCCACTAGTCCATGTCACCATTGTGAGTTTCTTGATTTACAAGTTTACGAAGAATCTCTATTAACAGACTCTTCACCAGAACACAGTGGCCTAGAAATTCGATGGAGCCCCAAACGGGGCGCCAAGCTTGCCTGGGCGCCGGAATTACCGCTGCGAACGGTGCAGTTGCGCCCGCCGGAAATTCAGTTGGAGCGCCCCAAGAGGGACGCGGGGCGCTGCTCGAGGCACCCCGCGTCCCTCTTGGGGCGCTGAAACTGAATATCGCAGCGCAACGTGCCACAGCGCCACACGCTGCGGCATGGCGCGCTGCAGTACTGCAGGCCTTCCTCCCCTTCTTAAGGGGGAGGGGCCTGCACCAGCGCGATGACCGATCGTGAGTGCCGGCAAAAGAGCCCGGCACCGAGGAGAAGTGCCGGGCACTCGGGACACAGCTGGCACTGCCCGGGGGGGGGGGGATCAGGAGGCCGGGGACGGAGGTGCTGGCAGGCGGCCACCGAAAAAATGGCCGCCCCGCACCTCCACCTTATTTTGCGCCACTACCGCCACAGGTAGGCCCCGTGAACCGGGCGCGATTTGCGATCGGCGTTACAGAGGCGGGCGCGACCAAATATCGCAATCGGGGTGGTAGTGGGGCGCAACAGGCTAACGCCACCATTAGCGCCCCGCTAAATATCGCGGGAGGCGCAGCCAGTGGTGCTAATGCCACTGAGTGCCCTCTTTAGGCGCTAACTGGTGGCGCAGCCCACCGAATTTCTAGGCCCGTGCCTTTTTCAGCTATCTTTCGTGCATTTAGTCAGATTGCTCCCATGCGTCACTGCTTAATAGTTGCATTATAATATGTTTTATGTTCCGAAAGAATGTATAGATAGTTGAGCTAAGCCTGTTATTTGGTCTATAAATTAACGGGTTTATATAAACCCAGGGGGTTAACAGAGGAGAAGTACCTGTGTCCCTGGATCCATCAGCAGAGGTCCATGTGTGTGCTACCAATGTCTGTGCTGGCATAGTACCAGTCCACCATTAGTACTACAACTGTAATAGTACCACTCTTGTATTAATACCAGTCCATTGTTAGCACCAGTCCAATTTCAATACTAGTCTAGTGTTAATACCAGTCCAGTATTAATACCGAACCATTATTACCTTCAGTCTAGTATTAATATCAGTTCAGTATTAGTAACAGTCCAATATTAATCCCAATCCTGTGTTAGTAACAGTCCAATACTATCACCAGTCAAATAATGATACTAGCCCATTATTAGTATCAATCTAATATTAATCACAGTACAATATCAATACTAGTTCATTATTAGTCTAATATAAATGCCATTCCAGTATCAATGCAGTATTGGTAATAGTCCAAAATTAACACCAGTCTAGTGTTAATGCTAATCTAATATCAATGCTAGTCCAGTGTTAGTACCAGCCCAATATTAATAGCAGTTCTTATATTAATACTGGTCCAATATTTATGCCAGCTCACTGTGAGTATTAGTCCAGTGTTAACACCAGGCTAACATTAATACCAATTCAGTATCAGCAAAACAGTCTACTTGAGCACCCCATCCACCATCCTGAACATACACTCGCTCCACCACCGGCGTGCCGTGGCTGCAGTGTGTACCATCTATAAGATGCACTGCAGCAACTCGCCAAGGCTTCTTTGGCAGCACCTTCCAAACCCGTGACCTCCAGCACCTAGAAGGACAAGGGCAGCAGGAGCACCACCAGCTCTAAATCACACACCATCCTGACGGACATATATTGCTTATTTTTTTAGCTGCTGGGTCAAAATTCTGAAACTCCCTACCTCATAGCATTGTGGGAGTACATTCACCACACGGACTGCAGCAGTTCAGGAGGAATGCTCACCACCACATTCTCAAGGGCAACTAGGGATGGGCAATAAATGCCGGCCTTGCCAGCGACGCCCACATCCCGAGAATGAATTTCTTTTAAAGTCCAGTGTTAATATAGAGATGTGACTTCAATTTGGATAGGACTGGGAAATTAATATTCTTGATTATAACATTTTCAGGAGAGATAGAATCATAGAATGATACACCACAGAATGAGGCCATTTGGCCCATCGTGCTGGGTCTTTGAAAGAGTTATCCTAATTAGTCCCACTCCCCTGCTGTTTTCCCATAATCCTGCAAAATTTTCCACTTCAAATATTTATCCAATTTCCTTTTGAAAGTTATTATTGTCTCTGCTTCCACCGTCCTTTCAGGCAGAGCATTTCAAAGGGTACTGAATTTGGATGATCAGCCATGATCTCATTAAATGGGGCTCGAGGGGCCGAATGGCCGACTCCTGTTCCTATATTCTATGTTTCTATGTAAATCATAACAACACGCTGCTTTAAAAAATATATTCCTCATGTCGCCTCTGGTTCTTTTGCCAATTACCTTAAATCTGTGTCCTCTGGTTACCGATAGGAAAGGGAGAAAAGGGAATGGGATGGCAGTGTTAGTGAAGGATACTATCACAATGCTAGAATGTAAAGATGCCTGAGGAAGTTGTGTCAAGATAGAATCAATATGGATAGATTTCTGAAGTAGGAATGGAAATGGTGTGATTCCCGATGTCTATTACAGGCCACCAAACAATGTAAAAGGGATGGACATCTGTGGACAGTTCAGAGAGCTATGTAAGAACAACAGGGCAATAATCAAATCAAATCAAATCAAAATCAAATCAACTTTTATTGTCATTGTTAGTGCACAAGTGCAGTACAACGAAATGTAGGCTTGCGGCTCCCGAGAGTGTACATTTAGATTAAGACATTTAAACATTCAACATACATTTGGCTTTTAATACATTAACATAAACATAACCATAATAAAGTGCATTGGCAGATGTGCAGGCTTTAGAGTTTATTTGTGGAGTTCAGTAGGATGACAGCCCTGGGAAAGAAGCTGTTCCTAAATCTGGTCGTACGGGTGCGAATGCATCTGTAGCGTCTCCCAGATGGCAGGAGGGTGAACAGACTGTGGCTGGGGTGGGTAGGGTCTTTGATGATGGACCGTGACCTCCGTAAACAGCGTTTCTGGTATATGTGCTCTATGGTCGGTAGCCGGGTGCCGGTAATGCGTTGGGCAGTTTTGACTACCCGCTGCAGGGCTTTCCGGTCATAGTAGCTACAGCTGCCATACCATACTGTGATACAGTTCATCAGGATGCTCTCTATTGTGCAGCGGTAAAAGTTAGAGAGGATCAGGGGTGACAGGTTACATCCCTTCAGCCTCCTTAGGAAATATAGGCGCTGCTGGGCCTTCTTCACCAGAGAGGAGGTATTGAGGGACCAGGAGAGGTCTTCCGTGATGTGGATTCCGAGGAACTTAAAGCTGTCCACCCTTTGACCGGATGATTCCAATTACACCAAGGTAGACTACAAAGATTAGTAGCACATTTCGATTAGGCACTTTACAGCCTTCTGGACTCAACATCGAGTTCAACAATTTCAGACCATAACCTCGGCCTCAATTTATTTTTTCTCTCCCACATGGCAGCTGTTGATCATTCTGCCATTGCCATTTACACTTCATCTAGAGTCATCTTTGGTTTCTTAACTTGTCCCATTACCATCTCCTTGCCTTGCACCATCATCCCTTTTGTCTCTTAATCTCTCCTGCCTTCCACCCTACCACAGACCTTCTCTTTTGTTCTTTCCTCCCCTCCCCCCTTTCCCTGCCCCTACACCCGCTTAAAAACCTGTTACATTTCCAATTTTTCCAGTTCTGACGAAGGGTCATCGACCTGAAACGTTAACTCTGTTTCTCTCTCCACAGATGCTGCCTGACCTGCTGAGTATTTCCAGTATTTTCTGTTTTTATTCCCAATTTTTCAAGTCTTTCTTTGTATTTGTATTTCCTCATACCAGGCAGCATCCTGGTGAATCTGTGCTGTACCCTCTCTCATGCCTCAACATCCTTTCTGTAGTGTAGAGCCCAAAACTGCACACAGTGCTCCAACTGTGGTCTTACTAAGGTTTTATATAGATTCACCATTACAGCTCAATTTTCATATTCTAAAGCTCTTCCCGTAAAACCCTGTATTCCATTAACTTTTTTAATACTTTCTCCACTGAGGTGTTGATTTTAATGTCTTGTTAAACTGAACACCCCTCCCCCATAGCAGGCTGCTCTTCCATATTACCTACTCAAAATATAATTATTACTTTTATTTTTTAAACCAAAATGTGACCTCACACTTACTGACATTGAATTCCATCTGCCATATTTTTTCCCATTCCATCCCTACTCTTATCAAAATTGCTTTTCAGTTCCTTTGGTCTTCGGAACTATGTACCGTGTTTCCTATTTTAGTATTGTCTGAAAATTTGGACACCAATCCCTCTGGCCTTATACCCAATTATTGATGTAAACAGAGAACATAAACGGTCCCAGAACAAAACCATGTGGGACACCGATACCCACTTCCAATCACTCTGAGAAACCATCCTTAACTCGTACTCTTGCTTCCTTTCTTCTAACCAGGGTTTTAATCGAATTTGCTACCCTTCCCTAATTCCATACCCATTAGTCTTCTCCCATCCATCTCCTGTGTGGTACCTTTTCAAAGGTTTATAAAGTCCATATACACCACATCCACTACATTTTCCCCCGACCACCATATGTGTCGCCTTCTCAAAGAACCCCAACTGCTTCTTCAGCACAATCTTCCGTTCTGAACAATTGGGAAATAGCAGCTACAACATAGGGACAATTTTAACCCTACTCGTTCAGCAGAAACCTGGCGGGTGGGCAGTTAAAATCGCCCTGACTCATACCTGTCCGAAAGCCGCCATGATCGCAACATCTGTTTAACCAATTTTAACCTACTCTCCTGAGCAGATAGCAAGGACACGCGCCCGGAGCCAACAGGGTCCTTCTTTGCATATGCATGTTGCAGCGCGATGACATCATTGAGAACTGACTATAATTTTAAGAACATAAGAACATAAGAAACAGGAGCAGGAATAGGCCAATCGGCCCCTCGAGCCTGCTCCGCCATTCAATAAGATCATGGCTGATCCAATCCTGGCCTCAAAACCACTTTCCCGCTCTCTCCCCATACCCCTTGACTCCCTTGTAGTTCAACTGTCTATCAATAACCGCGTTGAATATATTCAATGACTCCGCCTCCACAGCTCTCTGGGGTAGAGAATTTCAAAGATTCACGACCCTCTGAGAGAAGAAATTCCTCCTCATCTCCATCTCAAATGGGTGACCCCTTATTCTGAAACTATGCCTCCTAGTTCTAGATTCCCCCACTAGGAGAAACATCCTCTCAGCATCCACCCTGTCAATCCCCCTCAGAATCTTTTATGTTTCAATAAGATCACCTCTCATTCTTCTAAACTCCAATGAGTATAGGACCAACCTGCTCAACCTTTCATCATACGCCAACCCCTTCATCCCAAGAATCAACCTAGAGAACCTTTTTTTAACTCAGGCCTGAGCGGGGAATCCACCTGGAGTTAAGGTTCAATGTAAAAATAGAAAAGGATAATGAAGAGTCAAAGGTAAGGGTTCTGGCAAATTTTGAAGATAAGAAGAGATCCAGCCTAAATTAACCAGGCAGAAAAGTTAGCAAACAGATGTTCAAATATGAGATGGATTGAGTACAAAATAAATATAGGATCAAAGAATAGAGATCTGTGGGAATAGAGATTCAATGGAAATAAAAATCAGGAAAGATGTAAAATGGGCTGACAATTCGCTATCATCTGTTTTACACTATTACACAAACTAAAAATTACCCCCACTAATCTCCAACTGTATTCACCCCTATAACCCCAACACATGCAATATTATCCAAATGTATTCACCCCTATAACCCCAACACATGCAATATTATCCAAATGTATTCACCCCTATAACCCCAACACATTCAATATTATCCAAATGTATTCACCCTTATAATCCCAATCCCATTCAATAATCTCTATCTGTATTCACCCCTATAACCCCAATCCCATTCAATAATCTCTATCTGTATTTACCCCTATAACCCCAACACATTCAATAATCTCTATCTGTATTCACCCCTATAACCCCAATCCCATTCAATAATCTCTATCAGTATTCACCCCTATAACCCCAATCCCATTCAATAATCTCTACCTGTATTCACCCCTATAATCCCACAGCCCCGAGACCGGAGAAGCAGCGGACCTGCGCGGGAGCAGCCCGAGGCGGGAGAGCTTGAAGGCTTAAAAGGGAGCAGTCAGAGGCACCGAGGCCCACAGCCCCGAGACCGGAGAAGCAGCGGACCTGCGCGGGAGCAGCCCGAGGCGGGAGAGCTTGAAGGCTTAAAAGGGAGCAGTCAGAGGCACAGAGGCCCACAGCCCCGAGACCGGAGAAGCAGCGGACCTGCGCGGGAGCAGCCCGAGGCGAGAGAGCTTGAAGGCTTAAAAGGGAGCAGTCAGAGGCACAGAGGCCCACAGCCCCGAGACCGGAGAAGCAGCGGACCTGCGCGGGAGCAGCCCGAGGCGAGAGAGCTTGAAGGCTTAAAAGGGAGCAGTCAGAGGCACAGAGGCTCACAGCCCCGAGACCGGAGAAGCAGCGGACCTGCGCGGGAGCAGCCCGAGGCGAGAGAGCTTGAAGGCTTAAAAGGGAGCAGTCAGAGGCACAGAGGCCCACAGCCCCGAGACCGGAGAAGCAGCGGACCTGCGCGGGAGCAGCCCGAGGCGAGAGAGCTTGAAGGCTTAAAAGGGAGCAGTCAGAGGCACAGAGGCCCACAGCCCCGAGACCGGAGAAGCAGCGGACCTGCGCGGGAGCAGCCCGAGGCGAGAGAGCTTGAAGGCTTAAAAGGGAGCAGTCAGAGGCACAGAGGCCCACAGCCCCGAGACCGGAGAAGCAGCGGACCTGCGCGGGAGCAGCCCGAGGCGAGAGAGCTTGAAGGCTTAAAAGGGAGCAGTCAGAGGCACAGAGGCCCACAGCCCCGAGACCGGAGAAGCAGCGGACCTGCGCGGGAGCAGCCCGAGGCGAGAGAGCTTGAAGGCTTAAAAGGGAGCAGTCAGAGGCACAGAGGCCCACAGCCCCGAGACCGGAGAAGCAGCGGACCTGCGCGGGAGCAGCCCGAGGCGAGAGAGCTTGAAGGCTTAAAAGGGAGCAGTCAGAGGCACAGAGGCCCACAGCCCCGAGACCGGAGAAGCAGCGGACCTGCGCGGGAGCAGCCCGAGGCGGGAGAGCTTGAAGGCTTAAAAGGGAGCAGTCAGAGGCACAGAGGCCCACAGCCCCGAGACCGGAGAAGCAGCGGACCTGCGCGGGAGCAGCCCGAGGCGAGAGAGCTTGAAGGCTTAAAAGGGAGCAGTCAGAGGCACAGAGGCCCACAGCCCCGAGACCGGAGAAGCAGCGGACCTGCGCGGGAGCAGCCCGAGGCGAGAGAGCTTGAAGGCTTAAAAGGGAGCAGTCAGAGGCACAGAGGCCCACAGCCCCGAGACCGGAGAAGCAGCGGACCTGCGCGGGAGCAGCCCGAGGCGAGAGAGCTTGAAGGCTTAAAAGGGAGCAGTCAGAGGCACAGAGGCACCGACCAATCCAGGTTCCAGGAGAGAGGTAAAAAGTAATCCAAGTGTGACGTCACCAGGGAGCAGGTAAGTGATTGGTTGGTGAGTATTTCTCTCTTTTCAATACAAGCTTGAATTCTGTGGTGTTAAATTTCTGTGGTGTAGTGGGGATAGTTGGTAAATAAAGCGCCCTAGAGTATACCTGTAACTGGGGTATTGAATAAATTTTTTAATTAATTAAAGGAGTAAGCCATGGCAGGAGAATTCAGACCCGTGTTCTGCTCCTCTTGCTCCATGTGGGAAGTCAGGGACGCTGCCAGTGTCCCTGACGACCATGTGTGCGGGAAATGCATCCAGCTGCAGCTACTTGTAGACCGTATTGCGGCGCTCGAGCTGCGGGTGGATGAATTTTGGAGCATGCGCGATGCTGAGAGGGTCGTGGATAGCACGTTTAGCGAGTTGTTCACGCCTCAGGGTAGGGCAGCACAGGGGGTGACCATCAGGCGGAGCAACAAAGGCAGGCAGGTAGTGCAGGGGAGGTATACCAAGTTGGATACTGTTGAGGGGGATGACTCACCAGGGGAAGGCAGCAGCAGCCAGCTTCCTGGCACCAGGGACGCTTCTGCTGCTCAGGAAGGGAGGAAAAAGAGTGGGAGAGCAATAGTGGTAGGGGATTCTATCGTAAGGGGAACAGATAGGCGTTTCTGTGGCCGCAAACGTGACTCCAGGATGGTTTGTTGCCTCCCTGGGGCCAGGGTCAGGGATGTCACTGAGCGGCTACAGGGCATTCTTAAGGGGGAGGGTGAGCAGGCAGAGGTCGTGGTCCACATTGGGACCAACGACATAGGTAGGAAGGGGGATGAGATCCTGCATCAAGAATTTAGGGAGCTAGGTAACAGATTAAAGAGCAGGACCTCAAAGGTTGTAATCTCTGGATTACTCCCAGTGCCACGTGCTAGTGAGTATAGGAATGGGAGGATAGAGCAGATGAATGTGTGGCTAAAGAGTTGGTGTAGGGGGAGGGTTTTACTTTCCTGGATCACTGGGCCTGCTTCTGGGAAAGGTGGGACTTGTACAAGTCGGACGGGTTGCACCTGAACCAGAGCGGGACAAATATCCTTGTGGGGAGGTTTGCTAGCACTGTTGGGGGGGCTTTAAACTAACTTGGCAGGGGGATGCGATACAGAGGGGAGCTGAAATAGGGGGTGATGTGTTGCCAATTATAGAGAAAAAAACAAGTCAGCTTGGTAGACAGGGCAAATATATAAGGGCAAGGCTGGATGGCATCTATTTTAATGCAAGGAGTCTTACAAGTAAGGTGGATGAACTGAAGGTGTTGATAAACACATGTGAGTATGATATCGTTGCTATCACGGAGACATGGTTGAGGGAGGGGCAAGACTGGCAGCTCAATATTCCGGGGTACAGAATCTTCAGGCGAGACAGAGGGGGAGGTATAAGAGGAGGGGGTGTCGCAATATTAATTAAGGAGTCAATTACTGCAGTAAGGAGGGATGATATATTAGCAGGTTCCTCTAATGAGGCCATATGGGTGGAGCTTAAAAACAAAAAGGGGGCAAGCACTTTGCTGGGAGTGTACTATAGGCCTCCAAACAGTCAGGGGGAGATAGAGGAACAGATATGTAGGCAAATCTCAGAGGAATGTGCAAATAATAGGGTAATAATAATGGGGGATTTCAACTTCCCCAATATTAACTGGGATAGTCAGAGTGTGAAAGGCTCAGAGCGTGTAGAATTCTTAAAGTGCATCCAGGAGAGCTTTTTGAGCCAGCATGTAGAAAGTCCTACAAGAGAGGGGGCGGTACTGGACCTAATTCTAGGGAATGTGGCTGGCCAAGTGGAAAAAGTGCTAGTAGGTGAGCACTTTGGTGACAGTGACCATAATATGGTAAGATTTAAGGTGGTCATGGAAAAGGACAGGGATGGGCCGGAAATAAAGGTTCTAAATTGGGGGAAGGCCGATTTTAATAGGATAAGGCAGGATCTGGCCAAAATGGACTGGGATCAGCTACTTGTAGGAAAATCCGCATCAGAGCAATGGGAGGCTTTCAGAAGGGAGATTGGGATCATACAATGGCAACATGTTCCCGTAAAGGTCAAGGGTGGTTCCAAAAACCACAGGGAACCTTGGATGTCAGGGGATATACGAGAATGGATTAGGAAAAAAAGGAGGGCTTTTGGCAGATACAAAAGGCTAAAGACGGAGGAAGCCCTAGAGGAGTACAAAAAGTGCAGGGGGATACTTAAAAAAGAAATTAGGAGATCAAGGAGGGGCCATGAAATAACACTGGCGAGCAAAATAAAGGAAAATCCTAAGATGTTTTATAAGTATATTAAGGGTAAGAGGATAACTAGGGAAAAAATAGGGCCCATTAGGGACAAAAGTGGCAATCTGTGTGTAGAGCCGGAAGATGTAGGAGGGGTTCTAAATGAATTTTTTGCATCTGTTTTCACTATGGAGAAGGACGATGTAGACATAGAAATAGGGCGGGGGGACTGTGATATGCTCGAACATATTCACATCGAGAGGGAGGAGGTATTGGCGGTTTTAGCTGGCCTAAAAATGGATAAATCCCCAGGCCCGGATGAAATGTATCCCAGGCTGCTGTGTGAGGCAAAGGAAGAGATTGCGGGGGCTCTAACACATATATTCAGGACCTCTCTGGCCACAGGGGATGTGCCAGAGGACTGGAGAACCGCTAATGTAGTACCATTATTCAAGAAGGGAAGTAGGGAAAAACCGGGGAACTACAGGCCAGTGAGCCTAACATCAGTGGTAGGAAAATTATTGGAAAAAATTCTGAGGGACAAAATTTGTCTCCACTTGGAGAGGCAAGGATTAATCAGGGATAGTCAACATGGCTTTGTCAAGGGAAGATCATGTCTGACTAATTTGATTGAATTTTTTGAGGGGGTGACTAGGTGTGTGGATGAGGGTAACGCAGTGGATGTGGTATATATGGATTTCAGTAAGGCCTTCGATAAAGTCCCGCACAGGAGACTGGTCAAGAAGGTAAGAGCCCATGGAATCCAGGGTGCCTTGGCACATTGGATACAAAACTGGCTTAGTGACAGAAGGCAGAGGGTGATGGTCGAAGGTTGTTTTTGTGACTGGAAGCCTGTGGCCAGTGGGGTACCACAGGGATCGGTGCTGGGTCCCTTGCTGTTTGTGGTCTACATTAATGATTTGGATATGAATGTAAAAGGTATGATCAGTAAGTTCGCGGATGATACAAAAATTGGTAGGGTGGTAAATAGCGAGGAGGGTAGCCTCAGTCTGCAGGACGATATAGATGGGTTGGTCAGATGGGCGGAACAGTGGCAAATGGAATGTAACCCAGAAAAGTGCGAGGTGATGCACTTTGGGGGGACTAACAAGGCAAGGGAATACACAATGAATGGTAAGACTCTAGGCAAGACGGAGGGTCAGAGGGATCTGGGTGTGCAAGTATACAGATCCCTGAAGGCGGCGGAACAGGTGGATAAGGTGGTAAAAAAGGCATATGGGATACTTGCCTTCATTAGCCGAGGCATTGAATATAAGAGCAAGGAGGTTATGATGGAACTGTATAAAACACTGGTTAGGCCACAGCTGGAATACTGTGTGCAGTTCTGGTCGCCACACTACAGGAAGGATGTGATCGCGTTGGAGAGGGTGCAGAGGAGGTTCACCAGGATGTTACCGGGGCTGGAGCGCTTCAGCTATGAAGAGAGACTGGGCAGATTCGGTTTGTTTTCCTTGGAGCAGAGGAGGCTGAGGGGGGACATGATTGAGGTGTACAAAATTATGAGGGGCATAGATAGGATGGATGCTGAGGAGCTTTTTCCCTTAGTAGAGGGGTCAATAACTAGGGGGCATAGATTCAAGGTAAAGGGCGGGAGGTTTAGAGGGGATTTGAGGAAGAACTTTTTCACCCAGAGGGTGGTTGGAGTCTGGAACTCACTGCCTGAAAGGGTTGTGGAGGCAGGAACCCTCTCAACATTTAAGAAGCATTTGCATGAGCACTTGAAATGCCATAACATACAAGGCTACGGACCAAATGCTGGAATATGGGATTAGATTAGACAGGGCTTGATGGCCGGCGTGGACACGATGGGCCGAAGGGCCTCTATCCATGCTGTATAACTCTATGACTCTATGACATTCAATAATCTCTATCTGTATTTACCCCTATAACCCCAAACCCATTCAATAATCTATATCTGTATTCACCCCTATAACCCCAATCCCATTCAATAATCTCTATCTGTATTCACCCCTATAACCCCAATCCCATTCAATAATCTCTATCTGTATTCACCCCTATAACCCCAATCCCATTCAATAATCTCAATCTGTATTCACCCCTATAACCCCAATCCCATTCAATAATCTCTATCTGTATTCACCCCATAACCCCAATCCCATTCAATAATCTCTATCTGTATTCACCCCTATAACCCCAATCCCATTCTATAATCTCCACCTGCATTCACCCCTATAACCCCAATCCCATTCAATAATCTCTATCTGTATTCACCCCCATAACCCCAATCCAATTCAATAATCTCTACCTGTATTCATCCCTATAACCCCAATCCCATTCAATAATCTCTATCAGTATTTACCCCTATAACCCCAATCCCATTCAATAATCTCTATCTGTATTTACCCCTATAACCCCAATCCCATTCAATAATCACTATCTGTATTCACCCCTATGACCCCAATCCCATTCAATAATCTCTATCTGTATTTACCCCTATAACCCCAATCCCATTCAATAATCTCTATCTGTATTTTCCCCTTTAACCCCAATCCCATTCAATAATTTCTATTTGTATTCTGCCCTTTAACCCCAATCCCATTCAATAATCTCGATCTGTATTTACCCCTATAATCACAATCCCATTCAATAATCTCTACCTGTATTCACCCCTATAACCCCAATCCTATTCAATAATCTCTATCTGTATTCACCCCTATAACCCCAATCCCATTCAATAATCTCTATCAGTATTTACCCCTATAACCCCAATTGCATTCAATAATCACTATCTGTATTCACCGCTATAACCCCAATCCCATTCAATAATCTCTATCAGTATTTACCCCTATAACCCCAATCGCATTCAATAATCACTATCTGTATTCACCCCTATAACCCCAATCCCATTCAATAATCTCTATCTGTATTCACCGCTATAACCCCAATCACATTCAATAATCTCTATCTGTATTCACCCCTATAACCTCAATCCCATTCAATAATCTCTATCTGTATTCACTGCTATAACCCCAATCCCATTCAATAATCTCTATCTGTATTCACCCCTATAACCCCAATCCCATTCAATAATCTCTATCTGTATTCCCCCTTGTAATCCCAATCCCATTCAATAATCTCTATCTGTATTCACCCCGAAAACCCCAATCCCATTCAATAATCTCTATCTGTATTCACCCCTATAACCCCAATCCCATTCAATAATCTCTATCTGTATTCACCCCTATAACCCCAATCCCATTCAATAATCTCTATCTGTATTCACCCCTATAACCCCAATCACATTCAATAATCTCGATCTGTATTCACCCCTATAACCCCAATCCCATTCAATAATCTCTATCTGTATTCACCCCATAACCCCAATCCCATTCAATAATCTCTATCTGTATTCACCCCTATTACCCCAATCCCATTCAATAATCTCTATCTGTATTCACACCTATAACCCCAATCCCATTCTATAATCTCCACCTGCATTCACCCCTATAACCCCAATCCCATTCAATAATCTCTATCTGTATTCACCCCTATAACCCCAATCCCATTCAATAATCTCTATCTGTATTCACCCCTATAACCCCAATCCCATTCAATAATCTCTATCTGTATTCACCCCCATAACCCCAATCCAATTCAATAATCTCTACCTGTATTCATCCCTATAACCCCAATCCCATTCAATAATCTCTATCAGTATTTACCCCTATAACCCCAATCCCATTCAATAATCACTATCTGTATTCACCCCTATGACCCCAATCCCGTTCAATAATCTCTATCTGTATTTACCCCTATAACCCCAATCCCATTCAATAATCTCTATCTGTATTTACCCCTATAACCCCAATCCCATTCAATAATCACTATCTGTATTCACCCCTATGACCCCAATCCCATTCAATAATCTCTATCTGTATTTACCCCTATAACCCCAATCCCATTCAATAATCTCTATCTGTATTTTCCCCTTTAACCCCAATCCCATTCAATAATTTCTATTTGTATTCTGCCCTTTAACCCCAATCCCATTCAATAATCTCTATCTGTATTTACCCCTATAATCACAATCCCATTCAATAATCTCTACCTGTATTCACCCCTATAACCCCAATCCTATTCAATAATCTCTATCTGTATTCACCCCTATAACCCCAATCCCATTCAATAATCTCTATCAGTATTTACCCCTATAACCCCAATCGCATTCAATAATCACTATCTGTATTCACCGCTATAACCCCAATCCCATTCAATAATCTCTATCAGTATTTACCCCTATAACCCCAATCGCATTCAATAATCACTATCTGTATTCACCCCTATAACCCCAATCCCATTCAATAATCTCTATCTGTATTCACCGCTATAACCCCAATCCCATTCAATAATCTCTATCTGTATTCACCCCTATAACCTCAGTCCCATTCAATAATCTCTATCTGTATTCACCCCTATAATCCCAATCCCATTCAATAATCTCTATCTGTATTCACCCCTATAACCCCAATCCCATTCAATAATCTACCTGTATTTACCCCTATAACCCCAATCCCATTCAATAATCTCTACCTGTATTCACCACTATAACTCCAATCCCATTCAATAATCTCTATCTGTATTTACACCTATAATCCCAATCCCATTCAATAATCTCTATCTGTATTCACCCCTATAACCCCAATCCCATTCAATAATCTCGACCTGTATTTACCCCTATAACCCCAATCCCATTCAATAATCTCTATCTGTATTCACCCCTATAACCCCAATCCCATTCAATAATCTCTATCTGTATTCACCCCTATAACCCTAATCCCATTCAATAATCTCTATCTGTATTTACCCCTATAACCCCAATCCCATTCAATAATCTCTATCTGTATTCACCCCTATAATCCCAATCCCATTCAATAATCTCTATCTGTATTCACCTCAATAACCCCAATCCCATTCAATAATCTCGACCTGTATTTACCCCTATAACCACAATCCCATTCAATAATCTCTATCTGTATTCACCCCTATAACCACAATCCCATTCAATAATCTCTATCTGTATTCACCCCTATAACCCCAATCCCATTCAATAATCTCTATCTGTATTCACCCCTATAACCCCAATCCCATTCAATAATCTCTATCTGTATTCACCCGTATAACCACAATCCCATTCAATAATCTCTATCTGTATTCACCACTATAACCCCAATCCCATTCAATAATCTCTATCTGTATTCACCCCTATAACCCCAATCCCATTCAATAATCTCTATCTGTATTTACCCCTATAACCCCAATCCCATTCAATAATCTCTATCTGTATTCACCCCTATAACCCCAATCCCATTCAATAATCGCTATCTGTATTCACCCCTATAACCCCAATCCCATTCAATAATCTCTATCTGTATTTACCCCTATAACCCCAATCCCATTCAATAATCGCTATCTGTATTCACCCCTATAACCCCAATCCCATTCAATAATCTCTATCTGTATTTACTCCTATAACCCCAATCCCATTCAATAATCTCTATCTGTATTCACCCCTATAACCCCAATCCCATTCAATAATCTCTATCTGTATTCACCCCAATAACCCCAATCCCATTCAATAATCTCTACCTGTATTTACCCCTATAACCACAATCCCATTCAATAATCTCTATCTGTATTCACCCCTATAACCACAATCCCATTCAATAATCTCTATCTGTATTTACCCCTATAACCCCAATCCCATTCAATAATCTCTATCTGTATTCACCCCTATAACCCCAATCCCATTCAATAATCTCTATCTGTATTCACCCCTATAACCCCAATCCCATTCAATAATCTCTATCTATATTTACCCCATAACCCCAATCCCATTCAATAATCGCTATCAGTATTCACCCCTATAACCCCAATCCCATTCAATAATCGCTATCTGTATTCACCCCTATAACCCCAATCCCATTCAATAATCTCTATCTGTATTCACCCCTATAACCCCAATCCCATTCAATAATCTCTATCTGTATTTACCCCTATAACCCCAATCCCATTCAATAATCTCTATCTGTATTCACCCCGTTAACCCAAATCCCATTCAATAATCTCTATCTGTATTTACCCCTATAACCCCAATCCCATTCAATAATCTCTATCTGTATTGACCCCTATAACCCCAATCCCATTCAATAATCTCTATCTGTATTTTCCCCTATAACCCCAATCCCATTCAATAATCTGTATCTGTATTCACCCCTATAACCCCAATCCCATTCAATAATCTCTATCTGTATTCACCCCTATAACCCCAATCCCATTCAATAATCTCTACCTGTATTCACCCCTATTACCCCAATCCCATTCAATAATCTCTACCTGTATTTACCCCTATAACCCCAATCCCATTCAATAATCTCTACCTGCATTCACCCCTATATCCCCAATCCCATTCAATAATCTCTATCTGTATTCTCCCCTATAACCCCAATCCCATTCAATAATCTCTATCTGTATTCACCCCTATAACCCCAATCCCATTCAATAATCTCTATCTCTATTCACCCCATAACCTCAATCCCATTCAATAATCTCTATCTGTATTTACCCCATAACCCCAATCCCATTCAATAATCTCTATTTGTATTCTGCCCTATAACTCCAATCCCATTCAATAATCTATATCTGTATTTACCCCTATAACCCCAATCACATTCCATAATCTCTATCTGTATTCACCCCATAACCCAAATCCCATTCAATAATCTCTATCTGTATTCTGCCCTATAACCCCAATCCCATTCAATAATCTCTATCTGCATTCACCCGTATAATCCTCAAGTTGAGGAGGACGAGAAAGAGCAGGGGAGACAGAATATCTTTCTCGTGGACTATGAGATTGAGGATGCTGAGGAAGGGGATGATA
This sequence comes from Somniosus microcephalus, assembly GCF_052327205.1. Lineage (NCBI taxonomy): Eukaryota > Metazoa > Chordata > Chondrichthyes > Squaliformes > Somniosidae > Somniosus > Somniosus microcephalus. The sequence continues at coordinate 229,221,503 of NC_140995.1, forward strand.
GTGAGAGAGGGGGGACGGGTGGGTCCAAGTTCTAACCCTGCTGCGGGATTCCGCACTGCATTCCACTGCCCCAACCCCCTTGATCGCACCCCCCTGCCTCACTTCTTTTTCACCACACACCAGCTCAGGTATTTTCACCCTTGGGGGCGGAAAAGTTAGTGACAGTGAGGATGTGGCTCTGGGTGGTTCACAGAGCACAATGGACCAAAAGAGTGTGTGTTTGGGGATGGGGGTGGGGGGGGGGCGCGGTGGAGGGTTTGAGAAGTGCCCACATTCCCAGCAGATTATGAGGAGAAGGCTGTCTATGGCTTGGGACACAGAACTCCTGAAAAGAAGGTTGGTGGAGGAACATGGTACGTAGGTGCAGACTCTGAGGTCAGTCTCCCTGGATGTGCGTCAACTCACAACTGTGACGCTTGAGTCCACAATTCTCATTGGCGGGAAACATTTTCCTTGTTGTAGGAATTAATGGAGCGTGACGTCGCTTTATTGGAGTCTGTAACAGACCCCCACCTTTGTGGGGGAGGGAGGGATAATATCTAATGGGCAACATCCTTCCTAAATGCTGCCTGACTCTCCTTTGCTCCATCCTGTGCTGCTCCATGACAATGGGATACAAGGCTATGCCCATAGAGAATGGCTCCTCCAAAACCCCCACGTGGATGGGGGGGGGGAAGGTCAAAATTGTCTGGTGGTAACAGAGAAAGGGTGGCAAAGCTTTGAAGAGGGTGCAGAGGCGATTTACTAGAATGGTACCAGGGATGAGGGACTTCAGTTATATGGAGAGACTGAAGAAGCTGGGGTTGTTCTCCTTCGAGCAGAGAAGGTTAAGAGGAGATTTAAAAGAGGTGTTCAAAATCATGAATGGTTTTGATGGAGTAAAGGAGGAGAAACTGTTTCCAGTGTCGGAAGGGTCGGTAACCAGAGGACACCGATTTAAGATCATTGGCAAAAGAACCAGGGGCGACATGAGAAGATAGCTTTTTTACACAGTGAGTTGTTGTGATCTGGAATGCACTGCCTGTGGGGACAGTAGCATAGTGGTAATGTCACTGGGCTAGTAACTCAGAGACTTAGACTAATGATGATCACAAAGACAGAAGTTCAAATCCCACCACAGCCAGCTGGAGAATTTAAATTCAATTAAATAAATCTGGAATTAAAAACTAGTATCAGTAATGATGACCATGAAACTACAGGATTGTTGTAAAAACCCATCTGGTTCACTAATGTCCTGCAGGGCAGGAAATCTGCTGTCCTTACCTGGTCTGGCCTATATGTGACACCAGACCCACAGCAATGTGGTTGACTCTTAACTGCCCTCTGAGGTTCCAGATGGTGGCTCACCACCACCACCTTCTCAAGGGCACTTAGGGATGGGCAATAAATGCTGGCCTTGCCAGTGATGCCCACCATCCCATGAATGAATTTAAAAAAGGGAAGGTGATGTAAGCAGATTTAATAGTAACTTTCAAAAGAGAATTGGATAAATACTTGAAGGGAAACAATTGACTAAGCTATGGGAAAGAGAGCAGGGGAGTGGGATTAATTGGATAGCTCTACAAAAGAGTTGGCACAGGCATGATGGGCTGAATGGCCTCCTTATGTGCTGTATCATTCTATCACATTCCCATGACCAGTCGGCAGTGTCCAAGGCTATGCAGGCCAAGATGTTAAACCGAGGCCCCGTCTGCTCTCTCATGGTGGACATAAAAGATCCCATGGGACTATTTTGAAGAAAAGCAGGGGAGTTCTCCCCAGTGTCCTGGCCAATATTTATCCCTCAACCAACATCATCAAAAACAGATGATCTAGTCATTATCACATTGCTGTTTGTGGGAGCTTGCTGTGTGCGAATTGGCTGCCGCATTTCCTACATTATAACAGTGACTACACTTCAAAAGTACTTCATTGGCTGTAAAATGCTTTGGGACATCCTGAGGATGTGAAAGGAGTTAAATAAATGCAAGTCAGTCAGTCTTTCTTTCCAGGCTGAACGATTAAAAAAACAAATCGCTCCCAAACAATCGTTCCCTGCCACACTAATCGCTAACGTTCAGAAATCTTCAGGCTCAAAAATTCCTCACTCCTCTCACTCCCACCTGCCTTGGACAATCCTGGCAACAAACGCACCTTCGATTTCCTATTCCAGCTCGTTACAAGTGGAAAACTAGGAACTTTGGGTCAGCGGTGTCACTGGCTCTCGTTATATTTAGAGTACCGCGTTCAGTTCTGGGCACCGTATCTCAGGAAGGATAAGCTTGCCTTGGATGGGGTGCAGCGCAGGTTCACCAGAATGATACCGGGTCTATAAGGGTTAAATTATGAGGACAGGTTACATAAACTAGGCTTGTATTCCCTCGAATATAGAAGATTGAGGGGTGAACTAATCGAGGTGTTTAAGATGATTAAAGGAGTTGATGGGGTAGACGGAGAGAAACTATTCCCTCTGGTGGGGGAATCCAGAACAAGGGGGCATCACCTTAAAATTAGAGCCAGGCCGTTCTGGGGTGATGTCAGGAAGCACTTCTTCACACAAAGGGTAAAGGAAATCTGGAACACTCTCCCCCAAAAAGCTGCTTCTCAACTGAAAATGTCAAAACTGAGATTGATAGATTTTGTTATGCAAGGGTATTAAGGGTTAAGGAATCAAGGTGGGTAGATGGAGTTAAGCTACAGATCAGCCATGATCTCACTGAATGGTGGAAAAGACTTGATCTACTGAATGGGCTACTCCTGTTCCTATATTCCGATGATTAGATCACCCCAATCCTCTAAACTCAAGGAAATGCAAGCCAGGTCTATGTAACCTGCCCTCATAATTTAACCCTTTCTGGTGAGGTACTAGAGGGTTGCCAGCACTCTGGACTGTTCCATCGCCACAGTCAGCACCATGGCAACAGGAGGGCAAAGCCAGTGAGAGAAAGAAGATCCTCGGTCAATGTTTGGCCTGTAAAACAAGGGTTTTTATATCTCGCCCCCGGGGGAATGACTGGTGCTGCACAATTAACTAATGCCTAATAGAAGTCTTTAAAATGATAAAAGTTTGTGTTTCCACTTGTGGGGACAGGCAAAACTTAAGGTCATCAGTATAAGATAGTCACCAAGAAACCAAATAGGGAATTCAGAAGAAACATCTCTACCCAGAGAGTGGTGAGAATGTGGAACTCGCTACCACAGGGAAGTGGTTGAGTTGACTAGCACAGATGCATTTAAGAGGAGGCTAGATAAGCATATGAGGGAGAAGGGAACAGAAGGATATGCTGATAGAGTTAGATGAGGAAAGACGGGAGGAGGCTCGAGTGGAGCATAAACGGCGGCATGGACTGGTTGAGCTGAATGGCCTGTTTCTGTGCTTTATATTCTATGTGATTCTGATGTTGCTGCTGTTAGATCTAAACTGCTGTGTTGGGCTGTTGCTGTTTGTTGACCAAGACCACCCTCTTCTGGGAGATGCAGAGAGCTGCAGCATTGGCAGCCGCCACAAAGCCTCTTCACTTTACTCTGTTTCCACACGTACTCAACGTTGGCCTCCGTCCAAAGCCAGTCATGAGACTTGACAGCTGACAAAGGAATATTCAACAAAGGGTATTTTTGCTGCTGTTAAGTAGATGTTGTCACTAATATGGCATCTAAAAGCTGCACAAATGCTGGGCACAGAACTCGTGTGAATAAAATACCATTTTTGTCAATGAGAAAAAGCCGTGCTGTTTTAAAGATGGCTTGGTTTTTTTTTAAAAAAGGGGTGTGTGTTGCCATGCCAACGGATTCCGCTCTGTATAGGAGGCCAGTCTGATGCAATCAGAGAGGCAATGGCCTCAGCAGCCACATCCAGCGCTGCACAAAAGAATTATTTTATTTTTAATCGCTGGATTGAATTTCAATGATGAAAATTGTGATTCAATAAATAGGCCAGCGCCTGGAGAAAGCCTCTGTCGAGGTTCTCCCACCCCACTCGCCCACCCCCCCGCCCCCCCCCACTCCCCCCCCCCCCCCCCCGCATCCCGACTACTAACCGCTTCAGCCCCTTGGGTGGAAGTTTGCGGAAGCACCGTGCCTCAATGGGGAACTGCCAGCATCAGCGCGTTGTCGCTCCGGACCTTTCCCACTGCGCCGTGACACCGCCTAACCCGTACACCGGCTAACAGTTAGTCTTGGCGCTTATAACGATAGCGGATAAATAAAACGAGCAATCGGTAGTGCCGAATGCGACCGGGGGGAAAAATCGGCGCAACGCCTCCCCCTTGAAATGAGCGGGGAGGGGGGGAAGAGTAACTTGGTTCATACGATGAAAAGGAAAGCCTTGAGATCTGAAATAAAAAGATTGTTAAGTAAGGGTATCGAGGGATACGGAGCAAAGGCGGGTAAATGTAGTTGAGGTGCAGATCAGCCATGATCTAATTAAATGGCAGAGCAGGCCCGAGAGGCTGCATGGGGCCTACTCCTATTCCTATGTAGAAAATGCTGTCGGTATAACGGCAGGACAACAGCACCATTTATGTCAAACCTTTCACATAGTAAAATGTCACAAGGCGCTTCACAGGAGTGTTATCAAACAAACTTTGACACAGGTCAGTCTGCATCTGTAAAGAGAAAAGGTCGGTTGACGTATATTGGGCGTGGGCCTGTCCTCAGACGCCCAAAATTAACGGGGTTACACACACCCCAATCACCGTAACCTCAATCCTTCAGTTTTTGTTTTTCAGGTCCTGCTTCCAACATTTCTATCCGTTTCTATAAAAAAAACATTTTATTTATAAGCTCTACGCCCGTGCCTGCCCCGAGCTCACGAGACAGCCAAGGCCGCGACTGTCTGTTTAAAATATCTTCCAGCTCAGAGGGCGAAGAGAAGAAAAAAAAGAGCTGGCATTTGAAAAATCCCGTGTATGCTCAGAAGGGGCAGAGCGCCTGCAAGTCAGAGTGAGGGAGGGCGGTTAATGAATTGGAAGCAAAGGATGCCTATAATAGGGGAGCAGGAGCATTTAGGTATGTGATCGAGCGGGTCCTGGCGGGAGGGGAGGGGAGAGCCCTGTGGCTGCTTCATTCAGTCATGTTCTATACAGTACTCGTTTCATTTCTGGGTGACCTTCACCTATATATATGAAGATCCAACAAGCAGCTGACTGAGGTGGCTCGCTGCCCACAAGTGAATGACTAACAGAGTCAACAGGAGCCAACGTGCAGCCTGACATGTAGTGCAGGGAGGCAGTGGCTTTGCAGCACACACAAAAAAAAGAGAGTTCCCGTTCACTGCCTTTGGAGAGAGAGCAGAGCAGAGGGAAAGTCAGCCTCACTCAGCAGCTCAGCGCCATTCATTATTCAGCACAGCCTCATTAATTATTTATCATCGCCTCATTCATTATTTTGCTGGTTGGAATATATTCTACACCTCTCCCAATACTTTATAACCACCGTCCATTAAGAGCTTGAGCACTTTTTTTATTTAACCCTTTGTTCGCCCCGCAAAGTGTGGAATAGAGGAGGGTAATCCTGAGAACAAGTTCCAAGTTAACCCACGATTATAGGACAAAGGGACGGAAGAAAGAACTTCCATTACTATAGCGCCTTTCGCAACCTCGGGACGTGCCAAAGAGTTTCACAGCCAATTAAGTACTTTTGAAGTGTCGGCATTGTTGTAATGTAGAAAACGCGACAGCCAATTTGCGCACAGCAAGCTCCCACAAACAGCAATGAGATAAATGACCAGATCATCTGTTTTAGCGATGTTGGCTGATGGGGAAACGTTGGCCCAGGACATCAGGGAGAACGCCCCTGCTTGTCTTTGAATAGTACCAGGTGATATTTTATGCCCACCCGAGAGGGCGGAGGGGGCCTTAGGTTAATGTCTCATCCGAAAGACGGCACCTCAGTACTGCACTATATTATGTTCTCAGGTCTCTGGAGTGGGGCTTGAACCCACAGCCTTCTAACTCAGAGGAGAGAGTGGTACCAACTGAACCAAGTTGATACATGGGTATGAAACTGGTGAAATGCAAGTTCAGGGCTGTTGTCAGGAGGCACTTTGTCTCCAGGTAGGATAGTGGAGGCAAAAACTCCAACGTCATATATTGAGGGGCTTGTGGAAGGATGAGTTAGATGCGTCGAATGGCCTCTCTCATCTGCATTTCTCTTTGCGAGCTTTCTGAATTGAGTCATCATGCACTGCTATCTAGTCTGAAATCGTTGGTTCAGGTGTCAGGCCCAGAAATGACCACCTCACCCTGCTCAATGATTGAGCAGTTCCACAGGACACAGCAAGTCAAATTCCCAGTTTGTGCCATTTGGTCTTAAAGCACAGTGAGGGAGAGGTCTACAGCAACCAGATGTCTGACTAATGTGTGCAGGGGAAGAGGGGGGGGAGCCATTATGAACTGGACAACTCCCCATCCCCACTCGCCATGCTGCTGAATCTGGGAGGGAATAACAGAGGGAGTGATATAATCCCAGAGGGACCCTTGGTTCCAAATGATTCGAGGTTGACCCATATTGGGGACAGTGATTTAACTTTATTCAGCAAGACTTAATACATTACAGTATTCGAGCAGCAGTTTACAGAGAATAATTGAGACTTATATTACCACTTACACTCTGGGTAGATGCCGCAACGTGAGTAGGCTGCACCCTGCATCTCTTGTCTCTCTCTCTCTCTCTCGCTCCGTCTCCCAGGTGTCTCCTTGATTCGTCCTGTAACCTTCTCCTCCTGAAATCTTCTACAACTTATGGCTGTTAAGACCCCCTTCTTGTACCCTTACTCTCATTCAAAACCTATGGAGTCCGCCTGAACCAATCACTGACTGACACCCAAACCTAAAATCCAACCATAAAGATGCCATGTTTGTAGCACCCTGCTTTACGCAGGCTTTTAGTCTTATGACACTCTTACATCATCTGTTTTTGACCACCAAGACTCGTATCTGGGGTAGTTATGGCGATACGAAAGGTTTATGTCTCCATAGTTTGAGATACGGCCTTTGCTCTTGGCCTTTGTTTTTATAATTCACTACAGGTGTTATAACGTTCCAGCACAATGGTAACTGCACCTAACCTTGATTCCCAGGCTCACCGCAACCTATTCGACCATGGCAATCTCTTTCTTACCCCAGGTTGTCTCGTGACAATTTACTCACCGTCTTTTACGCATAAGATAAAGGGTTACATGTTATACATAATTCAAATTATACTTACATGCAGTTGATGATTACAAACTTCTACATTTACTCTTTACACACGATTATAGATATATTACTGATGATTATAAGATATAAATGGTTGTAAGTTATTAAAACAAGCATGCAAGAATAGCAACTAACATGTAATTCATAACAATCTGACGGTCACTGTCTCTTAATTCAGTCTCTGCAATTCCATTAACTCTCTCAGCTTTTCTCACAGACTGTCGCTTTGTTAACAAGTCTCAGAATAAGGGATCGGCCATTTAGAACTGAGATGAGGAGAAATTTCTTCACTTAGAGGGTGGTGAATCTTTGGAATTCTCCACTGTGTGGTCTGCACAGAGCGGGATTAAACGGAGTGGACTTGAACATAGTGTTTTATGTGGGAATTTGGAAAGAGTGGGAATTTGGAGAAGAGGGGGAAGGAGTTATTGCTTTTTGCCTACACTACTTGTAATGCTGTGTGTTACAGGTAGATAATTAATTTCAGTACCCTTAACTTAATCTAGATCAAGTATGTAGTCAGGAAACTACACTGTAAACTGAGTTACATAGTTACAAATTTAATTACATTTAATTAAATAAATCAAGGTCATATAGGGATGGCAGTGCAGGTGGTGTGCCGCAACTGCAGCATGTGAGAGTTTGTGGAGAGCATTGTGATCCCGGACAACCACGTTTGCAGTAAGTGCCTGCATCTTGGAGGAACTTCAGCTCAGAGTTTTTGAGCTGGAGTCTGAGGTGCAAACATTGTGGGGCATCAGGGATGGGGAGAGTTACCTGGACATTTTGATCCAGGAAGCAGTCACACCCCTTAGGTTAGGCAGTGGTACAGGTCTGATTAGTGGTCAGGGACAGGAGGGTGTGACTGCAACTCAGGCAGGTAAGGGGACCCCAGGTGCAGTGCTGAAGGAGCCTCAGCCATTGCCCTTGTCCAACAGGTATGAGGTTCTTGCTGCCTGTGTGGATGAGGGAAAAGCCTGCAGGATGGATGAGCAGGCTGACCATGGCACCGTGGTGCAGGAGGTCATTCAAGTAGGGGGAATGAAAGGGAATGTAGTTGTGGTATGGGACAGTATAGTCAGGGGGGTTGATACTGTTCTCTGCAGCCATGACCGAGAGTTCCGAAGGTTGTGTTGCCTGCCCGGTGCCAGGGTTATAGACATCTCCTCGAGGCTGGAGAAGAATTTGGAGTGGGAGGGGGAGGATCCAGTTCTCGTGGTCCATGTAGGAACCAACGACATAGGTAGAACTAGGAATAAGTTTCTGCTGAGGGAGTTTGAGGAGCTAGGATCCAAATTAAAAAGCAGAACCTCAAAGGTAATAATCTCTGGATTGTTACCTGAGCCACGCGCAAGTTTGCATAGGGACAAACAGATTAGAGGTTTAAATGCGTGGCTCAGAGTGGTGTGGGAGGAAGGGGTTTCAGTTCATGCAGTACTGGCACCAGTACTGGGGAAAGAGGGAGTTGTTCCGCTGGGACTGGCTCCACATAAACCGAGCTGGGACCAGTGTTCTGGCGAACCGAATAACTAGAGCAGTAGACAGGGCTTTAGACTAATGAAGGGGGGGTGGGAGGATTCAGAAAAGAGTAAATTTAAAAGCAGCAAGAGAAATGTCAAGGCTCTGGAGCAGAGTAGAGTTTTGGGTAAAAATAAGCAGAGTGGGTCAGGAAGGGAGAGAGAGAGTAACAAAGGTAATGGGGCATCAGTGACTAAGGTGACATCAGGGAAAAAGAGAAATAAGTCAAAGCTAAAGGCATTATATCTGAATGCACGAAGTATTTGCAACAAAATAGATGAATTAATAGCGCAGATAGAAATTAACAGGTTTGATCTAATGGCCATAACGGAGACGTGGTTGCAAAGTGGCCAAGGTTGGGAACTAAATATTCCAGGATACATAACTTTTAGAAGGGATCGGTAAAATGGAAAAGGAGGAGGGGCAGCCCTGATGATAAAGGACGGGATAAAGACAGTAGAGAGAAAGGATCTTGGCTCCGAAAATCAAGAAGTAGAATCAGTTTGGGTGGAGCCAAGAAACAGCAAGGGGCAGAAAACATTGGTGGGAGTTGTTTATAGGTCCCCAAACAGCAGTTGTAATGTAGGGCAGAGTATAAATCAGGAAATTAGAGGCGCATGTAACAAGGGTAATACAGTAATCATGGGGGATTTAATCTACATAAAGACTGGGCAAACCAAAGTTGCAGGAATAGTGTGGAGGACGAATTCATGGAATATATGCAAGATAGTTTTCTAGATCAGTATGTTGAGGAACCAACTAGGGAACAGGCTATTTTAGATCTAGTATTGTGCAATGAGAAAGGGTTAATTAATAACCTTGTAGTAAAGGGACCTTTAGGGAAGAGTGACCATAATATGATAGCATTTTATATTGAGTTTGAAAGTGACTTAGTAAATCCGAAACTAGGGTCTTAAATCTAAACAAAGCAAACTATGTAGGTATGAGGGGCAAGTTGGCAAAGGTAGATTGGGAAACTACATTAAAATGTATGACAGTGGATGAACAATGGCTAGCATTTAAAGAATTAATAAGTGGATGAACAATGGCTAGCATTTAAAGAATTAATACATAATTTACAACAAATATACATTTCTTTAAGGCATAAAAATCCCACAGGAAAAGTGATCCAACCGTGGCTAACAAGAGAAGTTAAAGATAGTGGCCCAGAAATTCGGGTCGGGGGCTTCCCGTGGGTGTAAGCCCCCGACCTGCACTTACCTTGCGCGCCGGCAGTTGAGCTGTAGGGCCCCGTGGAATTCCGCTCCGGGGCCTGGCCCAGCTGCTGGCGCGCTGTGCTTGCGTGTCCCAGGGGTGTAGTTAGTGCGATGCGTCCCCTGGGATCACATGAGCCATGGGCAGCCAATCGAAAGAGGGAAAAGCCCATTCATAAGATTGACAGGTAGACCCTAAACTACAGGCCCAAAATAGCAGTAAACCTTCAACTAAATTTTTTTTTTAAATCACACTTTTTAAATAAACTATAAATTACATTAAATAACTATTTTAAACATTAATTTAAATTTTTGAAAAAAATAATTTTATATTATAACAGGGCTAAAAATAAACTTACCTTGCTTTAAAGTACTTAAAAATAATAAACCTGTGGAAAAAAGTGTTTTAATTTTAATGAATTGACCACTTACCTTGCAAAAAGCAGGCCTTACACCTGCTTTTTAAATGTGTAAATCCTGCAGGCTTACCCTCCTGGGAAAACCTGTAAAAAAAACCTAAGTTCAAAGCGCACGCGCAGCCTCCCCTGCGCGCGTGTTTGACCTCTGAACCTCTTCATTCAGATGATCGGAAATGCCAGTTTCCCGCGCATGCGCAGTGCATGCAGGAAACTGGCAATTCCATTCGGCCTACGGGTGAGTACCCCGTGCGTACTCACCCAGGCAGAGCCGAATTTCTGGGCCACTAGTATTAGATCAAAGGAAGAGGCTTATAAGTTCTGGAATTCCCTCCCTACACCTCTCCACCTCGCTACCTCTCTTTCCTCCTTTAAGACACTCCTTAAAACCTACCTCTTTGACCAAGCTTTTGGTCACCTGCCGTAATTTATCCTTATGTGGATCGGTGTCAAATTTGTTGTCTTAAAATACTCCTGAGCAGCGCCTTGGGACATTTTACTACGTTAAAGGCGCTATAGTTACAAGTTGTTGTTGTTATAATTTTGCCAAAAAGAGTAGTAAGCCTGAGGATTGGGAGGATTTTAGATTTCAGTAAAGGAGGACCAAGAAATTGATAAAGAGAGGGAAAATAGAATGAGAGTAAACTAGTAAGAGACATAAAAACAGATTGTAAAAGCTTCTATAGGTATGTAAAAGGAAAAGATTAGCAAAAGTAAATGTGGGTCCCTTACAGGCTGAGACAGGAGAAATTATAATGGGGAATAAGAAAATGGCAGAGAAATTAAACAAATACTTTGGGGGCGATTTTGCCAGCCCTGGGGAGGCGGGTAAAGAGGCGGGACTGCCAGGAAAATTGCAGAATCTGGGGGTGGGTATCCATCGCGCCCCCAACCCGCCTCTTCTCAGGAGGCGGGTACCCGACCCGCGCTGGGAGCCGCCTCCCCGAGGCGGGAAGGGGATTAGTGCCAATTAACTGCCTGTTAACAGGTAGTTAACAGGCAGTTTTTTGGATAATCCCTATTTTCAGCCCTGAAGTGTGGGCTTACTGACGGCTCCGAACCTCGCCAGGGTCAGCGAGGCGGGCCGTCGGTCTGCGGGGGTCGGAGGGGCCGAGATGTCCAGTGTGCAGGTGAGTAATGGGTGCAAGTGTGGAGAAGTGAGTGTGTGAGGTGAGTGTAAAGTGTTTTAATAAGTTTTACTTACCTTTACTTTCTCCTGCAGGCTTCATCCCTTCAGGTCTCGGGAGTCCCTCATCTCACTGGCACAGAAAGTAGAAGGGCCGCTGATCTGTCAAAAGCTGCAGCCTTCTGCTTTCTGCTCAGGAGAGCTCTCTATCGCAGCCTGAGTGGAAGGGCTCAACTTAGAGGACAGATTGTCAGTGTTTGACAGCTTCACAGAGCTCTCAAACGCTGACATTTCATCTGTCAAAAGCTCTTGACAGATGAAACATCACTCGCTGACGTCACCAGTAACTGGCTTTCCCTTCATTGGCCTGCTAAACCCGCTGGGCGGGCTTAACAATGTCAATCAAGGGAAAATAGCGTGGGTTGGCCACAAATCAAGGGAGGCGGGACTAAAACCCGACAAGTGGGAGTCCCGCCTCCAAAAGCTCCCCATTGAGAAAATCCAGCCCTTTGTGTCTGTCTTCAAGGAAGAAGACGCAAAAAACCTCCCGCAAATAGTGGACAACCAAAGGTCTCGCGAGAATGAGGAACTGAAAGATATTAGTATTAGTAAAAAAGTAGTAGCAGGTAGACTATCCTTTATCCGAAAACCTCGGGACCAGCCGTGTTTCGGTTTTAGGAAAATTTCAGTTTTCGGAAGGTGCGCGAAAACACTTCGGTTTTCAGAGGTAATTCGGTTTTCGGGAGTGCGGATAAAGGATACACTATCCCTTATCCGAAAATAACGACTATAAATACTGTAGTTACAGGGATAAATACTGTAGTACAGTTTATTTGTAAGGAAAACATTCAGTAAAACTTCAAACATGTACAGGTACAAACTAAGCTAAATACCTGTACATAAACATGCAATAAAGGTACATTACATCTGGCTTGGGGATCTTGGAGAAGAGGGTACATCAGTGTTGGCATCATTGTCATTAGGTTGGAGTTGGACATCTGAAGATGGGCCAGGAACAGATTCTCAAGTGATGAAGCATGACTACGACAGACGGCCTTTTTAAAGACTTCTTCCAGTGTCATCTGTCTCATTAACATTGGTTTCTGTCTAAGCAGTCTCTCTTTAATTGAGTAAACTTGCATAATCTCTTGCTCACTGATAAATGCACGTTTTTCAAGGCCAGCAATTAACTGATCACACATTGTCACCATATCGTCTATGGGGATTTTGTCACCTGTGTTCACAATGTCATCATCATCATCACTACTGTCCTCATGCTTGTCTTTATTTAACACCATTTCAGCAATTTCCCCATTACTCAACGAATTCACAACAGGTGCATCATTGTCAATGTTCAGCACTTCTTCGATGTCAGCTTCCTCTAACGTATTTACACTTTCGGATGATAAACCTTTGGCGTAAGTGAGGAGGTTTGATATCATCATCTTCTCCTGACTGACAGGAAATCCTTCAAACTCGTCATCTGCAGGTCCATCTTCATGAAACATCGTTGAAGGCCAAAGTCTGTGCCAAGCATTTTTTAATGTTGGTTTGTCAACATCGTTCCAAGCATTAGCAACTGCATAAATGGCATCCTTAACATTGAATTCTTTCAGGAAGCTTTGGATTCCTTCGCCTCTGTTGATTGCATCAAGCATAGAGTTAAAAAAAACGTCTTTATACTTGCTCTTCATGGAGCGTAAAATTCCTTGGTCACAAGGCTGTATTAAAGATGTCACATTAGGGGGAAAGTTAATGCCGAAAACATAACTTTTCACAAGAAGTTCAGGAGGGGGATGTGCGGAGCAGTTGTCCAGGAACAATAAAATTTTGCAGTTTTCTTCCAGTCCAACTTGCCTGCAATGAGCTCGTGTCGCTGGTACGAAGTGGTTATTGAACCAGTGAGAAAATATTCCTCTGGTTACCCATGCTTTCCTGCTCGCATAATAATGCACAGGTAAATTGCATACACCTTTCAAACATCTCGGATGTTGGCTTTTTCCAATCACTACCAACTTTAACTTGTGTGTGCCTGCAGCATTGGCACACCCAAGAACAGTCAACCTGTCCTTAGTATCCTTAAAACCTGCTGGTGCACTCTCATCAGCCGTTGCTAATGTTTTTCTAGGAACGTAGCGCCAGAACAGAGCTGTTTCATCAGCATTGTAAATTTGTTCAGGACCGAGGTTTTCATCCGATATTATTTTTGCAAACTCATCTATGTAATTTTCAGCTGCTTCATGATCAGCAGAAGCTTTTTCACCACAGATTTTCAGATATCTTATACCATGACGCTTCTTAAATTTATGCAGCCAACCTTCTGAATATTCACACTCAACTTCAATGTTCAGTTCTTCATGGTATATTCTAGCTTGCTTCATGACCATCAAACCAGTCAGTGGCACACGTTCACCTCTGCGTTGTCGAATCTACTCAATCAGCACACGGTCAAGATCTTCATTTTTTGCCCTATGCAATGTTTTCCTAATTTTCATTAGTTTATGGTCATCACTGTCAGTGTAAAATTTCAACAACTTGTCTTTCTGTTTCTTTAAGTCATATACGGTGGTACTTCCCACACCATATTCTTCAGTAAGATGTCGCACAGACACACCACGATCAAGCTTCTGCAATAACTCCACTTTCTGCGATATCGATAATGAGCGACGCTTCCTTCTCTGCTTCTCACTGTTACCCATTGGGGTAGCTGCAGCTCTTTTTAGCATTTTCACAAATTGTTAAAAGCCAGCAAATATCTAAGAGAGCAGCAAATATCTGAGACCTGCAAATATCTAAGAGAGCTGCAAATATCTAAGAGAGCAGCAAATATCTAAGAGAGCAGCAAATAGCAGCAAATATCTAAGAGAGCAGCAAATAGCAGCAAATATCTAAGAGAGCAGCAAATATCACACAGAGCAGCATAACACCTGCGTGGGTCAAGCATCGGCAGCGTCGGGTCATGCTTTGCGCCACTTTCGGCTTTCAGAGGTTTTCTGGTTTCGGATGTGTGGATAAAGGATGGTACACTATCTCTTATCCGAAATTGGGTGGGGTTCGGCGGGGGTGGGGTACGGCGGGGGGGTCGGGGGTCGGGGGTCGTGGGGGTCGGGTTCGGCCGGGGGGTCGGGGGTGGGGGTCGGCGGGGGTCGTGGTCGTGCGCATTTCGGTTTTCAGAAGTCATGCTTTGCTCCACTTTCGGCTTTCAGAGGTTTTCTGGTTTCGGATGTGCGGATAAAGATTTCGGTTTTCAGAAGTGCGGAAAAATGCTACACTATCCCTTATCCGGCTAGGCCTGTAAGTCGTGCGCCACTCTGGTCATGTCGTGCGCACGACTTACGCTGACCGAAAAAACCTTTGGTTTTTAGAGGGTTTCGGTTTTCGGAAGTCCGGATAAAGGGTAGTCTACCTGTACTGGAGAAATTAATGGGACTGAAAGCCGATAAATCCCATGGACCTGACGGCCTACATCCTAGGGTTTTGAAAGAGGCGGCTGTAGAGATAGTGGATGCATTGGTCGTCATTTTCCAAAATTCCATAGATTCTAGAACGGTTCCCACAGATTGGAAGGTAGCAAATGTAACCCCACTATTTAAGAAAGGAGGGAGAGAGAAAATGGGGAACTACAGACCTGTTAGCCTGACAACAGTAGTAGGGAAAATGCTAGAATCTATTATTAAGGACGTGGTAACAGGGCACTTAGAAAATAATAATAGGATTGGGCAGAGTCAACACGGATTTATGAAAGGGGAATCGTATTTGACAAATCTGTTGGAGTTTTTTGACATTGTAACTAGCAGAATAGATAAGGGGGAACCAGTGGATGTGGTGTATTTGGATTTTCAAAAGGCATTCGATAAGGTGCCACACAAGAGGTTATTAAACAAAATTAGGGCTCATGGGATTGGGGGTAATATACTAGCATGGATTGAGGATTGGTTAATGGACAGAAAACAGAGAGTAGGAATAAACAGGTACTTTTCGGATTGGCAGGCTGTAACTAGTGGGGTACCGCAAGGATCAGTGCTTGGGCCTCAACTATTCAAAATCTACATCAATTGATTTGGATGAGGAGACCAAATGTAATATATCCAAGTTTGCTGATGATACAAAGCTGGGCGGGAATGTAAGTTATGAGGAGGATGCAAGGAGACTTCAATGGGATATAGACAGGCTAAGTGAGTGGGCAAGAACATGGCAGAATATAATGTGGAGAAATGTGAAGTTATCCACTTTGGTAGGAAAAATAGAAAAGCAGAGTATTTTTTAAATGGTGAGAGTTTGAGAAATGTTGGTGCTCAGAGGGACCTGGGTGTCCTTGTACACGAATCACTGAAAGTTAACATGCAGGTACAGCAAGCAATTAGGAAAGCAAATGGTATGTTGGCCTTTATTACGAGAGGATTTGAGTAAAGATGCCTTACTGCAATTATTTAGGGCCCTGGTGAGACCACACCTGGAGTATTGTGTACAGTTTTGGTCTCCTTACCTCAGGAAGGAAATATTTGCCATAGAGGGAGTGCAACAAAGGTTCACCAGGCTAATTCCTGGGATGGGGGGATTGTCCTATGAAGAGAGATTGAGTAGACTAGGCCTATATTCTCTAGAGTTTAGAAGAATGAGAGGTGATCTCATTGAAACATAAAAAATTCTTACAGGGCTTGACAGGGTAGATGCAGGGAGGATGTTTGCCCTGGCTGGGGAGTCTAGAACCAGGGGTCACGGTCTCAGAATAAGGGGTCGGCCATTTAGGACTGAGATGAGGAGAAATTTCTTCAATCAGAAGGTGGTGAATGTTTGGAATTCTCTACCCCAGAGGGCTGTGGAGGCTCAGTCGTTGAGTATATTCAAGATAGAGATCGATATATTTTTGAATATTAAGGAAAACAAGGGATATGGGGATAGTGCAGGAAAGTCGAGATGAGGTAGAAGGTCAGCCATGATCTTATTGAATGGCGGAGCAGCTTTGAAGGGCCAAATGGCCGACTCCTGCTCCTATTTCTTATGTTCTTATGTTCTTAAAGCTTGTTGGAGTCTGCATTTTTAATATTTGGTCAAGCAGGCCTCTTTCTTCCATTTTAAAATCTAACCGGGTCTACTCCATGTTATACTACTTTAAAAGCATGACTATTGAAGAATCGGTGTGCATTGACTAACAGTTACATAACACAAACTTAAACCTAAAACTAATAATGCTTATTTCATTTCGTCCATGTTAGGAATTGGGAAAGTGAAGTGGAGATTTCTCAGGATTCTTACAGTGACAACCCTGGGAACACATCCCTGCAGATAGAATCATAGAATCATAGAATGACTGCATCACAGAAGGAGGCCATTCGGTCCATCGAGCCCGTGCCGGCTCTCTGCAAGAGCACTTCAGCTAGTCCCACTCCCCGCCCTTTCCCCGTAGCCCTGCTAATTTTTTTCCTTCAGGTACTTATCCAACTCCCTTTTGAAAGCCACAATTGAGTCTGCCTCCACCACCCTTTCAGGCAGTGCATTCTAGATCCTAACCACTCGCTGTGTAAAAAAGTTTTTCCTCATGTTGCCTTTGGTTCTTCCACCAATCACCTTAAATCTGTGTCCTCTGGCTCTCGACCCTTCTGCCAATGGGAATAGTTTCTCTTTATCTACTCTGTCTAAACCCCTCATGATTTTGAACACCTCTATCAAATCTCCTCTCAATCTTGGTACGAAACTAATGCTTCCATACCCTCGCTGCCACAGGTGCATTCGGGTCCAGGTCGAGACGAGCGGGTCTAAGTACTTTAGCCATGATGGATCAGTTTCTTGCCCAAGTCCCTTTCTGCGGTTTGAGTTGCAGCTGGTTGTTCCGAATCACCCAAGGCATAGAGACGATAACAAGTCGATTAAATTGACGTAATAAAGATTCACTATTCACTTGGTTGTACATAAAGCAAGGCTTTAATCGACTTGTAACAAAACATGGAGGTCTAGTTAGTAGTCACTAGCTTCCTGTTTCCAGACTGTCTCTGGCCAAGTTGGGCCCACGCCCGAGTATTTATACTCCGTGGACGGCGCCCTCAGCTGGCTGTTCAGTAGTACTTCCTGAGTTACTTCTTGTAGAAGTTGTGATTTATGACAGTTTCTATAATGGGGGTTTCTTTATTGGGGGGGGGTTTCTATAACAGTGGGGTTTCTATAACGGGGGTTTCTATAACGGGGGTTTCTATAACGAGGGTTTCTAAAACGGGGGGTTTCTATAACGGGCGCTTTCTATAACGGGGGGTTTCTATAACGGGGGGTTTCTATAATGAGGGGGTTTCTATAATGGGCGGTTTCTATAACGGGGGGGTTTCTATAACGGGGGATTTCTATAACGGGGGGTTTCTATAACGGGGGGTTTCTATAACGGGGGGTTTCTATAACGGGGGGGTTTCTATAATGGCGGGTTTCTATAATGGAGATTTCTATAATGGGGGGTTTCTATAATGGGGGGTTTCTATAACGGGGGTTTCTATAACGGGGGGGTTCTATAATGGGGGTTTCTATAACGGGGGGTTTCTATAACGGGGGGGTTTCTATAACGGGCGGTTTCTATAACGGGGGTTTCTACAACAGGGGTTTCTATAACGGGGGGTTTCTATAACGAGGGTTTCTATAACGGGGGGTTTCTATAACGGGGGGATTTCTATAACGGGGTGGTTTCTATAATGGGGGGGTTTCTATAATGGGCGGTTTCTATAACGGGGGTTTCGATAACGGGGGGGTTTCTATAACGGGGGGGTTTCTATAACGGGGGTTTCTATAACGGGGGGTTTCTATAACGGGGGGGTTTCTATAATGGGGGGTTTCTATAATGGGGGTTTCTATAATGGGGGGTTTCTATAACGGGGGGTTTCTATAACGGTGGGTTTCTATAACGGGGGGGTTTCTATAACGGGGGGTTTCTATAACGGTGGGTTTCTATAACGGCCGGTTTCTACAATGGGGGTTTCTATAACGGTGGGTTTCTATAACAGGGGGTTTTTTAAATGGGGGTTTCTATAACGGGGGTTTCTATAATGGGGGGTTTCTATAATGTGGGGTTTCTATAACGGGGGGTTTCTATAATGGGGGGTTTCGATAACGGGGGGTTTCTATAATGGGGGGTTTCTATAATGGGGGGGTTCTATAATGGGGGTTTCTATAACGGGGGTTTGTATAATGGGGGGTTTCTATAACGGGGGGTTTCTATAACGGCCGGTTTCTATAATGGGGGTTTCTATAACGGTGGTTTCTATAGCGGTGGGTTTCTATAACGGGGGGGGTTCTATAATTGGGGGGGTTTCTATAACGGCCGGTTTCTATAACGGGGGGGTTTCTATAACGGGGGGTTTCTATAACGGGGGGGTTTCTATAACGGGGGGTTTCTATAACGGGGGGTTTCTATAACGGGGTGGTTTCTATAACGGGGGGTTTCTATAAAGGGGGTTTGTATAACGGGGATTTCTATAACGGGGGGGTTTCTATAACGGGGGGTTTATATAATGGGGGGTTTCTATAATGGGGGTTTCTATAACGGGGGTGTTTCTATAACGGGGGGGTTTCTATAACGGGGGGGTTTCTATAACGGGGGGTTTCTATAACGGGGGGTTTCTATAACGGGGGGTTTCTATAACGGGGGTGTTTCTATAACGGTGGGTTTCTATAACGGGGGGTTTCTATAACGGGGGGGTTTCTATAACGGTGGGTTTCTATAACGGGGGTTTCTAGGACGGTGGGTTTCTATAACGGGGGGGTTTCTATAACGGGGGTTTCTATAACGGGGGGTTTCTATAACGGTGGGTTTCTATAACGGGGGGTTTCTATAACGGGGGGTTTCTATAACGGGGGGGTTTCTATAACGGTGGGTTTCGATAATGGGGGGTTTCTATAACGGGGGTTTCTATAATGTTGGGTTTCTATAACGGGGGGTTTCTATAACGGGGGTTTCTATAACGGGGGTTTCTATAACGGGGGGTTTCTATAACGGGGGGTTTCTATAATGGGGGGTTTCTGTAACAGGGGTTTCTATAACGGGGGTTTCTATAACGGGGGGTTTCTATAACTGGGGGTTTCTATAACGGGGGGTTTCTATAATGGGGGGTTTCTATAACGGGGGGTTTCTATAACGGTGGGTTTCCATAACGGCCGGTTTCTATAATGGGGGTTTCTATAACGGGGGGGTTTCTATAACGGGGGGGTTTCTATAACGGGGGGTTTCTATAATGGGGGTTTCTATAACGGGGGTTTCTATAATGGGGGTTTCTATAACGGGGGTTTCTATAACGGTGGGTTTCTATAACGGGGGGGTTTCTATAATGGGGGTTTCTATAACGGGGGGTTTCTATAATGGGGGTTTCTATAACGGGGGGTTTCTATAACGGTGGGTTTCTATAACGGCCGGTTTCTATAATGGGGGTTTCTATAACGGGGGGTTTCTATAACGGGGGGTTTCTATAATGGGGGTTTCTATAACGGGGGGTTTCTATAATGGGGGTTTCTATAACGGGGGGTTTCTATAACGGGGGGTTTCTATAACGGGGGTTTCTATAACGGGGGGTTTCTATAACGGGGGGTTTCTATAATGGGGGTTTCTATAACGGGGGGGTTTCTATAATGGGGGTTTCTATAACGGTGGGTTTCTATAATGGGGGGTTTCTATAACGGTGGGTTTCTATAACGGGGGGGTTTCTATGATGGGGGTTTCTATAACGGGGGTTTCTATAATGGGGGGTTTCTATAATGTGGGGTTTCTATAACGGGGGGTTTCTATAATGGGGGGGTTTCTATAACGGGGGTTTCTATAACGGGGGGTTTCTATAATGGGGGGTTTCTATAACGGGGGGTTTCTATAATGGGGGTTTCTATAACGGGGCGGTTTCTATAATGGGGGGTTTCTATAATGGGGGTTTCTATAACGGGGATTTCTATAATGGGGGGTTTCTATAACGGTGGGTTTCTATAATGGGGGTTTCTATAACGGGCAGTTTCTATAATGGGGGTTTCTATAACGGGGGGTTTCTATAACGGGGGTTTCTATAACGGTGGGTTTCTGTAACGGGGGGTTTCTATAACGGGGGGGTTTCTATAACGGTGGGTTTCTATAACGGGGGGGTTTCTATAATGGGGTTTCTATAACGGGGGGTTTCTATAATGGGGGGTTTCTATAACGGTGGGTTTCTATAACGGGGGGATTCTATAATGGGGGGTTTCTATAACGGGGGGTTTCTATAACGGTGGGTTTCTATAACGGCCGGTTTCTATAATGGGGGTTTCTATAATGGGGGGTTTCTATAACGGGGGGGTTTCTATAATGGGGGTTTCTATAATGGGGGGTTTCTATAATGGGGGGTTTCTATAACGGGGGGTTTCTATAACGGTGGGTTTCTATAACGGCCGGTTTCTATAATGGGGGTTTCTATAACGGGGGGTTTCTATAACGGGGGGGTTTCTATAATGGGGGTTTCTATAACGGGGGTTTCTATAATGGGGGTTTCTATAACGGGGGTTTTTATAACGGTGGGTTTCTATAACGGGGGGGGTTCTATAATGGGGGTTTCTATAACGGGGGGTTTCTATAACGGTGGGTTTCTATAACGGCCGGTTTCTATAACGGGGGTTTCGAAAACGGGGGTTTCTATAATGGGGGTTTCCATAACGGGGGGGTTTCTATAACGGGGGTTTCTATAATGGGGGTTTCTATAACGGGGGGGTTTCTATAACAGGGGTTTCTATAACGGGGGATTTCTATAACGGGGGGTTTCTATAATGGGGGTTTCTACAACGGGGGGTTTCTATAATGGGGGGTTTCTATAACGGGGGTTTCTATAACGGTGGGTTTCTATAACGGGGGGTTTCTATAACGGGGGTTTCTATAACGGGGGTTTCTATAATGGGGGTTTCTATAACGGGGGGGTTTCTGTAGCGGGGGTTTCTATAACGGTGGGTGTCTATAACAGGGGTTTCTATAACGGGGGTTTCTATAACGGTGGGTTTCTATAATGGGGGGTTTCTATAATGGGGGGTTTCTGTAATGTGGGGTTTCTATAACGGAGGGTTTCTATAATGGGGGGGTTTCTATAACGGGGGTTTCTATAATGGGGGGTTTCTATAACGGGGCGGTTTCTATAATGGGGGGTTTCTATAACGGGGGGTTTCTATAATGGGGGGTTTCTATAACGGGGCGGTTTCTATAATGGGGGGTTTCTATAACAGGGGGTTTCTATAATGGGGGGTTTCTATAACGGGGATTTCTATAACGGGGGGTTTCTATAACGGGGGTTTCTATAATGGGGGGTTTCTATAACGGGGGTTTCTATAATGGGGGTTTCTATAACGGGGGTTTCGATAACGGTGGGTTTCTATAATGGGGGGGTTTCTATAATGGGGGTTTCTATAACGGGGGGTTTCTATAATGGGGGGGTTTCTATAACGGGGGGGTTTCTATAACGGGGGTTTCTATAATGGGGGGGTTTCTATAATGGGGGTTTCTATAACGGGGGGTTTCTATAATGGGGGGGTTTCTATAATGGGGGTTTCTATAACGGGGGGTTTCTATAATGGGGGGGTTTCTGTAACGGGCGGTATCTATAATGGGGGGGTTTCTATAACGGGCGGTTTCTATAACGGGGGGTTTCTATAACGGGGGGTTTCTATAACGGGGGGGTTTCTATAACGGGGGGTTACTATAATGGGGGGGTTTCTATAACGGGCGGTATCTATAATGGGGGGGTTTCTATAACGGGCGGTATCTATAACGGGGGCGTTTCTATAACGGGGGGTTTCTATAACGGGGGGTTTCTCTAACGGGGATTTCTATAACGGGGGGTTTCTATAATGGGGGGTTTCTATAACGGGGGGTTTTCTATAACGGTGGGTTTCTATAACGGGGTGGTTTCTATAACGGGGGGTTTCTGTAACGGGGGGTTTCTATAACGGGGGGTTTCTACAATGGGGGGTTTCTATAACAGGGGGTTTCGATAACGGGGGGGTTTCTATAACGGTGGGTTTCTATAACGGGGGGGTTTCTATAACGGGGGGTTTCTATAACGGGGGTTTCTATAACGGGGGGTTTCTATAACGGTGGTTTTCTATAACGGGGGGTTTCTATAACGGGGGGTTTCTATAATGGGGGTTTCTATAACGGGGGGTTTCTATAACGGTGGGTTTCGATAACGGGGGGTTTCTATAACGGGGGGTTTCTATAACGGGGGGTTTCTATAACGGGGGGGTTTCTATAACGGTGGGTTTCTATAACGGGGGGGTTTCTATAACGGGGGGTTTCTATAACGGGGGTTTCTATAACGGGGGGTTTCTATAACGGTGGTTTTCTATAACGGGTGGTTTCTATAACGGGGGGTTTCTATAACGGGGGTTTCTATAACGGGGGGGTTTCTATAACGGCGGGTTTCTATAACGGGGGGTTTCTATAATGGTGGGTTTCTATAACGTGCGGTTTCTATAACGTGGGTTTCTATAACGGGGGGTTTCTATAACGGGGGGTTTCTATAACGGGGGGTTTCTATAATGGGGCGTTTCTATAACAGGGGTTTCTATAACGGGGGTTTCTATAACGGGGGGTTTCTATAACTGGGGGTTTCTATAACGGGGGGTTTCTATAATGGGGGGTTTCTATAACGGGGGGTTTCTATAACGGTGGGTTTCTATAACGGCCGGTTTCTATAATGGGGGTTTCTATAACGGGGGGGTTTCTATAACGGGGGGGTTTCTATAATGGGGGTTTCTATAACGGGGGTTTCTATAATGGGGGTTTCTATAACGGGGGTTTCTATAACGGTGGGTTTCTATAACGGGGGTTTCTATAATGGGGGTTTCTATAACGGGGGGTTTCTATAATGGGGGTTTCTATAACGGGGGGTTTCTATAACGGTGGGTTTCTATAACGGCCGGTTTCTATAATGGGGGTTTCGAAACAGGGGGTTTCTATAACGGGGGGTTTCTATAACGGGGGTTTCTATAACGGGGGATTTCTATAATGGGGGTTTCTATAAAGGGGGGTTTCTATAATGGGGGGTTTGTATAACGGGGGGTTTCTATAATGGGGGTTTCTATAACGGGGGGTTTCTATAATGGGGGTTTCTATAACGAGGGGTTTCTATAACGGTGGGTTTCTATAACGGCCGGTTTCTATAATGGGGGTTTCTATAACAGGGGGTTTCTATAACGGGGGGTTTCTATAATGGGGGGTTTCTATAACGGGGGGTTTCTATAACGGGGGTTTCTAAAACGGGGGGTTTCTATAACGGGGGGTTTCTATAACGGGGGGTTTCTATAACGGGGGGTTTCTATAACGGGGGGGTTTCTATAACGGGGGTTTCTATAACGGTGGGTTTCTATAACGGTGGGTTTCTATAACGGGGGGGTTTCTATAACGGTGGGTTTCTATAACGGGGGTGTTTCTATAATGGGGATTTCTATAACGGGGGTTTCTATAATGGGGGGTTTCTATAATGGGGGGTTTCTATAATGTGGGGTTTCTATGACGGGGGGTTTCTATAATGGGGGGGTTTCTATAACGGTGGTTTCTATAACGGGGGGTTTCTATAACGGGGGGTTTCTATAACGGGGGGTTTCTATAATGGGGGGTTTCTATAACGGGGCGGTTTCTATAATGGGGGGTTTCTATAACGGGGCGGTTTCTATAATGGGGGGTTTCTATAACAGGGGGTTTCTATAATGGGGGGTTTCTATAACGGGGGGGTTTCTATAACAGGGGTTTCTATAACGGTGGGTTTCTATAATGGGGGGGTTTCTATAACAGGGGTTTCTATAACGGGGGGTTTCTATAATGGGGGGTTTCTATAACGGGGGGTTTCTATAATGGGGGGTTTCTATAACGGGGCGGTTTCTATAATGGGGGGTTTATATAACGGGGCTGTTTCTATAATGGCGGGTTTCTATAACAGGGGGTTTCTATAATGGGGGTTTCTATAACGGGCAGTTTCTATAATGGGGGTTTCTATAACGGGGGGTTTCTATAACGGGGGTTTCTATAACGGTGGGTTTCTATAACGGGGGGGTTTCTATAACGGGGGGTTTCTATCACGGGGGTTTCTATAACGGTGGGTTTCTATAACGGGGGGTTTCTATAATGGGGGTTTCTATAACGGGGGGTTTCTATAATGGGGGGGTTTCTATAACGGTGGGTTTCTGTAACGGGGGGTTTCTATAACGGGGGGTTTTTATAACGGTGGGTTTCTATAACGGTGGGTTTCTATAATGGGGGGTTTCTATAACGGGGGGTTTCTATAACGGGGGGATTCTATAATGGGGGGTTTCTATAACGGGGGGTTTCTATAACGGTGGGTTTCTATAACGGCCGGTTTCTATAATGGGGGTTTCTATAACGGGGGGTTTCTATAACGGGGGGGTTTCTATAATGGGGGTTTCTATAATGGGGGGTTTCTATAATGGGGGGTTTCTATAACGGGGGGTTTCTATAACGGTGGGTTTCTATAACGGCCGGTTTCTATAATGGGGGTTTCTATAACGGGGGGTTTCTATAACGGGGGGGTTTCTATAATGGGGGTTTCTATAACGGGGGTTTCTATAATGGGGGTTTCTATAACGGGGGTTTCTATAACGGTGGGTTTCTATAATGGGGGGGGTTCTATAATGGGGGTTTCTATAACGGGGGGTTTCTATAACGGTGGGTTTCTATAACGGCCGGTTTCTATAACGGGGGTTTCTATAACGGGGTTTCTATAATGGGGGTTTCTATAACGGGGGGGTTTCTATAACGGGTGTTTCTATAATGGGGGTTTCTATAACGGGGGGGTTTCTATAACAGGGGTTTCTATAACGGGGGATTTCTATAACGGAGGGTTTCTATAATGGGGGTTTCTATAACGGGGGGTTTCTATAACGGGGGGTTTCTATAACGGGGGGTTTCTATAACGGTGGGTTTCTATAACGGGGGATTTCTATAACGGGGGTTTCTATAACGGGGGTTTCTATAATGGGGGTTTCTATAACGGGGGGTTTCTGTAGCGGGGGTTTCTATAACGGTGGGTGTCTATAACAGGGGTTTCTATAACGGGGGTTTCTATAACGGTGGGTTTCTATAATGGGGGGTTTCTATAATGGGGGGTTTCTGTAATGTGGGGTTTCTATAACGGAGGGTTTCTATAATGGGGGGGTTTCTATAACGGGGGTTTCTATAATGGGGGTTTCTATAACGGGGCGGTTTCTATAATGGGGGTTTCTATAACGGGGGGTTTCTATAATGGGGGGTTTCTATAATGGGGCGGTTTCTATAATGGGGGGTTTCTATAACGGGGCGGTTTCTATAATGGGGGGTTTCTATAACAGGGGGTTTCTATAATGGGGGGTTTCTATAACGGGGATTTCTATAACGGGGGGTTTCTATAAAGGGGGTTTCTATAATGGGGGGTTTCTATAATGGGGGTTTCTATAATGGGGGGTTTCTATAACGGGGGTTTCGATAACGGTGGGTTTCTATAATGGGGGGGTTTCTATAACGGGGGGGTTTCTATAACGGGGGGGTTTCTATAACGGGGGGGTTTCTACAATGGGGGTTTCTATAACGGGGGTTTCTATAATGGGGGGGTTTCTATAATGGGGGTTTCTATAACGGGGGTTTCTATAATGGGGGGGTTTCTATAACGGGGGGGTTTCTATAACGGGGGGGTTTCTATAACGGGGGGGTTTCTACAATGGGGGTTTCTATAACGGGGATTTCTATAATGGGGGGGTTTCTATAATGGGGGTTTCTATAACGGGGGGTTACTATAATGGGGGGGTTTCTGTAACAGGCGGTATCTATAATGGGGGGGTTTCTATAACGGTGGGTTTCTATAATGGGGGTTTCTATAACGGGCAGTTTCTATAATGGGGGTTTCTATAACGGGGGGTTTCTATAACGGGGGTTTCTATAACGGTGGGTTTCTATAACGGGGGGGTTTCTATAACGGGGGGTTTCTATCACGGGGGTTTCTATAACGGTGGGTTTCTATAACGGGGGGTTTCTATAATGGGGGTTTCTATAACGGGGGGTTTCTATAATGGGGGGGTTTCTATAACGGTGGGTTTCTGTAACGGGGGGGTTTCTATAACGGGGGGTTTTTATAACGGTGGGTTTCTATAACGGTGGGTTTCTATAATGGGGGGTTTCTATAACGGGGGGTTTCTATAACGGGGGGATTCTATAATGGGGGGTTTCTATAACGGGGGGTTTCTATAACGGTGGGTTTCTATAACGGCCGGTTTCTATAATGGGGGTTTCTATAACGGGGGGTTTCTA
The DNA here is from genome assembly GCF_052327205.1 of Somniosus microcephalus. Lineage (NCBI taxonomy): Eukaryota > Metazoa > Chordata > Chondrichthyes > Squaliformes > Somniosidae > Somniosus > Somniosus microcephalus. Next base: position 229,248,217 of record NC_140995.1, read on the forward strand.
TAACGGGGGGGTTTCTATAATGGGGGCTTCTATAATGGGGGGTTTCTATAATGGGGGGTTTCTATAACGGGGGGTTTCTATAACGGTGGGTTTCTATAACGGCCGGTTTCTATAATGGGGGTTTCTATAACGGGGGGTTTCTATAACGGGGGGGTTTCTATAATGGGGGTTTCTATAACGGGGGTTTCTATAATGGGGGTTTCTATAACGGGGGTTTCTATTACGGTGGGTTTCTATAATGGGGGGGGTTCTATAATGGGGGTTTCTATAACGGGGGGTTTCTATAACGGTGGGTTTCTATAACGGCCGGTTTCTATAACGGGGGTTTCTATAACGGGGGTTTCTATAATGGGGGTTTCTATAACGGGGGGGTTTCTATAACGGGTGTTTCTATAATGGGGGTTTCTATAACGGGGGGGTTTCTATAACAGGGGTTTCTATAACGGGGGATTTCTATAACGGAGGGTTTCTATAATGGGGGTTTCTATAACGGGGGGTTTCTATAATTGGGGGTTTCTATAACGGGGGGTTTCTATAACGGTGGGTTTCTATAACGGGGGATTTCTATAACGGGGGTTTCTATAACGGGGGTTTCTATAATGGGGGTTTCTATAACGGGGGGTTTCTGTAGCGGGGGTTTCTATAACGGTGGGTGTCTATAACAGGGGTTTCTATAACGGGGGTTTCTATAACGGTGGGTTTCTATAATGGGGGGTTTCTATAATGGGGGGTTTCTGTAATGTGGGGTTTCTATAACGGGCGGTATCTATAATGGGGGGGTTTCTATAACGGGCGGTTTCTATAACGGGGGGTTTCTATAACGGGGGGTTTCTATAACGGGGGGGTTTCTATAACGGGGGTATCTATAATGGGGGGGTTTCTATAACGGGCGCTATCTATAACGGGGTGGTTTCTATAACGGGGGGTTTCTGTAACGGGGGGTTTCTATAACGGGGGGTTTCTATAACGGGGGGGTTTCTATAACGGTGGGTTTCTATAACGGGGGGGTTTCTATAACGGGGGGTTTCTATAACGGGGGTTTCTATAATGGGGGGTTTCTATAACGGTGGTTTTCTATAACGGGGGGTTTCTATAACGGGGGGTTTCTATAACGGGGGTTTCTATAACGGGGGGGTTTCTATAACGGTGGGTTTCTATAACGGGGGGTTTCTATAACGGGGGGTTTCTATAACGGTGGGTTTCTATAACGTGGGGTTTCTATAATGGGGCGTTTCTATAACAGGGGTTTCTATAACGGGGGTTTCTATAACGGGGGTTTCTATAACTGGGGGTTTCTATAACGGGGGGTTTCTATAATGGGGGGTTTCTATAACGGGGGGTTTCTATAACGGTGGGTTTCTATAACGGCCGGTTTCTATAATGGGGGTTTCTATAACGGGGGGGTTTCTATAACGGGGGGGTTTCTATAATGGGGGTTTCTATAACGGGGGTTTCTATAATGGGGGTTTCTATAACGGGGGTTTCTATAAGGTGGGTTTCTAAACGGGGGGTTTCTTTTATGGGGGTTTCTATAACGGGGGGTTTCTATAATGGGGGTTTCTATAACGGGGGTTTCTATAACGGCCGGCTTCAATAATGGGGGTTTCTATAACAGGGGGTTTCTATAACGGGGGGTTTCTATAATGGGGGTTTCTATAACGGGGGGTTTCTATAACGGGGGGTTTCTATAACGGGGGGTTTCTATAACGGGGGGTTTCTACAATGTGGGTTTCTGTAACGGGGGGTTTCTATAATGGGGGTTTCTATAACGGGGGGTTTCTATAACGGTGGGTTTCTATAACGGCCGGTTTCTATAATGGGGGTTTCTATAACAGGGGGTTTCTATAACGGGGGGTTTCTATAATGGGGGGTTTCTATAACGGGGGGTTTCTATAACGGGGGTTTCTAAAACGGGGGGTTTCTATAACGGGGGGATTCTATAACGGGGGGTTTCTATAACGGGGGGTTTCTATAATGGGGGTTTCTATAACGGGGGGGTTTCTATAACGGGGGTTTCTATAACGGTGGGTTTCTATAACAGTGGGTTTCTATAACGGGGGTGTTTCTATAACGGTGGGTTTCTATAACGGGGGGGTTTCTATAATGGGGGTTTCCATAACGGGGGTTTCTTTAATGGGGGTTTCTATAATGGGGTGTTTCTATAATGTGGGGTTTCTATGACGGGGGGTTTCTATAATGGGGGGGTTTCTATAACGGTGGTTTCTATAACGGGGGGTTTCTATAATGGGGGGTTTCTATAACGGGGGGTTTCTATAATGGGGGGTTTCTATAACGGGGCGGTTTCTATAATGGGGGGTTTCTATAACAGGGGGTTTCTATAACAGGGGGTTTCTATAATGGGGGGTTTCTATAACGGGGATTTCTATAATGGGGGGTTTCTATAACGGTGGGTTTCTATAATGGGCGTTTCTCTAACGGGCAGTTTCTATAATGGGGGGTTTCTATAACGGGGGGTTTCTATAACGGGGGTTTCTATAACGGTGGGTTTCTATAACGGGGGGTTTCTATAACGGGGGGGTTTCTATAATGGGGGGTTTCTATAACGGTGGGTTTCTATAACGGGGGGGTTTCTATAATGGGGGTTTCTATAACGGGGGGTTTCTATAATGGGGGGGTTCTATAATGGTGGGTTTCTATAACGGGGGGGTTTCTATAACGGGGGGTTTCTATAACGGTGGGTTTCTATAATGGGGGGTTTCCATAATGGGGGGTTTCTATAACGGGGGGTTTCTATAATGGGGGGTTTCTATAATGGGGGTTTCTATGACGGGGGTTTCTATAACGGTGGGTTTCTATAACGGGGGGTTTCTATAATGGGGGTTTCTATAACGGGGGTGTCTATAACGGTGGGTTTCTATAATGGGGGTTTCTATAACGGCCGGCTTCGATAACGGGGGTTTCTATAACGGGGGTTTCTGTAATGGGGGTTTCTATAACGGGGGGGTTTCTATAACGGGGGTTTCTATAATGGGGGTTTCTATAACGGGGGGGTTTCTATAACGGTGGGTTTCTATAACGTGGGGTTTCTATAATGGGGCGTTTCTATAACAGGGGTTTCTATAACGGGGGTTTCTATAACGGGGGGTTTCTATAACTGGGGGTTTCTATAACGGGGGGTTTCTATAATGGGGGTTTCTTTAACGGGGGTTTTTTATAACGGTGGTTTTCTATAACGGCCGGTTTCTATAATGGGGGTTTCTATAACGGGGGGGTTTCTATAACGTGGGGGTTTCTATAATGGGGGTTTCTATAACGGGGGTTTCTATAATGGGGGTTTCTATAACGGGGGTTTCTATAAGGTGGGTTTCTATAACGGGGGGTTTCTATAATGGGGGTTTCTATAACGGGGGGTTTCTATAATGGGGGTTTCTATAACGGGGGGTTTCTATAACGGAGGGTTTCTATAACGGCCGGTTTCTATAATGGGGGTTTCTATAACAGGGGGTTTCTATAACGGGGGGTTTCTATAACGGGGGTTTCTATAACGGGGGGTTTCTATAATGGGGGTTTCTATAACGGGGGGTTTCTATAATGGGGAGTTTCTATAACGGGGGTTTCTATAATGGGGGTTTCTATAACGGGGGGTTTCTATAATGGGGGTTTCTATAACGGGGCGTTTCTATAACGGTGGGTTTCTATAATGGGGGGGTTTCTATAATGGGGGTTTCTATAACGGGGGTTTCTATAATGGGGGGTTTCTATAATGGGGGGTTTCTATAATGTGGGGTTTCTATGACGGGGGGGTTCTATAATGGGGGGGTTTCTATAACGGTGGTTTCTATAACGGGGGGTTTCTATAATGGGGGGTTTCTGTAACGGGGGGTTTCTATAATGGGGGGTTTCTATAACGGGGCGGTTTCTATAATGGGGGGTTTCTATAACGGGGCGGTTTCTATAATGGGGGGTTTCTATAACGGGGGGTTTCTATAATGGGGGGTTTCTATAACGAGGATTTATATAATGGGGGGTTTCTATAACGGTGGGTTTCTATAATGGGGGTTTCTCTAACGGGCAGTTTCTATAATGGGGGTTTCTATAACGGGGGGTTTCTATAACGGGGGTTTCTATAACGGTGGGTTTCTATAACGGGGGGGTTTCTATAACGGGGGGGTTTCTATAACGGGGGGTTTCTATAACGGTGGGTTTCTATAACGGGGGGGATTGATAATGGTGGTTTCTATAACGGGGGGTTTCTATAATGGGGGGGTTTCTATAATGGAGGGTTTCTATAACGGGGTGTTTCTATAACGGGGGGTTTCTATAACGGTGGGTTTCTATAATGGGGGGTTTCTATAACGGGGGGTTTCTATAACGGGGGGTTTCTATAATGGGGGGTTTCTATAACGGGGGGTTTCTATAATGGTGGGTTTCTATAACGGCCGGTTTCTATAATGGGGGTTTCTATAATGGGGGGTTTCTATAACGGGGGGATTTCTATAATGGGGGTTTCTATAACGGTGGGTTTCTATAACGGGGGGTTTTCTATAACGGTGGGTTTCTATAACGGGGGGGTTTCTATGATGGGGGTTTCTATAACGGGGGTTTCTATAATGGGGGGTTTCTATAATGTGGGGTTTCTATAACGGGGGGTTTCTATAATGGGGGGGTTTCTATAACGGGGGTTTCTATAACGGGGGTTTTCTATAATGAGGGGTTTCTATAACGGGGGGTTTCTATAATGGGGGGTTTCTATAACGGGGCGGTTTCTATAATGGGGGGTTTCTATAACAGGGGGTTTCTATAATGGGGGGTTTCTATAACGGGGATTTCTATAATGGGGGGTTTCTATAACGGTGGGTTTCTATAATGGGGGTTTCTATAACGGGCAGTTTCTATAATGGGGGGTTTCTATAACGGGGGGTTTCTATAACGGGGGTTTCTATAACGGTGGGTTTCTATAACGGGGGGGGTTCTATAACGGGGGTTTTCTATAACGGGGGGTTTCTATAACGGGGGTTTCTATAACGGTGGGTTTCTATAACGGGGGGGTTTCTACAATGGGGGTTTCTATAACGGGGGGTTTCTATAATGGGGGGGTTTCTATAACGGTGGGTTTCTATAACGGGGGGTTTCTATAACGGGGGGTTTTTATAACGGTGGGTTTCTATAACGGTGGGTTTCTATAATGGCGGGTTTCTATAACGGGGGGTTTCTATAACGGGGGGTTTCTATAACGGTGGGTTTCTATAACGGCCGGTTTCTATAATGGGGGTTTCTATAACGGGGGGTTTCTATAACGGGGTGCTTTCTATAATGGGGGTTTCTATAATGGGGGGTTTCTATAATGGGGGGTTTCTATAACGGGGGGTTTCTATAACGGTGGGTTTCTATAACGGCCGGTTTCTATAATGGGGGTTTCTATAACGGGGGGGTTTCTATAACGGGGGGGTTTCTATAATGGGGGTTTCTATAACGGGGGTTTCTATAATGGGGGTTTCTATAACGGTGGGTTTCTATAACGGGGGAGGTTCTATAATGGGGGTTTCTATAACGGGGGGTTTCTATAACGGTGGGTTTCTATAACGGCCGGTTTCTATAATGGGGGTTTCTATAACGGGGGGGTTTCTATAACGGGGGTTTCTATAATGGGGGTTTCTATAACGGGGGGGTTTCTATAACAGGGGTTTCTATAACGGGGGATTTCTATAACGGGGGGTTTCTATAATGGGGGTTTCTATAACGGGGGGTTTCTATAATGGGGGGTTTCTATAACGGGGGTTTCTATAACGGCCGGCTTCAATAATGGGGGTTTCTATAACAGGGGGTTTCTATAACGGGGGGTTTCTATAATGGGGGTTTCTATAACGGGGGGTTTCTATAACGGGGGGTTTCTATAACGGGGGGTTTCTATAATGGGGGTTTCTATAACGGGGGGGTTTCTATAACGGGGGTTTCTATAACGGTGGGTTTCTATAACGGTGGGTTTCTATAACGGGGGTGTTTCTATAACGGTGGGTTTCTATAACGGGGGGGTTTCTATAATGGGGGTTTCCATAACGGGGGTTTCTTTAATGGGGGTTTCTATAATGGGGTGTTTCTATAATGTGGGGTTTCTATGACGGGGGGTTTCTATAATGGGGGGGTTTCTATAACGGTGGTTTCTATAACGGGGGGTTTCTATAATGGGGGGTTTCTATAACGGGGGGTTTCTATAATGGGGGGTTTCTATAACGGGGCGGTTTCTATAATGGGGGGTTTCTATAACAGGGGGTTTCTATAACAGGGGGTTTCTATAATGGGGGGTTTCTATAACGGGGATTTCTATAATGGGGGGTTTCTATAACGGTGGGTTTCTATAATGGGGGTTTCTATAACGGTGGGTTTCTATAACGGGGGGGTTTCTATAATGGGGGTTTCTCTAACGGGCAGTTTCTATAATGGGGGGTTTCTATAACGGGGGGTTTCTATAACGGGGGTTTCTATAACGGTGGGTTTCTATAACGGGGGGGTTTCTATAACGGGGGGGTTTCTATAACGGGGGGTTTCTATAACGGTGGGTTTCTATAACGGGGGGGTTTGATAATGGGGGTTTCTATAACGGGGGGTTTCTATAATGGGGGGGTTTCTATAATGGTGGGTTTCTATAACGGGGGGGTTTCTATAACGGGGATTTCTATAACGGTGGGTTTCTATAATGGGGGGTTTCTATAACGGGGGGTTTCTATAACGGGGGGTTTCTATAATGGGGGGTTTCTATAACGGGGGGTTTCTATAACTGTGGGTTTCTATAACGGCCGGTTTCTATAATGGGGGTTTCTATAACGGGGGGTTTCTATAACGGGGGGGTTACTATAATGGGGGTTTCTATAACGGGGGGTTTCTATAATGGGGGGTTTCTATAACGGGGGGTTTCTATAACGGTGGGTTTCTATAACGGCCGGTTTCTATAAAGGGGGTTTCTATAACGGGGGGTTTCTATAATGGGGGCTTCTATAACGGGGTTTCTATAATGGGGGTTTCATTAACGGGGGTTTCTATAACGGTGGGTTTCTATAACGGGGTGTTTCTATAATGGGGGTTTCTATAAAGGGGGGTTTCTATAACGGTGGGTTTCTATAACGGCCGGTTTCTATAACGGGGGTTTCTATAACGGGGGTTTCTATAATGGGGGTTTCTATAACGGGGGGGTTTCTATAACGGGGGTTTCTATAATGGGGGTTTCTATAACGGGGGGGGTTCTATAACAGGGGTTTCTATAACGGGGGGCTTCTATAACGGGGGGTTTCTATAAATGGGGTTTCTATAACGGGGGGTTTCTATAATGGGGGGTTTCTGTAACGGGGGGTTTCTATAACGGTGAGTTTCTATAACGGGGGGTTTCTATAATGGGGGTTTCTATAACGGGGATTTCTATAATGGGGGTTTCTATAACGGGGGGTTTCTATAACGGGGGTTTCTATCACGGTGGGTTTCTATAACAGGGGTTTCTATAACGGGGGTTTCTATAACGGTTGGTTTCTATAATGGGGGGTTTCTATAATGTGGGGTTTCTATAACGGGGGGTTTCTATAATGGGGGGGTTTCTATAACGGGGGTTTCTATAACGGGGTGTTTCTATAATGGGGGGTTTCTATAACGGGGCGGTTTCTATAATGGGGGGTTTCTATAATGGGGGGTTTCTATAATGGGGCGGTTTCTACAATGGGGGATTTCTATAACGGGGCGGTTTCTATAATGGGGGGTTTCTATAACGGGGGTTTCTATAACGGGGGGTTTCTATAACGGGGGGGTTTCTATAATGGGGGTTTCTATAACGGGGGGTTTCTATAGTGGGGGTGTTTCTATAACGGGCGGTATCTATAATGGGGGGGTTTCTATAACGGGCGGTTTCTATAACGGGGGATTTCTATAACGGGGGGTTTCTATAACGGGGGGGTTTCTCTAACGGGGTGTTTCTATAATGGGGGTGTTTCTATAACGGGCGGTATCTATAATGGGGGCGTTTCTATAACGGGCGGTATCTATAACGGGGAGTTTCTATAACGGGGGGTTTCTATAACGGGGGTTTCTATAACGGGGGTTTCTATAACGGGCGGTTTCTATAACGGGGGGTTTCTATAACGGGGGGGTTTCTATAATGGGGGTTTCTATAATGGGGGTTTCTATAACGGGGGGTTTCTATAACGGGGGGGTTTCTATAACGGGGTATCTATAATGGGGGGGTTTCTATAACGGGCGGTATCTATAACGGGGGGGTTTCTATAACGGGGGGTTTCTATAACGGGGGGTTTCTATAACGGGGATTTCTATAACGGGGGGTTTCTATAATGGGGGGTTTCTATAACGGGGGGGTTTCTATAACGTTGGGTTTCTATAACGGGGGGTTTCTATAACGGGGGGTTTCTATAACGGGGGGTTTCTATAACGGGGGGGTTTCTATAACGGTGGGTTTCTATAACGGGGGGTTTCCATAACGGGGGGTTTCTATAACGGGGGGTTTCTATAACGGTGGTTTTCTATAACGGGGGGTTTCTACAACGGGGGGTTTCTATAACGGGGGTTTCTATAACGGGGGGGTTTCTATAACGGTGGGTTTCTATAACGGGGGGTTTCCATAACGGGGGGTTTCTATAACGGTGGGTTTCTATAACGTGGGGTTTCTATAATGGGGCGTTTCTATAACAGGGGTTTCTATAACGGGGGTTTCTATAACGGGGGGTTTCTATAACTGGGAGTTTCTATAAGGGTGATTTCTATAATGGGGGGTTTCTATAACGGGGAGTTTCTATAACGGTGGGTTTCTATAACGGCCGGTTTCTATAATGGGCGTTTCTATAACGGGGGGGTTTCTGTAACGGGGGGGTTTCTATAATGGGGGTTTCTATAACGGGGGTTTCTATAAGGTGGGTTTCTATAACGGGGGGTTTCTATAATGGGGGTTTCTATAACGGGGGGTTTCTATAATGGGGGTTTCTATAACGGGGGGTTTCTATAACGGTGGGTTTCTATAACGGCCGGTTTCTATAATGGGGGTTTCTATAACAGGGGGTTTCTATAACGGGGGGTTTCTATAACGGGGGTTTCTATAACGGGGGGTTTCTATAATGGGGGTTTCTATAACAGGGGGTTTCTATAACGGGGGGTTTCTATAACGGGGGTTTCTATAACGGGGGGTTTCTATAATGGGGGTTTCTATAACGGGGGGTTTCTATAATGGGGGGTTTCTTTTACGGGGGGCTTCTATAATGGGGGTTTCTATAACGGGGGGTTTCTATAATGGGTGTTTCTATAATGGGGGGTTTCTATAAAGGGGGGTTTCTATAACGGCCGGTTTCTATAATGGGGGTTTCTATAACGGGGGGGTTTCTATAACGGGGGGGTTTCTATAATGGGGGTTTCTATAACGGGGGTTTCTATAATGGGGGTTTCTATAACGGGGGTTTCTATAACGGTGGGTTTCTATAACGGGGGGTTTCTATAATGGGGGTTTCTATAACGGGGGGTTTCAATAATGGGGGTTTCTATAACGGGGGGTTTCTATAACGGTGGGTTTCTATAACGGCCGGTTTCTATAATGGGGCTTTCTATAACAGGGGGTTTCTATAACGGGGGGTTTCTATAACGGGGGTTTCTATAACGGGGGGTTTCTATAATGGGGGTTTCTATAACGGGGGGTTTCTATAACGGGGGTTTTCTACAATGGGGGTTTCTATAACGGGGGGTTTCTATAATGGGGGTTTCTGTAACGGGGGGTTTCTATAACGGTGGGTTTCTATAACGGCCGGTTTCTATAATGGGGGCTTCTATAACAGGGGGTTTCTATAACGGGGGGTTTCTATAACGGGGGTTTCTATAACGGGGGGTTTCTATAATGGGGGTTTCTATAACGGGGGGTTTCTATAATGGGGGGTTTCTATAACGTGGGGTTTCTATAACGGGGGTTTCTATAACGGGGGGTTTCTATAACGGGGGGTTTCTATAACGGTGGGTTTCTATAACGGGGGTTTTCTATAATGGGGGTTTCTATAACGGGGGGGTTTCTATAACGGGGGTTTCTATAACGGTGGCTTTCTATAACGGTGGGTTTCTATAACGGGGGGGTTTCTATAACGGTGGGTTTCTATAACGGGAGGTTTTCTATAATGGGGGTTTCTATAACGGGGGTTTCTATAATGGGGGGTTTCTATAATGGGGGGTTCCTATAATGTGGGGTTTCTATAACGGGGGCTTTCTATAATGGGGGGGTTTCTATAACGGTGGTTTCTATAACGGGGGGTTTCTATAATGGGGGGTTTCTATAACGGGGGTTTCTATAATGGGGGGTTTCTATAACGGGGCGGTTTCTATAATGGGGGGTTTCTATAACGGAGCGGTTTCTATAATGGGGGATTTCTATAACAGGGGGTTTCTATAATGGGGGGTTTCTATAACGGGGATTTCTATAATGGGGGGTTTCTATAACGGTGGGTTTCTATAATGGGGGTTTCTCTAACGGGCAGTTTCTATAATGGGGGGTTTCTATAACGGGGGGTTTCTATAACGGGGGTTTCTATAACGGTGGGTTTCTATAACGGGGGGGTTTCTATAACGGGGGGGTTTCTATAACGGGGGGTTTCTATAACGGTGGGTTTCTATAACGGGGGGGTTTGATAATGGGGGTTTCTGTAACGGGGGGGTTTGATAATGGGGGTGTTTCTATAACGGGCGGTATCTATAATGGGGGCGTTTCTATAACGGGCGGTATCTATAACGGGGAGTTTCTATAACGGGGGGTTTCTATAACGGGGGTTTCTATAACGGGGGTTTCTATAACGGGCGGTTTCTATAACGGGGGGTTTCTATAACGGGGGGGTTTCTATAATGGGGTTTCTATAATGGGGGTTTCTATAACGGGGGGTTTCTATAACGGGGGGGTTTCTATAACGGGGGTATCTATAATGGGGGGGGTTCTATAACGGGCGGTATCTATAACGGGGGGGTTTCTATAACGGGGGGTTTCTATAACGGGGGGTTTCTATAACAGGGATTTCTATAACGGGGGGTTTCTATAATGGGGGGTTTCTATAACGGGGGGGTTTCTATAACGTTGGGTTTCTATAACGGGGGTTTCTATAACGGGGGGGTTTCTATAACGGGGGGTTTCGATAACGGGGGGGTTTCTATAACGGTGGGTTTCTATAACGGGGGGTTTCTATAACGGGGGGTTTCTATAACGGGGGGTTTCTATAATGGTGGTTTTCTATAACGGGGGGTTTCTACAACGGGGGGTTTCTATAACGGGGGTTTCTATAACGGGGGGGTTTCTATAACGGTGGGTCTCTATAACGGGGGGTTTCCATAACGGGGGGTTTCTATAACGGTGGGTTTCTATAACGTGGGGTTTCTTTAATGGGGCGTTTCTATAACAGGGGTTTCTATAACGGGGGTTTCTATAACGGGGGGTTTCTATAACTGGGGGTTTCTATAAGGGGGATTTCTATAATGGGGGGTTTCTATAACGGGGGGTTTCTATAACGGTGGGTTTCTATAACGGCCGGTTTCTATAATGGGGGTTTCTATAACGGGGGGGTTTCTATAACGGGGGGGTTTCTATAATGGGGGTTTCTATAACGGGGGTTTCTATAAGGTGGGTTTCTATAACGGGGGGTTTCTATAATGGGGGTTTCTATAACGGGGGGTTTCTATAATAGGGGTTTCTATAACGGAGGGTTTCTATAACGGTGGGTTTCTATAACGGCCGGTTTCTATAATGGGGGTTTCTATAACAGGGGGTTTCTATAACGGGGGGTTTCTATAACGGGGGTTTCTATAACGGGGGGTTTCTATAATGGGGGTTTCTATAACAGGGGGTTTCTATAACGGGGGGTTTCTATAACGGGGGTTTCTATAACGGGGGGTTTCTATAATGGGGGTTTCTATAACGGGGGGTTTCTATAATGGGGGGTTTCTTTTACGGGGGGCTTCTATAATGGGGGTTTCTATAACGGGGGGTTTCTATAATGGGGGTTTCTATAACGGGGGGTTTCTATAATGGGGGGTTTCTATAACGGGGGGTTTCTATAACGGGGGTTTCTAAAATGGGGGGTTTCTATAATGGGGGGTTTCTATAATGGGGGTTTCTATAACGGGGGGGTTTCTATAACGGGGGTTTCTATAACGGTGGGTTTCTATAACGGTGGGTTTCTATAACGGGGGGGTTTCTATAACGGTGGGTTTCTATAACGGGGGGGTTTCTATAATGGGGGTTTCTATAACGGGGGTTTCTATAATGGGGGGTTTCTATAATGGGGGGTTTCTATAATGTGGGGTTTCTATGACGGGGGGTTTCTATAATGGGGGTTTCTCTAACGGGCAGTTTCTATAATGGGGGGTTTCTATAACGGGGGTTTCTATAACGGGGGTTTCTATAACGGTGGGTTTCTATAACGGGGGGGTTTCTATAACGGGGGGTTTCTATAACGGGGGGTTTCTATAACGGTGGGTTTCTACAACGGGGGGGTTTCTATAATGGGGGTTTCTATAACGGGGGGTTTCTATAATGGGGGGGTTTCTATAATGGTGGGTTTCTATAACGGGTGGGTTTCTATAACGGGGGGTTTCTACAACGGTGGGTTTCTATAATGGGGGGTTTCTATAACGGGGGGTTTCTATAATGGGGGGTTTCTTTCATGGGGGGTTTCTATAATGGGGGTTTCTATAACGGGGGTTTCTATAACGGTGGGTTTCTATAACGGGGGGTTTCTATAATGGGGGTTTCTATAACGGGGGGTGTCTATAACGGTGGGTTTCTATAATGGGAGTTTCTATAACGGCTGGTTTCTATAACGGGGGTTTCTATAACGGGGGTTTCTATAATGGGGGTTTCTATAACGGGGGGGTTTCTATAACGGGGGTTTCTATAATTGGGGTTTCTATAACGGGGGGTTTCTATAACGGGTTTCTATAACGGGGGGCTTCTATAACGGGGGGTTTCTATAACGGTGGGTTTCTATAAAGGGGTGGTTTCTATAACGGGGGGTTTCTATAACGGGGGGTTTCTATAACGGGGGGTTTCTATAACGGTGGGTTTCTATAACGGGGGGTTTCTATAACGGGGGTTTCTATAATGGGGGGTTTCTATAACGGAGGTTTTCTATAACGGGGGGTTTCTATAACGGGGGGTTTCTATAACGGGGGTTTCTATAACGGGGGGGTTTCTATAACGGTGGGTTTCTATAACGGGGGGTTTCTATAACGGGGGGTTTCTATAACGGTGGGTTTCTATAACGGGGGGTTTCTATAAAGGGGGGTTTCTATAACGGGGGGTTTCTATAACGGGGGGTTTCTATAACGGTGGGTTTCTATAACGTGGGGTTTCTATAACAGTGGTTTCTATAACGGGGGTTTCTATAACGGGGGGTTTCTATAACGGGGGGTTTCTATAACGGGGGGTTTCTATAACGGCCGGTTTCTATAATTGGGGTTTCTATAACGGGGGGGTTTCTATAACGGGGGGGTTTCTATAATGGGGGTTTCTATAACGGGGGTTTCTATAATGGGGGTTTCTATAACGGGGGTTTCTATAACGGTGGGTTTCTATAACGGGGGGTTTCTATAATGGGGGTTTCTATAACGGGGGGTTTCTATAATGGGGGTTGCTATAACGGGGGGTTTCTATAACGGTGGGTTTCTATCACGGCCGGTTTCTATAATGGGGCTTTCTATAACAGGGGGTTTCTATAACGGGGGGTTTCTATAACGGGGGGTTTCTATAACGGGGGGTTTCTATAACGGGGGGTTTCTATAACGGCCGGTTTCTATAATGGGGGCTTTTATAACGGGGGGTTTCTATAACGGGGGGTTTCTATAACGGGGGTTTCTATAACGGGGCGTTTCTATAATGGGGGTTTGTATAACGGGGGGTTTCTATAATGGGGGGTTTCTATAACTGGGGGTTTCTATAATGGGGGTTTCTATAACGGGGGGTTTCTATAACGGGGGGTTTCTATAATGGGGGTTTCTATAACGGGGGGGTTTCTATAACGGGGGTTTCTATAACGGTGGGTTTCTATAACGGTGGGTTTCTATAACGGGGGGGTTTCTATAACGGTGGGTTTCTATAACGGGGGGGTTTCTATAATGGGGGGTTCTATAACGGGGGTTTCTATAATGGGGGGTTTCTATAATGGGGGGTTTCTATAATGTGGGGTTTCTATAACGGGGGGTTTCTATAATGGGGGGGTTTCTATAACGGTGGTTTCTATAACGGGGGGTTTCTATAATGGGGGGTTTCTATAACGGGGGGTTTCTATAATGGGGGGTTTCTATAACGGGGCGGTTTCTATAATGGGGGTTTCTATAACGGAGCGGTTTCTATAATGAGGGGTTTCTATAACAGGGGGTTTCTATAATGGGGGGTTTCTATAACGGGGATTTCTATAATGGGGGGTTTCTATAACGGTGGGTTTCTATAATGGGGGTTTCTCTAACGGCCAGTTTCTATAATGGGGGGTTTCTATAACGGGGGGTTTCTATAACGGGGGTTTCTATAACGGTGGGTTTCTATAACGGGGGGATTTCTATAACGGGGGATTTTCTATAACGGGGGGTTTCTATAATGGTGGGTTTCTATAACGGGGGGGTTTGATAATGGGGGTTTCTATAACGGGGGATTTCTATAATGGGGGGGTTTCTATAATGGTGGGTTTCTATAACGGGGGAGTTTCTATAACGGGGGGTTTCTATAATGGTGGGTTTCTATAATGGGGGGTTTCTATAACGGGGGGTTTCTATAATGGGGGGGTTTCTATAATGGGGGGTTTCTATAACGGGGGGTTTCTATAATGGTGGGTTTCTATAACGGCCGGTTTCTATAATGGGGGTTTCTATAACGGGGGGTTTCTATAACGGGGGGGTTTCTATAATGGGGGTTTCTATAACGGGGTGTTTCTATAATGGGGGGTTTCTATAACGGGGGGTTTCTATAACGGTGGGTTTCTATAACGGCCGGTTTCTATAATGGGGGTTTCTATAACGGGGGGTTTCTATAATGGGGGTTTCTATAACGGGGGTTTCTATAATGGGGGTTTCTATAACGGGGGTTTCTATAACGGTGGGTTTCTATAACGGGGTGTTTCTATAATGGGGGTTTCTATAACGGGGGGTTTCTATAACGGTGGGTTTCTATAACGGCCGGTTTCTCTAACGGGGGTTTCTATAACGGGGGTTTCTATAATGGGGGTTTCTATAACGGGGGGGTTTCTATAACAGGGGTTTCTATAACGGGGTGCTTCTATAACGGGGGGTTTCTATAATGGGGGTTTCTATAACGGGGTGTTTCTATAATGGGGGATTTCTATAGCGGGGAGTTCTATAACGGTGGGTTTCTATAACGGGTGGTTTCTATAACGGGGGTTTCTATAATGGGGGTTTCTATAACGGGGGGTTTCTATAACGGGGGTTTCTATAACGGTGGGTTTCTATAACAGGGGTTTCTATAATGGGGGGTTTCTATAATGTGGGGTTTCTGTAACGGGGGGTTTCTATAATGGGGGGGTTTCTATAACGGGGGTTTCTATAACGGGGTGTTTCTATAATGGGGGGTTTCTATAACGGGGCGGTTTCTATAATGGGGGGTTTCTATAACGGGGGGTTTCTATAATGGGGGGTTTCTATAATGGGGCAGTTTCTACAATGGGGGGTTTCTATAACGGGGCGGTTTCTATCATGGGGCGTTTCTATAACAGGGCTTTCTATAATGGGGGTTTCTATAACGGGGATTTCTATAACGGGGGGTTTCTATAACGGGGGTTTCTATCATGGGGGGTTTCTATAACGGGGGTTTCTATAACGGGGGGTTTCTATAACGGGGGGGTTTCTATAATGGGGGTTTCTATAACGGGGGGTTTCTATAGTGGGGGGGTTTCTATAACGGGCGGTATCTATAATGGGGGGGTTTCTATAACGGGCGGATTCTATAACGGGGGATTTCTACAACGGGGGGTTTCTATAACGGGGGTGTTTCTATAACGGGGTGTTTCTATAATGGGGGGTTTCTATAACGGGCGGTATCTATAATGGGGGCGTTTCTATAACGGGCGGTATCTATAACGGGGGGGTTTCTATAACGGGGGGTTTCTATAACGGGGGTTTCTATAACGGGGGTTTCTATAACGGGCGGTTTCTATAACGGGGGGTTTCTATAACGGGGGTGTTTCTATAATGGGGGTTTCTATAATGGGGGTTTCTATAACGGGGGGTTTCTATAACGGGCCGTTTCTATCACGGGGGTTTCTATAACGGGGTGGTTTCTATAACAGGGGTTTCTATAACGGGGGGTTTCTAAAATGGGGGTTTCTATAATGGGGGTTTCTATAACGGGGGGGTTTCTATAATGGGGGGTTTTCTATAACGGGGATTTCGATAACGGGGGTTTCTATAACGGGGGGGTTTCTATAATGGGGGGTTTCTATAACGGGGGGTTTCTATAACAGGGGTTTCTATAACGGGGGGTTTCTATAACAGGGGTTTCTATAACGGGGGATTTCTATAACGGCCGGTTTCTATAACGGGGGGTTTCTATAACAGGGGTTTCTATAATGGGGGGTTTCTATAACGGGGGTTTCTATAACGGGGGGGTTTCTATAAAGGGGGGTTTCTATAACGGGGGGTTTCTATAACGGGGGTTTCTATAACGGGGGGTTTCTATAATGGGGGGGTTTCTATAATGGGCGGTATCTATAACTGGGGGGTTTCTGTAACGGGGGTTTCTATAACGGGGGGTTTCTATAATGGGCGGTATCTATAACGGGGGGGTTTCTATAACGGGGGTTTCTATAACGGGGGGGTTTCTATAACGGGGGGGTTTCTATAACGGGGGGGTTTCTATCACGGGGGTTTCTATAAAGGGGGGGTTTCTATAACGGGGGGTTTCTATAACGGGGGGGGTTCTATAACGGGGGTTTCTATAACGGGGGGGTTTCTATAATGGGGGTTTCTATAACGGGGGTTTCTATAACGGGGGGGTTTCTATAACGGGGGGTTTCTATAACGGGGGTTTCTATAACGGGGGGGTTTCTATAACGGGGGGGTTTCTATAACGGGGGTTTCTATAACGGTGGGTTTCTATAACGGGGGGTTTTCTATAATGGGGGTTTCTATGACAGGGGGTTTCTATAACGGTGGGTTTGTATAACGGCCGGTTTCTATAACGGGGGTTTCTATAACGGGGGTTTCTATAATGGGG
This sequence comes from Somniosus microcephalus, assembly GCF_052327205.1. Classification (NCBI taxonomy): domain Eukaryota; kingdom Metazoa; phylum Chordata; class Chondrichthyes; order Squaliformes; family Somniosidae; genus Somniosus; species Somniosus microcephalus. The sequence continues at coordinate 229,265,402 of NC_140995.1, forward strand.
GTTTCTATAACGGGGGGGTTTCTATAACGGGGGTTTCTATAATGGGGGTTTCTGTAACGGGGGGGTTCCTATAACAGGGGTTTCTATAACGGGGGGTTTCTATAACGGGGGGTTTCTATAATGGGGGTTTCTATAACGGGGGGTTTCTATAATGGGGGGTTTCTATAACGGGGGGTTTCTATAACAGTGGGTTTCTATAACGGGGGGTTTCTATAACGGGGGTTTCTATAACGGGAGTTTCTATAATGGGGGTTTCTATGACGGGGGGGTTTCTATAACGGGGGTTTCTATAACGGTGGGTTTCTATAACAGGGGTTTCTATAACGGGGGTTTCTATAACGGTGGGTTTCTATAATGGGGGGTTTCTATAATGGGGGTTTCTATAATGTGGGGTTTCTATAACGGGGGTTTCTATAACGGGGTGTTTCTATAATGGGGCGGTTTCTATCATGGGGGGTTTCTATAACGGGGCGGTTTCTATAATGGGGGTTTCTATAACAGGGGGTTTCTATAATGGGGGGTTTCTATAATGGGGATTTCTATAACGGGGGGTTTCTATAACGGGGGTTTCTATAATGGGGGGTTTCTATAACGGGGGTTTCTATAATGGGGGGTTTCTATAACGGTGGTTTCTATAACGGTGGGTTTCTATAACGGGGGGGTTTCTATAATGGGGGTTTCTATAACGGGGGGTTTCTGTAATGGGGGGGTTTCTATAACGGGGGGCTTTCTATAACGGGGGGTTTCTATAACGGTGGGGTTTCTATAATGGGGGTTTCTATAACGGGGGGTTTCTATAACGGGGGGGTTTCTATAATGGGGGTTTCTATAACGGGGGGTTTCTATAATGGGGGGTTTCTATAACGGGCGGTATCTATAATGGGGGGTTTCTATAACGGGGGGTTTCTATAACGGGGGGTTTCCATAACGGGAGAGTTTCTATAACGGGGGGTTTCTATAATGGAAGGGTTTCTATAACGGGCGGTATCTATAATGGGGGGTTTCTATAACGGGCGGTATCTATAACGGGGGGGTTTCTATAACGGGGGGTTTCTATAACGGGGGTTTCTATAACGGGCGGTTTCTATAACGGGGGGTTTCTATAATTGGGTGGTTTCTATAACGGGCGGTATCTATAATGGCGGCGTTTCTATAACGGGCGGTATCTATAACGGGGGGGTTCTATAACGGGGGGTTTCTATAACGGGGGTTTCTATAACGGGCGGTTTCTATAACGGGGTGTTTCTATAACGGGGGGGTTTCTATAACGGGGGTTTCTATAACGGGGGGTTTCTATAACGGGCAGTTTCTATAACGAGGGTTTCTATAACGGGGGAGTTTCTATAACGGGGGTTTCTATAACGGGGGGGTTTCTATAACAGGGGTTTCTATAACGGGGGTTTCTATAACGGGGGTTTCTATAATGGGGGTTTCTATAACGGGGGGGTTTCTATAATGGGGGGGTTTCTATAACGGGGATTTCTATAACGGGGTTTCTATAACGGGGGGGTTTCTATAACGGGGATTTCTATAACGGGGGTTTCTATAACGGGGGGTTTCTATAACAGGGGTTTCTATAATGGGGGGTTTCTATAACGGGGGTTTCTATAACGGGGGGGTTTCTATAAAGGGGGGTTTCTATAACGGGGGGTTTCTATAACAGGGGTTTCTATAACGGGGGGTTTCTATAATGGGGGTCTTCTATAGTGGGCGTTATCTATAACGGGGGGGTTTCTATAATGGGGGTTTCTGTAACGGGGGGTTTCTATAACGGGGGGTTTCTATGATGGGCGGTATCTATAACGGGGGGGTTTCTATAACGGGGGTTTCTATAACGCGGGGGTTTCTATAACGGGGGGTTTCTATAACGGGGGGGTTTCTATAACGGGGGGTTTCTATAACGGGGGGGTTTCTATAACGGGCGGTTTCTATAATGGGGGGTTTCTATAACGGGGGCTTTCTGTAACGGGGGGGTTTCTATAACGGGGGTTTCTATAACGGGGGGGTTCTATAATGGGGGGTTTCTATAACGGGGTTTTCTATAACGGGGGGGTTTCTATAACGGGGGTGTTTCTATAACGGGGGTTTCTATAACGGGGAGTTTCTATAATGGGGGGTTTCTATAACGGGGGGTTTCTATAATGGGGGATTTCTATAATGGGTCGGTTTCTACAATGGGGGGTTTCTATAACGGGGCGGTTTCTATAACGGGGGGTTTCTAAACGGGGGGGTTTCTATAACGGGGGTTTCTATAACGGGGGGGTTTCTATAATAGGGGGTTTCTATAACGGGGGTTTCTATAACGGGGGGGTTTCTATAACGGGGGGGTTTCTATAACGGGGGTTTCTATAACGGGGGGGTTTCTATAACGGGGGGTTTCTACAACGGGGGGTTTCTATAACGGGGGTTTCTATAACGGTGGGTTTCTATAACGGGGGGTTTTCTATAATGGGGGTTTCTATAACGGGGGTTTCTATAACGGGGGTTTCTATAATGGGGGTTTCTATAACGGGGGGGTTTCTATAACGGGGGTTTCGATAATGGGGGTTTCTATAACGGGGGGGTTCCTATAACAGGGGTTTCTATAACGGGGGGTTTCTATAACGGGGGGTTTCTATAATGGGGGTTTCTATAACGGGGGGTTTCTATAATGGGGGGTTTCTATAACGGGGGGTTTCTATAACGGTGGGTTTCTATAACGGGGGGTTTCTATAACGGGGGTTTCTATAACGGTGGGTTTCTATAACAGGGGTTTCTATAACGGGGGTTTCTATAACGGTGGGTTTCTATAATGGGGGGTTTCTATAATGGGGGGTTTCTATAATGTGGGGTTTCTATAACGGGGGTTTCTATAACGGGGAGTTTCTATAATGGGCCGGTTTCAATAATGGGGGGTTTCTATAACGGGGCGGTTTCTAAAATGGGGGGTTTCTATAACAGGGGGTTTCTATAATGGGGGGTTTCTATAACGGGGATTTCTATAACGGGGAGTTTCTATAACGGGGGTTTCTATAATGGGGGGTTTCTATAACGGGGGTTTCTATAATGGGGGGTTTCTATTACGGGGGTTTCTATAACGGTGGGTTTCTATAACGGGGGGGTTTCTATAATGGGGGTTTCCATAACGGGGGGTTTCTATAATGGGGGAGTTTCTATAACGGGGGGCTTTCTATAATGGGGGGTTTCTATAACGGTGGGGTTTCTATAATGGGGGTTTCTATAACGGGGGGTTTCTATAACGGGGGGGTTTCTATAATGGGGGTTTCTATAACGGGGGGTTTCTATAATGGGGGGTTTCTATAACGGGCGGTATCTATAATGGGGGGGTTTCTATAACGGGGGGTTTCTATAACGGGGGGTTTCTATAACGGGAGAGTTTCTATAACGGGGGGTTTCTATAATGGAGGGGTTTCTATAACGGGCGGTATCTATAATGGGGGGTTTCTATAACGGGCGGTATCTATAACGGGGGGTTTCTATAACGGGGTGTTTCTATAACGGGGGTTTCTATAACGGGCGGTTTCTATAACGGGGGGTTTCTATAATGGGGGGGTTTCTATAACGGGCGGTATCTATAATGGCGGCGTTTCTATAACGGGTGGTATCTATAACGGGGGGGTTCTATAACGGGGGGTTTCTATAACGGGGGTTTCTATAACGGGCGGTTTCTATAACGGGGGGGTTTCTATAACGGGGGTTTCTATAACGGGGGGTTTCTATAATGGGCAGTTTCTATAACGAGGGTTTCTATAACGGGGGAGTTTCTATAACGGGGGTTTCTATAACGGGGGGGTTTCTATAACAGGGGTTTCTATAACGGGGGTTTCTATAACGGGGGTTTCTATAATGGGGGTTTCTACAACGGGGGGGTTTCTATAATGGGGGGGTTTCTATAACGGGGATTTCTATAACGGGGTTGCTATAACGGGGGGGTTTCTATAACGGGGATTTCTATAACGGGGGTTTCTATAACGGGGGGTTTCTATAACAGGGGTTTCTATAATGGGGGGTTTCTATAACGGGGGTTTCTATAACGGGGGGTTTCTATAAAGGGGGGTTTCTATAACGGGGGGTTTCTATAACAGGGGTTTCTATAACGGGGGGTTTCTATAATGGGGGGGCTTCTATAGTGGGCGTTATCTATAACGGGGGGGTTTCTATAATGGGGGTTTCTATAACGGGGGTTTCTATAACGGGGGGTTTCTATGATGGGCGGTATCTATAACGGGGGGGTTTCTATAACGGGGGTTTCTATAACGGTTGGGTTTCTATAACGGGCGGTTTCTATAACGGGGGGGTTTCTATAACGGGGGGTTTCTATAACGGGGGGTTTCTATAACGGGGGGTTTCTATAATGGGGGGTTTCTATAACGGGGGTTTTCTGTAACGGGGGTGTTTCTATAACGGGGGTTTCTATGACGGGGGGTTTCTGTAATGGGGGTTTCTATAACGGGGTTTTCTATAACGGGGGGTTTCTATAACGGGGGGGTTTCTATAACGGGGGTTTCTATAACGGGGAGTTTCTATAATGGGGGGTTTCTATAACGGGGGGTTTCTATAATGGGGGATTTCTATAATGGGGCGGTTTCTATAATGGGGGGTTTCTATAACGGGGCGGTTTCTATAATGGGGGGTTTCTATAACAGGGGGTTTCTATAATGGGGGGTTTCTATAACGGGGATTTCTATAATGGGGGGTTTCTATAACGGGGGTTTCTATAATGGGGGATTTCTATAACGGGGGTTTCTATAATGGGGGGTTTCTATAACGGGGGTTTCTATAACAGTGGGTTTCTATAACGGGGGGGTTTCTATAATGGGGGTTTCTATAACGGGGGGTTTCTATAATGGGGGAGTTTCTATAACGGGGGGGTTTCTATAACGGGGGGTTTCTATAACGGTGGGGTTTCTATAATGGGGGTTTCTATAACGGGGGGTTTCTATAACGGGGGGTTTCTATAATGGGGGTTTCTATAACGGGGGGTTTCTATAATGGGGGGTTTCTATAACGGGCGATATCTATAACGGGGGGGTTTCTATAACGGGGGGTTTCTATAACGGGGGTTTCTATAACGGGGGTTTCTATAACGGGCGGTTTCTATAACGGGGGGTTTCTATAATGGGGGGGTTTCTATAACGGGCGGTATCTATAATGGGGGCGTTTCTATAACGGGCGGTATCTATAACGGGGGGGTTTCTATAACGGGGGGTTTCTATAAAGGGGGTTTCTATAACGGGCGGTTTCTATAACGGGGGGTTTCTATAACGGGAGGGTTTCTATAACGGGGGTTTCTATAATGGGGGTTTCTATAACGGGGGGTTTCTATAACGGGCAGTTTCTATAACGAGGGTTTCTATAACGGGGGAGTTTCTATAACGGGGGTTTCTATAATGGGGGTTTCTATAACGGGGGGGTTTATATAATGGGGGGTTTCCATAACGGGGATTTCTATAACGGAGGTTTCTCTAACGGGGGGTTTCTATAACAGGGGTTTCTATAACGGGGGGTTTCTATAACAGGGCTTTCTATAACGGGGGGTTTCTATAACGGCCGGTTTCTATAACGGGGGGTTTCTATAACAGGGGTTTCTATAATGGGGGGTTTCTATAACGGGCGTTTCTATAACGGGGGGGATTCTATAAAGTGGGGTTTCTATAACGGGGGGTTTCTATAAAAGGGGTTTCTATAACGGGGGGTTTCTATAATGGGGGGGTTTCTATAATGGGCGGTATCTATAACGGGGGGGTTTCTATAACGGAGGTTTCTATAACGGGGGGTTTCTATAACGGGGGGTTTCTATAATGGGCGGTATCTATAACGGGGGGGTTTCTATAACGGGGGTTTCTATAACGGGGGAGTTTCTATAACGGGGGGTTTCTATTACGGGGGGGTTTCTATAACGGGGGATTTCTATAACGGGGGTGTTTCTTTCACGGGGGTTTCTATAACGGGGGGGTTTCTATAACGGGGGGTTTCTATAACGGGGGGGTTTCTATAACGGGGGTTTCTATAACAGGGGGGTTTCTATAATGGGGGTTTCTATAACGGGGTTTTCTATAACGGGGGGATTTCTATAACGGGGGGGTTTCTATAATGGGGGTTTCTATAACGGGGGGTTTCTATAACGGGGGGTTTTCTATAACGGGGGGTATCTATAACGGGGGTTTCTATAACGGTGTGTTTCTATAACGGGGGGGTTTCTATAATGGGGGTTTCTATAACGGGGGGTTTCTATAACGGTGGGTTTCTATAACGGCCGGTTTCTATAACGGGGGTTTCTATAACGGGGGGGTTTCTATAACGGGGGTTTCTATAATGGGGGTTTCTATAACGGGGGGTTTCTATAATGGGGGTTTCTATAATGGAAGGTTTCTATAATGGGGGGTTTCTATAACGGGGGGTTTCTATAACGGCGGGTTTCTATAACGGGGCTTTTCTGTAACGGGGGTTTCTATAACGGGGGTTTCTATAATGGGGGTTTCTATAACTGGGGGGTTTCTATAACGGGGGTTTCTATAACGGTGGGTTTCTATAACAGGGGTTTCTATAACGGGGGTCTCTATAACGGTGGGTTTCTATAATGGGGGGTTTCTATAATGGGGGGTTTCTTTCATGGGGGGTTTCTATAACGGGGGGTTTCTATAACGGGGGGTTTCTATAATGGGGGGGTTTCTATAACGGGGGTTTCTATAACGGGGGATTTCTATAATGGGTGGTTTCTATAACGGGGCGGTTTCTATAATGGGGGGTTTCTATAACGGGGGGTTTCTATAATGGGGGGTTTCTATAATGGGGCGGTTTCTATAATGGGGGGTTTCTATAACGGGGCGGTTTCTACAATGGGGGGTTTCTATAACAGGGGGTTTCTATAATGGGGGATTTCTATAACGGGGGGTTTCTATAACGGGGGTTTCTATAATGGGGGGTTTCTATAACGGGGGTTTCTATAATGGGGGGTTTCTATAACGGGGGTTTCTATAACGGTGGGTTTCTATAACGGGGGGGTTTCTATAATGGGGGTTTCTATAACGGGGGGTTTCTATAATGGATGGGTTTCTATAACGGGGGGGTTTCTATAACGGGGGGGTTTCTATAACGGGGGTTTTTCTATAATGGGGGTTTCTATAACGGGGGGTTTCTATAACGGGGGGGTTTCTATAATGGGGGTTTCTATAACGGGGGGTTTCTATAATGGGGGTTTCTATAACGGGCGGTATCGATAATGGGGGGGTTTCTATAACGGGCGGTTTCTATCACGGGGGTTTTCTATAACGGGGGGTTTCTATAACGGGGGGGTTTCTATAACGGGATGTTTCTATCATGGGGGGGTTTCTATAACGGGCGATATCTATAATGGGGGGTTTCTATAACGGGCGGTATCTATAACGGGGGGGTTTCTATAACGGGGGGTTTCTATAACGGGGGTTTCTATAACGGGGGTTTCTATAACGGGCGGTTTCTATAACGGGGGGTTTCTATAATGGGGGGTTTCTATAACGGACGGTATCTATAATGGGGGCGTTTCTATAACGGGCGGTATCTATAACGGGGGGGTTTCTATAACGGGGGGTTTCTATAACGGGGGTTTCTATAACGGGCGGTTTCTATAACGGGGGTTTTCTATAATGGGGGGGTTTCTATAACGGGGGTTTCTATAATGGGGGTTTCTATAACGGGGGGTTTCTATAACGGGCAGTTTCTATAACGAGGGTTTCTATAACGGGGGAGTTTCTATAACGGGGGTTTCTATAACGGGGGGGTTTCTATAACAGGGGTTTCTATAACGGGGGTTTCTATAACGGGGGTTTCTATAACGGGGGGGTTTCTATAATGGGGGGTTTTCCATAACGGGGATTTCTATAACGGGGGTTTCTATAACGGGGGGTTTCTATAACAGGGGTTTCTATAACGGGGGGTTTCTATAACAGGGGTTTCTATAACGGGGGGTTTCTATAACGGCCGGTTTCTATAACGGGGGGTTTCTATAACAGGGGTTTCTATAATGGGGGGTTTCTATAACGGGGGTTTCTATAACGGGGGGGTTTCTATAAAGGGGGGTTTCTATAACGGGGGGTTTCTATAACAGGGGTTTCTATAACGGGGGGTTTCTATAATGGGGGGGTTTCTATAATGGGCGGTATCTATAACGGGGGGGTTTCTATAACGGGGGTTTCTATAACGGGGGGTTTCTATAACGGGGGGTTTCTATAATGGGCGGTATCTATAACGGGGGGGTTTCTATAACGGGGGTTTCTATAACGGGGGGGTTTCTATAACGGGGAGTTTCTATAACGGGGGGGTTTCTATAACGGGGGGTTTCTATAACGGGGGTGTTTCTACAACGGGGGTTTCTGTAACGGAGTGTTTCTATAACAGGGGTTTCTATAACGGGGGTTTCTATAACGGGCGGTTTCTATAACGGGGGGTTTCTATAATGGGGGGTTTCTATAACGGGCGGTATCTATAATGGCGGCGTTTCTATAACGGGCGGTATCTATAACGGGGGGGTTCTATCACGGGGGGTTTCTATAACGGGGGTTTCTATAACGGGCGGTTTCTATAACGGGGGGTTTCTATAACGGGGGGGTTTCTATAACGGGGGTTTCTATAACGGGGGGTTTCTATAACGGGCAGTTTCTATAACGAGGGTTTCTATAACGGGGGAGTTTCTCTAACGGGGGTTTCTATAACGGGGGGGTTTCTATAACAGGGGTTTCTATAACGGGGGTTTCTATAACGGGGGTTTCTATAATGGGGGTTTCTATAACGGGGGGTTTCTATAATGGGGGGGTTTCTATAACGGGGATTTCTATAACGGGGGTTTCTATAACGGGGGTGTTTCTATAACGGGGATTTCTATAACGGGGGTTTCTATAACGGGGGGTTTCTATAACAGGGGTTTCTATAATGGGGGGTTTCTATAACGGGGGTTTCTATTACGGGGGTTTCTATAAAGAGGGGTTTCTATAACGGGGCATTTCTATAACAGGGGTTTCTATAACGGGGGGTTTCTATAATGGGGGGGCTTCTATAGTGGGCGTTATCTATAACGGGGGGGTTTCTATAACGGGGATTTCTATAACGGGGTTTTCTATAACGGGGGGTTTCTATAACAGGGGTTTCTATAACGGGGGGTTTCTATAACAGGGGTTTCTATAACGGGGGGTTTCTATAACGGCCGGTTTCTATAACGGGGGGGTTTCTATAACGGGGGGTTTCTATAACGGGGGTTTCTATAACGGGGGGGTTTCTATAAAGGGGGGTTTCTATAACGGGGGGTTTCTATAACAGGGGTTTCTATAACGGGGGGTTTCTATAATGGGGGGGTTTCTATAATGGGCGGTATCTATAACGGGGGGGTTTCTATAACGGGGGTTTCTATAACGGGGGGTTTCTATAACGGGGGGTTTCTATAATGGGCGGTATCTATAACGGGGGGGTTTCTATAACGGGGGTTTCTATAACGGGGGGGTTTCTATAACGGGGAGTTTCTATAACGGGGGGGTTTCTATAACGGGGGGTTTCTATAACGGGGGTGTTTCTACAACGGGGGTTTCTGTAACGGAGTGTTTCTATAACAGGGGTTTCTATAACGGGGGTTTCTATAACGGGCGGTTTCTATAACGGGGGGTTTCTATAATGGGGGGTTTCTATAACGGGCGGTATCTATAATGGCGGCGTTTCTATAACGGGCGGTATCTATAACGGGGGGGTTCTATCACGGGGGGTTTCTATAACGGGGGTTTCTATAACGGGCGGTTTCTATAACGGGGGGTTTCTATAACGGGGGGGTTTCTATAACGGGGGTTTCTATAACGGGGGGTTTCTATAACGGGCAGTTTCTATAACGAGGGTTTCTATAACGGGGGAGTTTCTCTAACGGGGGTTTCTATAACGGGGGGGTTTCTATAACAGGGGTTTCTATAACGGGGGTTTCTATAACGGGGGTTTCTATAATGGGGGTTTCTATAACGGGGGGTTTCTATAATGGGGGGGTTTCTATTACGGGGATTTCTATAACGGGGGTTTCTATAACGGGGGTGTTTCTATAACGGGGATTTCTATAACGGGGGTTTCTATAACGGGGGGTTTCTATAACAGGGGTTTCTATAATGGGGGGTTTCTATAACGGGGGTTTCTATTACGGGGGGTTTCTATAAAGAGGGGTTTCTATAACGGGGCATTTCTATAACAGGGGTTTCTATAACGGGGGGTTTCTATAATGGGGGGGCTTCTATAGTGGGCGTTATCTATAACGGGGGGGTTTCTATAACGGGGATTTCTATAACGGGGTTTTCTATAACGGGGGGTTTCTATAACAGGGGTTTCTATAACGGGGGGTTTCTATAACAGGGGTTTCTATAACGGGGGGTTTCTATAACGGCCGGTTTCTATAACGGGGGGGTTTCTATAACGGGGGGTTTCTATAACGGGGGTTTCTATAACGGGGGGGTTTCTATAACGGGGATTTCTATAACGGGGGTTTCTATAACGGGGGGTTTCTATAACAGGGGTTTCTATAATGGGGGGTTTCTATAACGGGGGTTTCTATAACGGGGGGGTTTCTATAAAGGGGGGTTTCTATAACGGGGGGTTTCTATAACAGGGGTTTCTATAACGGGGGGTTTCTATAATGGGGGGGCTTCTATAGTGGGCGTTATCTATAACGGGGGGGTTTCTATAATGGGGGTTTCTATAACGGGGGGTTTCTATAACGGGGGGTTTCTATAACGGGGGTTTCTATAATGGGGGGTTTCTATAACGGGGGTTTCTATAATGGGGGTTTCTATAACGGGGGTTTCTATAACAGTGGGTTTCTATAACGGGGGGGTTTCTATAATGGGGGTTTCTATAACGGGGGGTTTCTATAATGGGGGAGTTTCTATAACGGGGGGGTTTCTGTAACGGGGGGTTTCTATAACGGTGGGGTTTCTATAATGGGAGTTTCTATAACGGGGGGTTTCTATAACTGGGGGGTTTCTATAATGCGTGTTTCTATAACGGGGGGTTTCTATAATGGGGGGGTTTCTATAACGGGCGGTATCTATAATGGGGGGTTTCTATAACGGGGATTTCTATAACGGGGTTTTCTATAACGGGGGGTTTCTATAACAGGGGTTTCTATAACGGGGGGTTTCTATAACAGGGGTTTCTATAACGGGGGGTTTCTATAACGGCCGGTTTCTATAACGGGGGGGTTTCTATAACGGGGGGTTTCTATAACGGGGGTTTCTATAACGGGGGGGTTTCTATAACGGGGATTTCTATAACGGGGGTTTCTATAACGGGGGGTTTCTATAACAGGGGTTTCTATAATGGGGGGTTTCTATAACGGGGGTTTCTATAACGGGGGGGTTTCTATAAAGGGGGGTTTCTATAACGGGGGGTTTCTATAACAGGGGTTTCTATAACGGGGGGTTTCTATAATGGGGGGGCTTCTATAGTGGGCGTTATCTATAACGGGGGGGTTTCTATAATGGGGGTTTCTATAACGGGGGGTTTCTATAACGGGGGGTTTCTATGATGGGCGGTATCTATAACGGGGGGGTTTCTATAACGGGGGTTTCTATAACGGGGGGGTTTCTATAACGGGGGGTGTCTATAACGGGGGGGTTTCTATAACGGGGGGTTTCTATAACGGGGGGGTTTCTATAACGGGGGTTTCTATAATGGGGGGGTTTCTATAACGGGGGGTTTCTGTAACGGGGGGGTTTCTATAACGGGGGTTTCTATAACGGGGGGGTTCTATAATGGGGGGTTTCTATAACGGGGTTTTCTATAACGGGGGGGTTTCTATAACGGGGGGGTTTCTATAACGGGGGTTTCTATAACGGGGAGTTTCTATAATGGGGGGTTTCTGTAACGGGGGGTTTCTATAATGGGGGGTTTCTATAATGGGGCGGTTTCTATAATGGGGGGTTTCTATAACGGGGCGGTTTCTATAATGGGGGGTTTCTATAACAGGGGGTTTCTATAATGGGGGGTTTCTATAACGGGGATTTCTATAAGGGGGGGTTTCTATAACGGGGGTTTCTATAATGGGGGGTTTCTATAACGGGGGTTTCTATAATGGGGGGTTTCTATAACGGGGGTTTCTATAACAGTGGGTTTCTATAACGGGGGGGTTTCTATAATGGGGGTTTCTATAACGGGGGGTTTCTATAATGGGGGAGTTTCTATAACGGGGGGGTTTCTGTAACGGGGGGTTTCTATAACGGTGGGGTTTCTATAATGGGAGTTTCTATAACGGGGGGTTTCTATAACTGGGGGGTTTCTATAATGGGTGTTTCTATAACGGGGGGTTTCTATAATGGGGGGGGTTTCTATAACGGGCGGTATCTATAATGGGGGGTTTCTATAACGGGCGATATCTATAACGGGGGGGTTTCTATAATGGGGGGTTTCTATAACGGGGGTTTATATAACGGGGGTTTCTATAACGGGCGGTTTCTATAACGGGGTGTTTCTATAATGGGGGGGTTTCTATAACGGGCGGTATCTATAATGGGGGCGTTTCTATAACGGGCGGTATCTATAACGGGGGGGTTTCTATAACGGGGGGTTTCTATAACGGGGGTTTCTATAACGGACGGTTTCTATAACGGGGTGTTTCTATAACGGGGGGGTTTCTATAACGGGGGTTTCTATAATGGGGGTTTCTATAACGGGGGTTTCTATAACGGGCAGTTTCTATAACGAGGGATTCTATAACGGGGGAGTTTCTATAACGGGGGTTTCTATAACGGGGGGGTTTCTATAACAGGGGTTTCTATAACGGGGGTTTCTATCACGGGGGTTTCTATAATGGGGGTTTCTATAACGGGGGGGTTTCTATAATGGGGGGGTTTCCATAACGGGGATTTCTATAACGGGGGTTTCTATAACGGGGGGTTTCTATAACAGTGGTTTCTATAACGGGGGGTTTCTATAACAGGGGTTTCTATAACGGGGGGTTTCTATAACGGCCGGTTTCAATAACGGGGGGTTTCCATAACAGAGGTTTCTATAATGGGGGGTTTCTATAACGGGGGTTTCGATAACGGGGGGTTTTCTATAAAGGGGGGTTTCTATAACGGGGGGTTTCTATAACAGGGGTTTCTATAACGGGGGGTTTCTATAATGGGGGGGTTTCTATAATGGGCGGTATCTATAACGGGGGGGTTTCTATAACGGGGGTTTCTATAACGGGGGGTTTCTATAACGGGGGGTTTCTATAATGGGCGGTATCTATAATGGGGGGGTTTCTATAACGGGGGTTTCTATAACGGGGGAGTTTCTATAACGGGGGGTTTCTATTACGGGGGGGTTTCTATAACGGGGGATTTCAATAACGGGGGTGTTTCTATAACGGGGGTTTCTATAACGGGGGGGTTTCTATAACGGGGGGTTTCTATAACGGGGGGGTTTCTATAACGGGGGTTTCTATAACAGGGGGGTTTCTATAATGGGGGGTTTCTATAACGGGGTTTTCTATAACGGGGGGTTTCTATAACGGGGGGGTTTCTATAACGGGGGTTTCTATAACGGGGGGGTTTCTATAACGGGGGGGTTTCTATAACGGGGGGTATCTATAACGGGGGTTTCTATAACGGTGTGTTTCTATAACGGGGGGGTTTCTATAATGGGGGTTTCTATAACGGGGGGTTTCTATAATGGGGGTTTCTATAACGGAAGGTTTCTATAATGTGGGGTTTCTATAACGGGGGGTTTCTATAACGGCGGGTTTCTATAACGGGGGTTTTCTATAACGGGGGTTTCTATAACGGGGGTTTCTATAATGGGGGTTTCTATAACGGGGGGGTTTCTATAACGGGGGTTTCTATAACGGTGGGTTTCTATAACAGGGGTTTCTATAACGGGGGTTTCTATAACGGTGGGTTTCTATAATGGGGGGTTTCTATAATGGGGGGTTTCTTTCATGGGGGGTTTCTATAACGGGGGGTTTCTATAACGGGGTGTTTCTATAATGGGGGGGTTTCTATAACGGGGGTTTCTATAACGGGGGGTTTCTATAATGGGTGGTTTCTATAACGGGGCGGTTTCTATAATGGGGGGTTTCTATAACGGGGGGTTTCTATAATGGGGGGTTTCTATAATGGGGCGGTTTCTATAATGGGGGGTTTCTATAATGGGGCGGTTTCTATAATGGGGGGTTTCTATAACAGGGGGTTTCTATAATGGGGGATTTCTAAAACGGGGGGTTTCTATAACGGGGGTTTCTATAATGGGGGGTTTCTATAACGGGGGTTTCTATAATGGGGGGGTTTCTATAACGGGGGGGTTTCTATAACGGGGGGGTTTCTATAACGGGGGGTTTTCTATAATGGGGGTTTCTATAACGGGGGGTTTCTATACCGGGGGGGTTTCTATAATGGGGGTTTCTATAATGGGGGGTTTCTATAATGGGGGGTTTCTATAACGGGCGGTATCTATAATGGGGGGGTTTCTATAACGGGCGGTTTCTATCACGGGGGGTTTCTATAACGGGGGTTTCTATAACGGGGGGGTTTCTATAACGGGGGGTTTCTATAATGGGGGGGTTTCTATAACGGGCGATATCTATAATGGGGGGTTTCTATAACGGGCGGTATCTATAACGGGGGGGTTTCTATAACGGGGGGTTTCTATAACGGGGGTTTCTATAACGGGGGTTTCTATAACGGGCGGTTTCTATACCGGGGGGTTTCTATCATGGGGGGGTTTCTATAACGGACGGTATCTATAATGGGGGCGTTTCTATAACGGGCGGTATCTATAACGGGGGGGTTTCTATAACGGGGGGTTTCTATAACGGGGGTTTCTATAACGGGCGGTTTCTATAACGGGGGGTTTCTATAACGGGGGGGTTTCTATAACGGGGGTTTCTATAATGGGGGTTTCTATAACGGGGGGTTTCTATAACGGGCAGTTTCTATAACGAGGGTTTCTATAACGGGGGAGTTTCTATAACGGGGGTTTCTATAACGGGGGGGTTTCTATAACAGGGGTTTCTATAACGGGGGGTTTCTATAACGGGGGGTTTCTATAATGGGCGGTATCTATAATGGGGGGGTTTCTATAACGGGGGTTTCTATAACGGGGGAGTTTCTATAACGGGGGGTTTCTATTACGGGGGGGTTTGTATAACGGGGGATTTCAATAACGGGGGTGTTTCTATAACGGGGGTTTCTATAACGGGGGGGTTTCTATAACGGGGGTTTCTATAACGGGGGGGTTTCTATAACGGGGGTTTCTATAACAGGGGGGTTTCTATAATGGGGGGTTTCTATAACGGGGTTTTCTATAACGGGGGGTTTCTATAACGGGGGGGTTTCTATAACGGGGGTTTCTATAACGGGGGGGTTTCTATAACGGGGGGGTTTCTATAACGGGGGGTATCTATAACGGGGGTTTCTATAACGGTGTGTTTCTATAACGGGGGGGTTTCTATAATGGGGGTTTCTATAACGGGGGGTTTCTATAACGGTGGGTTTCTATAATGGCCGGTTTCTATAACGGGGGTTTCTATAATGGGGGGGTTTCTACAACGGGGGTTTCTATAATGGGGGTTTCTATAACGGGGGGTTTCTATAATGGGGGTTTCTATAACGGAAGGTTTCTATAATGTGGGGTTTCTATAACGGGGGGTTTCTATAACGGCGGGTTTCTATAACGGGGGTTTTCTATAACGGGGGTTTCTATAACGGGGGTTTCTATAATGGGGGTTTCTATAACGGGGGGGTTTCTATAACGGGGGTTTTTATAACGGTGGGTTTCTATAACAGGGGTTTCTATAACGGGGGTTTCTATAACGGTGGGTTTCTATAATGGGGGGTTTCTATAATGGGGGGTTTCTTTCATGGGGGGTTTCTATAACGGGGGGTTTCTATAACGGGGTGTTTCTATAATGGGGGGGTTTCTATAACGGGGGTTTCTATAACGGGGGGTTTCTATAATGGGTGGTTTCTATAACGGGGCGGTTTCTATAATGGGGGGTTTCTATAACGGGGGGTTTCTATAATGGGGGGTTTCTATAATGGGGCGGTTTCTATAATGGGGGGTTTCTATAACGGGGCGGTTTCTATAATGGGGGGTTTCTATAACAGGGGGTTTCTATAATGGGGGATTTCTAAAACGGGGGGTTTCTATAACGGGGGTTTCTATAATGGGGGGTTTCTATAACGGGGGTTTCTATAATGGGGGGTTTCTATAAAGGGGGTTTCTATAACGGTGGGTTTCTATAACGGGGGTGTTTCTATAATGGGGGTTTCTATAACGGGGGTTTCTATAACGGGGGGTTTTCTATAATGGGGGTTTCTATAACGGGGGGTTTCTATACCGGGGGGGTTTCTATAATGGGGGTTTCTATAACGGGGGGTTTCTATAATGGGGGGTTTCTATAACGGGCGGTATCTATAATGGGGGGGTTTCTATAACGGGCGGTTTCTATCACGGGGGGTTTCTATAACGGGGGTTTCTATAACGGGGGGGTTTCTATAACGGGGGGTTTCTATAATGGGGGGGTTTCTATAACAGGCGATATCTATAATGGGGGGTTTCTATAACGGGCGGTATCTATAACGGGGGGGTTTCTATAACGGGGGGTTTCTATAACGGGGGTTTCTATAACGGGGGTTTCTATAACGGGCGGTTTCTATACCGGGGGGTTTCTATCATGGGGGGGTTTCTATAACGGACGGTATCTATAATGGGGGCGTTTCTATAACGGGCGGTATCTATAACGGGGGGGTTTCTATAACGGGGGGTTTATATAACGGGGGTTTCTATAACGGGCGGTTTCGATAACGGGGGGTTTCTATAACGGGGGGGTTTCTATAACGGGGGTTTCTATAATGGGGGTTTCTATAACGGGGGGTTTCTATAACGGGCAGTTTCTATAACGAGGGTTTCTATAACGGGGGAGTTTCTATAACGGGGGTTTCTATAACGGGGGGGTTTCTATAACAGGGGTTTCTTTCACGGGGGTTTCTATAACGGGGGTTTCTATAATGGGGGTTTCTACAACGGGGGGGTTTCTATAATGGGGGGGTTTCCATAACGGGGATTTCTATAACAGTGGGTTTCTATAACGGGGGGGTTTCTATAATGGGGGTTTCTATAACGGGGGGTTTCTATAATGGGGGGGTTTCTATAACGGGGGGGTTTCTATAACAGGGGTTTCTTTCACGGGGGTTTCTATAACGGGGGTTTCTATAATGGGGGTTTCTACAACGGGGGGGTTTCTATAATGGGGGGTTTCTATAACGGGGGTTTCTATAACAGTGGGTTTCTATAACGGGGGGGTTTCTATAATGGGGGTTTCTATAACGGGGGGTTTCTATAATGGGGGGGTTTCTATAACGGGGGGGTTTCTATAACGGGGGGTTTCTATAACGGTGGGGTTTCTATAATGGGGGTTTCTATAACGGGGGGTTTCTATAACGGGGGGGTTTCTATAATGGGGGTTTCTATAACGGGGGGTTTCTATAATGGAGGGGTTTCTATAACGGGCGGTATCTATAATGGGGGGTTTCTATAACGGGCGATATCTATAACGGGGGGGTTTCTATAACGGGGGGTTTCTATAACGGGGGTTTCTATAACGGGGGTTTCTATAACGGGCGGTTTCTATAACGGGGTGTTTCTATAATGGGGGGGTTTCTATAACGGGCGGTATCTATAATGGGGGCGTTTCTATAACGGGCGGTTTCTATAACGAGGGTTTCTATAACTGGGGAGTTTCTATAACGGGGGTTTCTATAACGGGGGGTTTCTATAACAGGGGTTTCTATAACGGGGGGTTTCTATAACAGGGGTTTCTATAACGGGGGGTTTCTATAACGTCCGGTTTCTATAACGGGGGGTTTCTATAACAGGGGTTTCTATAATGGGGGGTTACTATAACGGGGGTTTCTATAACGGGGGGTTTTCTATCAAGGGGGGTTTCTATAACGGGGGGTTTCTATAACAGGGGTTTCTATAACGGGGGGTTTCTATAATGGGGGGGTTTCTATAATGGGCGGTATCTATAACGGGGGGGTTTCTATAACGGGGGTTTCTATAACGGGGGGTTTCTATAACGGGGGGTTTCTATAATGGGCGGTATCTATAACGGGGGGGTTTCTATAACGGGGGTTTCTATAACGGGGGAGTTTCTATAACGGGGGGTTTCTATTACGGGGGGGTTTCTATAACGGGGGATTTCTATAACGGGGGGGTTTCTATAACGGGGGTTTCTATAACGGGGGGGTTTCTATAATGGGGGGTTTCTATAACGGGGTTTTCTATAACGGGGGGGTTTCTATTACGGGGGTGTTTCTATAACGGGGGTTTCTATAACGGGGGGGTTTCTATAACGGGGGAGTTTCTATAACGGGGGGTATCTATAACGGGGGTTTCTATAACGGTGTGTTTCTATAACGGGGGGGTTTCTATAATGCGGGTTTCTATAACGGGGGGTTTCTATAACGGTGGGTTTCTATAACGGCCGGTTTCTATAACGGGGGTTTCTATAACGGGGGGGTTTCTATAACGGGGGTTTCTATAAAGAGGGTTTCTATAACGGGGGGTTTCTATAATGGGGGTTTCTATAACGGAAGGTTTCTATAATGGGGGGTTTCTATAACGGGGGGTTTCTATAACGGCGGGTTTCTATAACGGGGGTTTTCTATAACGGGGTTTCTATAACGGGGGGGTTTCTATAACGGGGGTTTATATAACGGTGGGTTTCTATAACAGGGGTTTCTATAATGGGGGTTTCTATAATGGGGGGTTTCTATAATGGGGAGTTTCTATAATGGGGGGTTTCTATAACGGGGGGTTTCTATAACGGGGGGTTTCTATAATGGGGGGTTTCTATAACGGGGGTTTCTATAACGGGGGGTTTCTATAATGGGTGGTTTCTATAACGGGGCGGTTTCTATAATGGGGGGTTTCTATAACGGGGGGTTTCTATAATGGGGGGTTTCTATAATGGGGCGGTTTCTATAATGGGGGTTTCTATAACGGGGCGGTTTCTATAATGGGGGGTTTCTATAACAGGGGGTTTCTATAATGGGGGATTTCTATAACGGGGGGTTTCTATAACGGGGGTTTCTATAATGGGGGGTTTCTATAACGGGGGTTTCTATAATGGGGGGTTTCTATAACGGGGGTTTCTATAACGGTGGGTTTCTATAACGGGGGGGTTTCTATAATGGGGGTTTCTATAACGGGGGGTTTCTATAATGGGGGGGTTTCTATAACGGGGGGTTTCTATAACGGGGGGGTTTCTATAACGGGGGGTTTTCTATAATGGGGGTTTCTATAACGGGGGGTTTCTATAACGGGGGGGTTTCTATAATGGGGGTTTCTATAACAGGGGGTTTCTATAATGGGGGGTTTCTATAACGGGCGGTATCTATAATGGGGGGGTTTCTATAACGGGCGGTTTCTATCACGGGGGGTTTCTATAACGGGGGGTTTCTATAACGGGGGGGTTTCTATAACGGGTGGTTTCTATAATGGGGGGTTTCTATAACGGGCGGTATCTATAATGGGGTGTTTCTATAACGGGCGGTATCTATAACGGGGGGATTTCTATAACGGGGGGTTTCTATAACGGGGGTTTCTATAACGGGGGTTTCTATAACGGGCGGTTTCTATAACGGTGGGTTTCTATAATGGGGGGGTTTCTATAACGGATGGTATCTATAATGGGGGTGTTTCTATAACGGGCGGTATCTATAACGGGGGGGTTTCTATAACGGGGGGTTTCTATAACGGGGGTTTCTATAAAGGGCGGTTTCTATAACGGGGGGTTTCTATAACGGGGGGTTTTCTATAACGGGGGTTTCTATAATGGGGGTTTCTATAACGGGGGGTTTCTATAACGGGCAGTTTCTATAACGAGGGTTTCTATAACGGGGGCGTTTCTATAACGGGGGTTTCTATAACGGGGGGGTTTCTATAACAGGGGTTTCTATAACGGGGGTTTCTATAACGGTGGGTTTCTATAATGGGGGGGTTTCTATAACGGGCGATATCTATAATGGGGGGTTTCTATAACGGGCGGTATCTATAACGGGGGGGTTTCTATAACGGGGGGTTTCTATAACGGGGGTTTCTATAACGGCGGTTTCTATAACGGGCGGTTTCTATAACGGGGGGTTTCTATAATGGGGGGGTTTCTATAACGGACGGTATCTATAATGGGGGCGTTTCTATAACGGGGGGTTTCTATAACGGGGGGGTTTCTATAACGGGGGTTTCTATAATGGGGGTTTCTATAACGGGGGGTTTCTATAACGGGCAGTTTCTATAACGAGGGTTTCTATAACGGGGGAGTTTCTATAACGGGGGTTTCTATAACGGGGGGGTTTCTATAACAGGGGTTTCTATAACGGGGGTTTCTATAATGGGGGTTTCTATAATGGGGGGGTTTCTATAATGGGGGGGTTTCCATAACGGGGATTTCTATAATGGGGGTTTCTATAACGGGGGGTTTCTATAACAGGGGTTTCTATAACGGGGGGTTTCTATAACAGGGGTTTCTATAACGGGGGGTTTCTATAACGGCCGGTTTCTATAACGGGGGGTTTCTATATGAGGGGTTTCTATTATGGGGGGTTTCTATAACGGGGGTTTCTATAACGGGGGGTTTCTATAAAGGGGGGTTTCTATAACGGGGGGTTTCTATAACAGGGGTTTCTATAACGGGGGGTTTCTATAATGGGGGGGTTTCTATAATGGGCGGTATCTATAACGGGGGGGTTTCTATAACGGGGGTTTCTATAACGGGGGGTTTCTATAACGGGGGGTTTCTATAATGGGCGGTATCTATAACGGGGGGGTTTCTATAACGGGGGTTTCTATAACGGGGGTGTTTCTATAACGGGGAGTTTCTATAACGGGGGGGTTTCTATAACGGGGGGTTTCTATAACGGGGGTGTTTCTATAACGGGGGTTTCTATAACGGGGGGTTTCTATAACGGGTTTCTATAACGGGGGTTTCTATAACGGGCGGTTTCTATAACGGGGGTTTCTATAATGGGGGGGTTTCTATAACGGGCGGTATCTATAATGGCGGCGTTTCTATAACGGGCGGTATCTATCACGGGGGGGTTCTATAACGGGGGGTTTCTATAACGGGGGTTTCTATAACGGGCGGTTTCTATAACGTGAGGTTTCTATAACGGGGGGGTTTCTATAACGGGGGTTTCTATAACGGGGGGTTTCTATAACGGGCAGTTTCTATAACGAGGGTTTCTATAACGGGGGAGTTTCTATAACGGGGGTTTCTATAACGGGGGGGTTTCTATAACGGGTTTCTATAACGGGGGTTTCTATAACGGGGGTTTCTATAATGGGGGTTTCTATAACGGGGGGTTTCTATAATGGGGGGGTTTCTATAATGGGGATTTCTATAACGGGGGTTTCTATAACGGGGGGGATTCTATAACGGGGATTTCTATAACGGGGGTTTCTATAACGGGGGGTTTCTATAACAGGGGTTTCTATAATGGCGGGTTTCTATAACGGGGGTTTCTATAACGGGGGGTTTCTATAAAGGGGGGTTTCTATAACGGGGGGTTTCTATAACAGGGGTTTCTATAACGGGGGGTTTCTATAATGGGGGGGCTTCTATAGTGGGCGTTATCTATCACGGGGGGGTTTCTATAATGGGGATTTCTATAACGGGGGTTTCTATAACGGGGGGTTTCTATAACAGGGGTTTCTATAACGGGGGGTTTCTATAACAGGGGTTTCTATAACGGGGGCTTACTATAACGGCCGGTTTCTATAACGGGGGGTTTCTATAACGGGGGGTTTCTATAACGGGGGTTTCTATAACGGGGGTTTCTATAACGGGCGGTTTCTATAACGGGGGGTTTCTATAATGGGGGGGTTTCGATAATGGGCGGTATCTATAATGGCGGCGTTTCTATAACGGGCGGTATCTATAACGGGGGGGTTCTATAACGGGGGGTTTCTATAACGGGGGTTTCTATAACGGGCGGTTTCTATAACGGGGGGTTTCTATAATGGGGGGGTTTCTATAACGGGGGGTTTCTATAACGGGCAGTTTCTATAACGAGGGTTTCTATAACGGGGGTTTCTATAACGGGGGGGTTTCTATAACAGGGGTTTCTATAACGGGGGTTTCTATAACGGGGGTTTCTATAATGGGGGTTTCTATAACGGGGGGGTTTCTATAATGGGGGGGTTTCTATAACGGGGATTTCTATAACGGGGGTTTCTATAACGGGGGGTTTCTATAACGGGGATTTCTATAACGGGGGTTTCTATAACGGGGGGTTTCTATAACAGGGGTTTCTATAATGGGGGGTTTCTATAACGGGGGTTTCTATAACGGGGGGGTTTCTATAAAGGGGGGTTTCTATAACGGGGGGTTTCTATAACAGGGGTTTCTATAACGGGGGGTTTCTATAACGGGGGGGTTTCTATAATGGGGGGGTTTCCATAACGGGGATTTCTATAACGGGGGTTTCTATAACGGGGGGGTTTCTATAACGGGGATTTCTATAACGGGGGTTTCTATAACGGGGGGTTTCTATAACAGGGGTTTCTATAATGGGGGGTTTCTATAACGGGGGTTTCTATAACGGGGGGGTTTCTATAAAGGGGGGTTTCTATAACGGGGGGTTTCTATAACAGGGGTTTCTATAACGGGGGGTTTCTATAATGGGGGGGCTTCTATAGTGGGCGTTATCTATAACGGGGGGGTTTCTATAACGGGGGTTTCTATAACGGGGGGTTTCTATAACGGGGGTTTTCTATGATGGGCGGTATCTATAACGGGGGGGTTTCTATAACGGGGGTTTCTATAACGGGGGGGTTTCTATAACGGGGGGTTTCTATAACGGGGGGTTTCTATAACGGGGGTTTCTATAACGGGGGGGTTTCTATAACGGGGGGTTTCTATAACTGGGGTGTTTCTGTAACGGGGGGGTTTCTATAACGGCGGTTTCTATAACGGGGGGGTTCTATAATGGGGGGTTTCTATAATGGGGTTTTCTATAACGGGGGGGTTTCTATAACGGGGGGGTTTCTATAACGGGGGTTTCTATAACGGGGAGTTTCTATAATGGGGGGTTTCTATAACGGGGGGTTTCTATAATGGGGGGTTTCTATAATGGGGCGGTTTCTATAATGGGGGGTTTCTATAACGGGGCGGTTTCTATAATGGGGGGTTTCTATAACAGGGGGTTTCTATAATGGGGGGTTTCTATAACGGGGATTTCTATAATGGGGGGTTTCTATAACGGGGGTTTCTATAATGGGGGGTTTCTATAACGGGGGTTTCTATAATGGGGGGTTTCTATCACGGGGGTTTCTATAACAGTGGGTTTCTATAACGGGGGGGTTTCTATAATGGGGGTTTCTATCACGGGGGGTTTCTATAATGGGGGGGTTTCTATAACGGGGGGGTTTCTATAACGGGGGGTTTCTATAACGGTGGGGTTTCTATAATGGGGGTTTCTATAACGGGGGGTTTCTATAATGGGCGGTATCTATAACGGGGGGGTTTCTATAACGGGGGTTTCTATAACGGGGGAGTTTCTATAACGGGGGGTTTCTATTACGGGGGGTTTCTATAACGGGGGATTTCTATAACGGGGGGGTTTCTATAACGGGGGGGTTTCTATAACGGGGGTTTCTATAACGGGGGGGTTTCTATAATGGGGGGTTTCTATAACGGGGTTTTCTATAACGGGGGGGTTTCGATAACGGGGGGGTTTCTATAACGGGGGTTTCTATAACGGGGGGGTTTCTATAACAGGGGTTTCTATAACGGGGGTTTCTATAACGGTGGGTTTCTATAATGGGGGGGTTTCTATAACGGGCGATATCTATAATGGGGGGTTTCTATAACGGGCGGTATCTATAACGGGGGGGTTTCTATAACGGGGGGTTTCTATAACGGGGGTTTCTATAACGGAGGTTTCTATAACGGGCGGTTTCTATAACGGGGGGTTTCTATAATGGGGGGTTTCTATAACGGACGGTATCTATAATGGGGGCGTTTCTATAACGGGGGGTTTCTATAACGGGGGGGTTTCTATAACGGGGGTTTCTATAATGGGGGTTTCTATAACGGGGGGTTTCTATAACGGGCAGTTTCTATAACGAGGGTTTCTATAACGGGGGAGTTTCTATAACGGGGGTTTCTATAACGGGGGGGTTTCTATAACAGGGGTTTCTATAACGGGGGTTTCTATAACGGGGGTTTCTATAATGGGGGTTTCTATAACGGGGGGGTTTCTATAATGGGGGGGTTTCCATAACGGGGATTTCTATAATGGGGGTTTCTATAACGGGGGGTTTCTATAACAGGGGTTTCTATAACGGGGGGTTTCTATAACAGGGGTTTCTATAACGGGGGGTTTCTATAACGGCCGGTTTCTATAACGGGGGGTTTCTATAAGAGGGGTTTCTATTATGGGGGGTTTCTATAACGGGGGTTTCTATAACGGGGGGTTTCTATAAAGGGGGGTTTCTATAACGGGGGGTTTCTATAACAGGGGTTTCTATAACGGGGGGTTTCTATAATGGGGGGGTTTCTATAATGGGCGGTATCTATAACGGGGGGGTTTCTATAACGGGGGTTTCTATAACGGGGGGTTTCTATAACGGGGGGTTTCTATAATGGGCGGTATCTATAACGGGGGGGTTTCTATAACGGGGGTTTCTATAACGGGGGTGTTTCTATAACGGGGAGTTTCTATAACGGGGGGGTTTCTATAACGGGGGGTTTCTATAACGGGGGTGTTTCTATAACGGGGGTTTCTATAACGGGGGGTTTCTATAACAGGGGTTTCTATAACGGGGGTTTCTATAACGGGCGGTTTCTATAACGGGGGGTTTCTATAATGGGGGGGTTTCTATAACGGGCGGTATCTATAATGGCGGCGTTTCTATAACGGGCGGTATCTATCACGGGGGGGTTCTATAACGGGGGGTTTCTATAACGGGGGTTTCTATAACGGGCGATTTCTATAACGTGAGGTTTCTATAACGGGGGGGTTTCTATAACGGGGGTTTCTATAACGGGGGGTTTCTATAACGGGCAGTTTCTATAACGAGGGTTTCTATAACGGGGGAGTTTCTATAACGGGGGTTTCTATAACGGGGGGGTTTCTATAACAGGGGTTTCTATAACGGGGGTTTCTATAACGGGGGTTTCTATAATGGGGGTTTCTATAACGGGGGGGTTTCTATAATGGGGGGGTTTCTATAATGGGGATTTCTATAACGGGGGTTTCTATAACGGGGGGATTCTATAACGGGGATTTCTATAACGGGGGTTTCTATAACGGGGGGTTTCTATAACAGGGTTTTCTATAATGGGGGGTTTCTATAACGGGGGTTTCTATAACGGGGGGTTTCTATAAAGGGGGGTTTCTATAACGGGGGGTTTCTATAACAGGGGTTTCTATAACGGGGGGTTTCTATAATGGGGGGGCTTCTATAGTGGGCGTTATCTATAACGGGGGGGTTTCTATAACGGGGATTTCTATAACGGGGGTTTCTATAATGGGGGGTTTCTATAACAGGGGTTTCTATAACGGGGGGTTTCTATAACAGGGGTTTCTATAACGGGGGGTTACTATAACGGCCGGTTTCTATAACGGGGGTGTTTCTATAACGGGGGGTTTCTATAACGGGGGTTTCTATAACGGGGGTTTCTATAACGGGCGGTTTCTATAACGGGGGGTTTCTATAATGGGGGGGTTTCGATAATGGGCGGTATCTATAATGGCGGCGTTTCTATAACGGGCGGTATCTATAACGGGGGGGTTCTATAACGGGGGGTTTCTATAACGGGGGTTTCTATAACGGGCGGTTTCTATAACGGGGGGTTTCTATAACGGGGGGGTTTCTATAACGGGGGTTTCTATAACGGGGGGTTTCTATAACGGGCAGTTTCTATAACGAGGGTTTCTATAACGGGGGAGTTTCTATAACGGGGGTTTCTATAACGGGGGGGTTTCTATAACAGGTGTTTCTATAACGGGGGTTTCTATAACGGGGGTTTCTATAATGGGGGTTTCTATAACGGGGGGGTTTCTATAATGGGGGGGTTTCTATAACGGGGATTTCTATAACGGGGGTTTCTATAACGGGGGGGTTTCTATAACGGGGATTTCTATAACGGGGGTTTCTATAACGGGGGGTTTCTATAACAGGGGTTTCTATAATGGGGGGCTTCTATAACGGGGGTTTCTATAACGGGGGGGTTTCTATAAAGGGGGGTTTCTATAACGGGGGGTTTCTATAACAGGGGTTACTATAACGGGGGGTTTCTATAACGGGGGGGTTTCTATAATGGGGGGGTTTCTATAACGGGGATTTCTATAACGGGGGTTTCTATAACGGGGGGGTTTCTATAACGGGGATTTCTATAACGGGGGTTTCTATAACGGGGGGTTTCTATAACAGGGGTTTCTATAATGGGGGGTTTCTATAACGGGGGTTTCTATAACGGGGGGGTTTCTATAAAGGGGGGTTTCTATAACGGGGGGTTTCTATAACAGGGGTTTCTATAACGGGGGGTTTCTATAATGGGGGGGCTTCTATAGTGGGCGTTATCTATAACGGGGGGGTTTCTATAACGGGGGTTTCTATAACGGGGGGTTTCTATAACGGGGGGTTTCTATGATGGGCGGTATCTATAACGGGGGGGTTTCTATAACGGGGGTTTCTATAACGGGGGGGTTTCTATAACAGGGGGTTTCTATAACGGGGGGTTTCTATAACGGGGGGTTTCTATAACGGGGGGGTTTCTATAACGGGGGGTTTCTATAACGGGGGTGTTTCTGTAACGGGGGGGTTTCTATAACGGCGGTTTCTATAACGGGGGGGTTCTATAATGGGGGGTTTCTATAACGGGGTTTTCTATAACGGGGGGGTTTCTATAACGGGGGGGTTTCTATAACGGGGGTTTCTATAACGGGGAGTTTCTATAATGGGGGGTTTCTATAACGGGGGGTTTCTATAATGGGGGGTTTCTATAATGGGGCGGTTTCTATAATGGGGGGTTTCTATAACGGGGCGGTTTCTATAATGGGGGGTTTCTATAACAGGGGGTTTCTATAATGGGGGGTTTCTATAACGGGGATTTCTATAATGGGGGGTTTCTATAACGGGGGTTTCTATAATGGGGGGTTTCTATAACGGGGGTTTCTATAATGGGGGGTTTCTATCACGGGGGTTTCTATAACAGTGGGTTTCTATAACGGGGGGGTTTCTATAATGGGGGTTTCTATCACGGGGGGTTTCTATAATGGGGGGGTTTCTATAACGGGGGGGTTTCTATAACGGGGGGTTTCTATAACGGTGGGGTTTCTATAATGGGGGTTTCTATAACGGGGGGTTTCTATAACGGGGGGGTTTCTATAATGGGGGTTTCTATAACGGGGGGTTTCTATAATGGAGGGGTTTCTATAACGGGCGGTATCTATAATGGGGGGTTTCTATAACGGGCGATATCTATAACGGGGGGGTTTCTATAACGGGGGGTTTCTGTAACGGGGTTTTCTATAACGGGGGTTTCTATAACGGGCGGTTTCTATAACGGGGGGTTTCTATAATGGGGGGGTTTCTATAACGGGCGATATCTATAACGGGGGGGTTTCTATAACGGGCGGTTTCTATAACGAGGAGTTTCTATAACGGGGGGGTTTCTATAACGGGGGTTTCTATAATGGGGGTTTCTATAACGGGGGGTTTCTATAACGGGCAGTTTCTATAACGAGGGTTTCTATAACGGGGGAGTTTCTATAACGGGGGTTTCTATAACGGGGGATTCTATAACAGGGGTTTCTATAACGGGGGTTTCTATAACGGGGGTTTCTATAACGGGGGTTTCTATAACGGGGGGGTTTCTATAATGGGGGGGTTTCCATAACGGGGATTTCTATAACGGGGGTTTCTATAACGGGGGTTTTCTATAACAGGGGTTTCTATAACGGGGGGTTTCTATAACAGGGGTTTCTATAACGGGGGGTTTCTATAACGGCCGGTTTCTATAACGGGGGGTTTCTATAACAGGGGTTTCTATAATGGGGGGTTTCTATAACGGGGGTTTCTATAACGGGGGGTTTTCTATAAAGGGGGGTTTCTATAACGGGGGGTTTCTATAAAAGGGGTTTCTATAACGGGGGGTTTCTATAATGGGGGGGTTTCTATAATGGGCGGTATCTATAACGGGGGGGTTTCTATAACGGGGGTTTCTATAACGGGGGGTTTCTATAACGGGGGGTTTCTATAATGGGCGGTATCTATAACGGGGGGGTTTCTATAACGGGGGTTTCTATAACGGGGGAGTTTCTATAACGGGGGGTTTCTATTACGGGGGGGTTTCTATAACGGGGGATTTCTATAACGGGGGGGTTTCTATAACGGGGGGGTTTCTATAACGGGGGTTTCTATAACGGGGGGTTTCTATAATGGGGGGTTTCTATAACGGGGTTTTCTATAACGGGGGGGTTTCGATAACGGGGGGGTTTCTATAACGGGGGTTTCTATAACGGGGGGGTTTCTATAACGGGGGGGTTTCTATAACGGGGGGTATCTATAACGGGGGTTTCTATAACGGTGTGTTTCTATAACGGGGGGGTTTCTATAATGGGGGTTTCTATAACGGGGGGTTTCTATAACGGTGGGTTTCTATAACGGCCGGTTTCTATAACGGGGGTTTCTATAACGGGGGGGTTTCTATAACGGGGGTTTCTATAATGGGGGTTTCTATAACGGGGGGTTTCTATAATGGGGGTTTCTATAACGGAAGGTTTCTATAATGGGGGGTTTCTATAACGGGGGGTTTCTATAACGGCGGGTTTCTATAACGGGGGTTTTCTATAACGGGGGTTTCTATAACGGGGGTTTCTATAATGGGGGTTTCTATAACGGGGGGATTTCTATAACGGGGGTTTCTATAACGGTGGGTTTTCTTAACAGGGGTTTCTATAACGGGGGTTTCTATAACGGTGGGTTTCTATAATGGGGGGTTTCTATAATGGGGGGTTTCTATAACGGGGGGTTTCTATAACGGGGGTTTTCTATAATGGGGGGGTTTCTATAACGGGGGTTTCTATAACGGGGGGTTTCTATAATGGGTGGTTTCTATAACGGGGCGGTTTCTATAATGGGGGGTTTCTATAACGGGGGGTTTCTATAATGGGGGGTTTCTATAATGGGGCGGTTTCTATAATGGGGGGTTTCTATAACGGGGCGGTTTCTATAATGGGGGGTTTCTATAACAGGGGGTTTCTATAATGGGGGATTTCTATAACGGGGGTTTCTATAACGGGGGTTTCTATAATGGGGGGTTTCTATAACGGGGGTTTCTATAATGGGGGGTTTCTATAACGGGGGTTTCTATAACGGTGGGTTTCTATAACGGGGGGGTTTCTATAGTGGGGGTTTCTATAACGGGGGGTTTCTATAATGGGGGGTTTTCTATAATGGGGGGTTTCTATAACGGGGGGGTTTCTATAACAGGGGGTTTTCTATAATGGGGGTTTCTATAACGGGGGGTTTCTATAACGGGGGGGTTTCTATAATGGGGGTTTCTATAACGGGGGGTTTCTATAATGGGGGGTTTTCTATAACGGGCGGTTTCTATCACGGGGGGTTTCTATAACGGGGGGTTTCTATAACGGGGGTGTTTCTATAACGGGGGGTTTCTATAATGGGGGGTTTCTATAACGGGCGGTATCTATAATGGGGGGTTTCTATAACGGGCGGTATCTATAAGGGGGGGATTTCTATAACGGGGGGGTTCTATAACGGGGGTTTCTATAACGGGGGTTTCTCTAACGGGCGGTTTCTATAACGGTGGGTTTCTATAATGGGGGGGTTTCTATAACGGATGGTATCTATAATGGGGGCGTTTCTATAACGGGCGGTATCTATAACGGGGGGGTTTCTATAACGGGGGGTTTCTATAACGGGGGTTTCTATAACGGGCGGTTTCTATAACGGGGGGTTTCTATAACGGGGGGTTTCTACAACGGGGGTTTCTATAATGGGGGTTTCTATAACGGGGGTTTCTATAACGGGCAGTTTCTATAACGAGGGTTTCTATAACGGGGGCGTTTCTATAACGGGGGTTTCTATAACGGGGGGGGTTTCTATAATGGGGGGGTTTCCATAACGGGATTTCTATAACGCCGGTTTCTATAACGGGGGGTTTCTATAACAGGGGTTTCTATAACGGGGGGTTTCTATAACAGGGGTTTCTGTAACGGGGGGTTTCTATAACGGCCGGTTTCTATAACGGGGGGGTTTCTATAACGGGGGTTTCTATAACGGGGGGGTTTCTATAAAGGGGGGTTTCTATAACGGGGGGTTTCTATAACAGGGGTTTCTATAACGGGGGGTTTCTATAACGGGGGGATTTCTATAACGGGGGTTTCTATAACGGTGGGTTTTCTTAACAGGGGTTTCTATAACGGGGGTTTCTATAACGGTGGGTTTCTATAATGGGGGGTTTCTATAATGGGGGGTTTCTATAACGGGGGGTTTCTATAACGGGGGTTTTCTATAATGGGGGGGTTTCTATAACGGGGGTTTCTATAACGGGGGGTTTCTATAATGGGTGGTTTCTATAACGGGGCGGTTTCTATAATGGGGGGGTTTCTATAACGGGGGGTTTCTATAATGGGGGGTTTCTATAATGGGGCGGTTTCTATAATGGGGGGTTTCTATAACGGGGGCGGTTTCTATAATGGGGGGTTTCTATAACAGGGGGTTTCTATAATGGGGGATTTCTATAACGGGGGTTTCTATAACGGGGGTTTCTATAATGGGGGGTTTCTATAACGGGGGGTTTCTATAATGGGGGGTTTCTATAACGGGGGTTTCTATAACGGTGGGTTTCTATAACGGGGGGGTTTCTATAGTGGGGGTTTCTATAACGGGGGTTTCTATAATGGGGGGTTTTCTATAATGGGGGGTTTCTATAACGGGGGGGTTTCTATAACAGGGGGTTTTCTATAATGGGGGTTTCTATAACGGGGGGTTTCTATAACGGGGGGGTTTCTATAATGGGGGTTTCTATAACGGGGGGTTTCTATAATGGGGGGTTTTCTATAACGGGCGGTTTCTATCACGGGGGGTTTCTATAACGGGGGGTTTCTATAACGGGGGTGTTTCTATAACGGGGGGGTTTCTATAATGGGGGGTTTCTATAACGGGCGGTATCTATAATGGGGGGTTTCTATAACGGGCGGTATCTATAAGGGGGGATTTCTATAACGGGGGGTTTCTATAACGGGGGTTTCTATAACGGGGGTTTCTCTAACGGGCGGTTTCCTATAACGGTGGGTTTCTATAATGGGGGGGTTTCTATAACGGATGGTATCTATAATGGGGGCGTTTCTATAACGGGCGGTATCTATAACGGGGGGGTTTCTATAACGGGGGGTTTCTATAACGGGGGTTTCTATAACGGGCGGTTTCTATAACGGGGGGTTTCTATAACGGGGGGGTTTCTACAACGGGGGTTTCTATAATGGGGGTTTCTATAACGGGGGTTTCTATAACGGGCAGTTTCTATAACGAGGGTTTCTATAACGGGGGCGTTTTCTATAACGGGGGTTTCTATAACGGGGGGGGTTTCTATAATGGGGGGGTTTCCATAACGGGGATTTCTATAACGCCGGTTTCTATAACGGGGGGTTTCTATAACAGGGGTTTCTATAACGGGGGGTTTCTATAACAGGGGTTTCTGTAACGGGGGGTTTCTATAACGGCCGGTTTCTATAACGGGGGGTTTCTATAACGGGGGTTTCTATAACGGGGGGGTTTCTATAAAGGGGGGTTTCTATAACGGGGGGTTTCTATAACAGGGGTTTCTATAACGGGGGGTTTCTATAATGGGGGGGGGGGGGGGGGGGGGGGTGGGGGGGGGGGTGGGGGGGTGGGGGGGGGGGGGGGTGGGGGGGGGGGGGGGGGGGGGGGGGGGGGTGGGGGGGGGGGGGGGGGGGGGGGGGGGGGGGGGGGGTGGGGGGGGGGGGGGGGTGGGTGGGGGGGGGGGGTGTGGGGGGGGGGGGGGGGGGGGGGGGGGGGGGGGGGGGGGGGGGGGGGGGGGGGGGGGGGGGGGGGGGGGGTGGGGGGGGGGGGGGGGGGGGGGGGGGGGGGGGGGGGGGGGGGGGGGGGGGGTGGGGGGGGGGGTGGGGGGGGGGGGGGGGGGGGGGGGGTGGGGGGGGGGGGGGGGGGGGGGGGGGGGGGGGGGGGGGGGGGGGGGGGACGGGGGGGTGGGGGGGGGGGGGGGGGTAGGGGGGGGGGGGGGGGGGGGGGGGGGGGGGGGGGGGGGGGGGGGGGTGGGGGGGGAGGGTGGGGGGGGGGGGGGGGGGGGGGGGGGGGGGGGGGGGGGGGGGGGGGGGGGGGGGGGGGGGGGGGGGGGGGGGGGGGGGAGGGGGGGGGGGGGGGGGGGGGGGGGGGGGGGGGGGGGGGGGGGGGGGTGGGGGGGGG